>NW_027256881.1:235363054-235848054 GCF_029215685.1 Pituophis catenifer annectens
GACTGCACACCATTATGTAGGACTGCTGTGTCATTTAGCAAAGAATAGATTCATACCTACCATTATCTACTGTACTTGCATATTCCAGGAAGCAGATCTCTCTGCAAAAGAATGTAGAGTTCCTGCTTAAATGTGCTCTCCATTACAATCTAGAAAGAATTACAATTGCATTACATTACAATCTCCAAAGAAGCTCAGAGTGATCAATCAGTTGAACTGTATGGATGTATAATTCTCACCCAGTCCTCAGCCAGAAATGAAATCCACCTTGGCAGGGAGTTTTCTGTGGACTTGTGGTGTCTATTGGCTGCTATGCATCAATATTTATTGAACTTGCATCTGAAATAAATTCCAGTTAATGATCCATAATCTTTACATTTACAACTAGTTTTTAGAGCATTTCAAAGTGATTACCATATGCTACAGCCCTGTCTTGCAGGAGTGATCTATATGCTTTCTTTTTCCAAGTAGAAATACACTTAAGTGGAATGCTAAACATATATATGAATTTGCAGTTCAGATTAACTGGATTTGAAAACTGGCAAGACACTGGCAATATTCTGCAATATATTACTCCACTGGCTACAAGATATCTTCGTATTCATATGTGAAGTTGCAGTCACTTTATTTGAGTAGGTGTGTGTATATGTTGTCTCTTTGGACATTCACATCTTTGCTATATCATAAATATATAAATTGACTGAGAAGGTACGGTAAGTAACTCTTTTTCGCTCGATGTACAAATATTAAGATATCTCACTATAGTTTCTATTAATAAGCTGGAATAAAGAAAGAAATACTGTTGACACAATTTTTTAAAAAAATTGATTTATATGCCGCCCTTCTCCAGAGACTCAGGGTGGCTTACAATGTGTTAAGCAATAGCCTTCATACTTTTGTATATTTATACAAAATCAGTTTATTGCCCCCACAAACTGGGTCCTCAATTTACCTACCTTAGAAAGGATGGAAGGCTGAGTCAACCTTGAGCCTGGTGAGATTCGAACTTACAGTAATTGCAGACAGCTGGTGTTAATCACAATGCTATCAGTCTGCTGAGCCACCAGGCCCTCATGAACTTCATTCTGCATTTCTGCATCTCACAAAGTATTATGAGGAACCTTTTGGAGTGTGTGTAACAAGAGCATTCTAAGAAAAAGACCAATTATTTTAACATCACAATATTTGAGTATTCTGCAAAAATATGATGGTGATGAGGATCAGGAAAATGTAAGCATTTAGCAGTCAGTAATTGAAGAACTTACCATGTTAGAATCAAGATTTCATTTCCAAAGATGAAAGATGAAACATTGGGATAGAACTGCTCATTTTATATTTTATCAGTTAAAAACCAAGCCCATGAAGCTCTAAGTTGAAGTAATTAACATATCATTAAAATGTTCAATACTATTCTTGGCAATTTATAGCTGAGGACCTGTTGGGAATTCATATTTCCACTGTATAGTTGCTGTGCATAATTAATTCACATTGCAAATCACAAAGAAACTTCATCATAGGGTTTGATCATTTTTATTTGAAGCATTAACTGGCAAATTGAGGGACATAATGATTAAAGGACCTCAATCCTACTATGAAGGCACAGTTAATGAAGTGGAACCAACAATGGCAAAGTAGTGACAATACCTGTTTTTAAATCATGAAGAATTGACAATCCAACTTCGTATGCTAGACTGTCTATCCAAACTTGGACTGGCAACATGGGGGTTTTGTCTTCCTTCCAAATATTCCTGATTTTTCTATCTGGGCATGAAGTTATATTTCTACATATAGTCATGCAGTACAATTATTATTCAAGCACATATATACGGTATTGCTAATACATGTATATAATTATCATGTTTTCTTTCTTTCTTTTTTTAACCTTCTGTATTTTGAATAAATGGATACAATATTGCATTACGTTTCTCCATACAAGGTCTATATCATAGGCAATCTGCTCATAGTTGGTAAATGCAATCAGGTCATCCATTGAGTGATACAATTAGTAAGGGCACAAAGAAGCCATTTACATTGTCCAATTGTCAAATTTTCATGCACCAGATATGTAATTCATAAGAATATTTTCTGAAAATGTTAACTTTTGTCGTAGAATCACATTTATATAATCCACTACTTTCTCCCCAAACTTTCTAAGTATGGGACATTGTAGGAATATATGTTTTAAAGAAGTAGTATCTTTATCATTACATCTCCAACATAATACTGTTTTTGGCAGTCCTTTTCTACTGCCAAAACACAATGGAGTCCAATAAATTCTAAATATTATTTTCTGTTGTATAAATCATAATTTACACTCTGTTGACACTCTTGCTATAGAAGTCAAAACACTCTTCCATTCTTCCACCTCTAATTTCTTATTCCACCCATTTCTTAGCATCAGCATATCAAACTGATTTATTGATAACAAATAGCTACAGAAACCAGTAGTACATTTTTTAGTTTTAAAGAAATTAAGCAATTCTAATGCCTCAGATGTCTCTGAAGCTGAAAATGCTGCTGATCAATGTTGTTAAGAAAAGTTGGAATTTTAAAAATATTCTCTTTGGGTTATATCCGATAGATGATATTTACCTCTTAACATAGAATGTGTTAGAAAATCATCATTTATCAGTTGCTCCAAAGCCATACCTCTATTTTCCTCCAATTTTTCCAAATCACCATTTTCTTGCATCTTTTAATTTGGCTTTCCCCATAAAATCAGTTTGGTATGGGAAAAAGGGTTTAATTTTTTTGGTTAGACATTCAATTCCATAACTTTCTAACTGACATAATTGTTTCCAGAGCTATTCAGAGATTTAGTATGTTTATCTCCTAATATGTCCATTGAACCAAAGATGCTACACCTATACATTCCAAGGTTGTCCAAGTCAGAAAATTAACAAGATATTGACTTCCAATATTTAATGCTTCACCATAAATGTAGTCCTCAATTTATGATTGATCATTGAACAACTGTATTCCATCGACACTCTTGGAACAGATGTTCTATGATCCATAAAGCACTTCTAGCTCAGTGGTGGATTTCAAAATTTTTTACTACCGGTTCTGTGGGTGTGGCTTGGTGGGTGTGGCATGGCTTGGTGGGCAAGGCTTGGTGGGCATGGCAAGGGAAGGTTACTGTAAAATCCCCATTTCCTCCTGATCAGCTGGGACTCGGGAGGCAGAGAATAGATGGGGGCAGGGCCAGTCAGAATTTTTACTACTGGTTCTCCAAACTACTCAAAATTTCCACTACCGGTTCTCCAGAACTGGACAGAACCTGCTGAAACCCACCTCTGTTCTAGCTGTTATAAATGTGACCCCCCTCAATCAAATGACCACATTTTGTGTGCTTGACAAACTGGTTTCCAAGAACCCTGCATTCATGTGATCACCATTTGCAATATTCTCTGCCAGCTTCCCAGAAAGTCAACGGGGAAGCTGATAGAGAGGATACCAAGTGGAGGGGACATTATTCTCCCCTCCATGCTGGGAAGTAAAATTCTGCCATGTGCTGGAGCAATGAACTTCAAATTATGTAAAACGCTAGCAAATGCCAGCATCCTGAGCCTTCCAGAATGATGGTGTTCACTAGCTTTTCACCAGATTTAAGGCCCATTCCTTCAGCACACCAAGGGATTTTAACTCAGGAAGAGAAATCTCATGGCATGCTGGGAGAATTAAACTGAACTCTGGTGAAAATATTAGTGGACATCATTGTTCTTGAGATTGTTCTTCCTGATGGGTAGAGGGAAGGCCTGGGAATCTTGGCTCTCCATAATGTTCTGATTAAAACAGGAGAGCAACAGGAGAGCTGAGATTGTGGTTATTGAGTGAAGTGCTTAATGATTGCTTTGCTCAACAACCAAGAATCTGGGCCCAATCATGGTTATAAGTGGAGAACTACCTGTGGGTAACCATGATGATATAGCTCCAGATTTGGAAAACCCAATCCTCCCTCATTAGTTGGAAATTGCACTTTATGTAAAGATAGTTTTGGAATCAAAGAACCCCATGGAAATTTTTGAAACAAGGAATTTATTTTCTGGAAATATTTTCCAGCTATATAAACTGGAATTCCTTTCAGAATATAAATTAATCCGGGAATAATATTAATGTTGAGAGGTAAGTTTAATGGATAACTTTTAAAAGGTTAGTTTTAATGATTCCCAACTATCATTATCTGAAGAAACCCCTCTCTCTATATATATATTTATGTTACATATTACTGAGTTATATTCATGGAAATATACACACATCAATACTAAATGGATTTGGTACAAACACGGAATTAATATTTCTTAAATGTAATCAAATTTCAACTTCAGACATCAATTCCAGTTTGGACCGGTTAATAGACTAGCCCACTATTTTACTAAAGGCATCTATTATTTGCAACAATATTGAAATTGTTAGTTTAAGAAATAAATAGAGGAATGTCAGCTACAAATAAAACCAATTTGTGTTCAACTGAATTACAAACTACTCTGTAGGTCCCCTACGGTTTCTAATAACACAAACCAGGGTTTCTACATAGATATTAAAAAGCAAGGGTGAAAGTGCACATCCTTGTCTAATTCTTCCAAATAGTGGGAATGTAGGAGAAAACACACCATAAATATCTTAATTCATTCTATAAATTCCAAAGGAAATCCAAATATATTTAGTGCAGCAAACATGTAATGTTTGTGAATTTTTCAGCATCTCATGATAAGATTACAAGATCCTTATTTTTATTTTTATTCAAATCTATTAGATATTAAACTAATTTTATATTATCTACTGGTTGTCTAGTTTTAAAAACCCTGCTTGATAGTTCTTAATAACAAATGATATGACTTGCTGTCATACTGTATAATTACTAATGCTGCTGTTAAAATCTTTGTATCAACATTAATCAATAAAATTGAATGATAATTAGTACATTAGATGTGCTTTTATCTGCTTTTCATATAAATCTATTATAAGTGTGATTAAATGCCACTGATAAAATTGCCTTTTCAACTAAATTTTCATACACTTGACAGATTCTGGGCATCAAAAGATTTACGGTATATATGTTTTATACCACTCGATAAGGAACTTGTTTAATCCTGGTGTTTTACTACTTGCCATTTAAAAAGTTATTTGTTTAATTTCTACATCAGGATAGTGGAACAAATAAAAGTTGGTTTGTATTTAATCTAAATGTGATATATTAATTTTATTTTAAAAGCCTCTATATCATTCATTCAGTAATTCTCTGGTTTACTATATAATTCTGAATAAAATTGAAAAAATTGAGAGTTTATAGATTTCATTTCTTTCACTTGTAATAATTGGAATCATTGCCCAATCTTCCTTTTGCCTTAGATGATCAGTCAAGATCTCACCATTCTCCCAATAGTTCTATCATAAACATGTTAACATATTTTTTTTCTGCTGTTTAGTGTAAGTTCATATTTATTTATTTTTCTGTATTTCTTTGTGCAAAAAATCTCTGCCCAAAAAAGATTCAATTAATCTTTCAAATTATTTTCTTTTTGATTTTTAATCTTATTTTGCATGATGCATAATCAATAGTTCTACTTGAAATATATGGTTTACGTGATTCCCATTCAAAAATCCAAGCAATTGATGTGTCTGAATTCAAATTAAAGTATTATGAAGTCTGTAGCTGTATTTGTTGTGCAAATTCTTTAGCATTCAATAGAGAGACATTAAAATACCAATTTATTGATATCTTTTAAAATATTTTTTATTTTATTCAAAACTTAAAATACAAAGTCCAAAAAAGCAAAGGCAGAACAAAACCAAACAAGACAAAAAAGAGAAAAAAATACACATATATTGTCCCCCCCCAGTTCAATACTGATAAATATATTTCAACATAGTAGTTATCCCTCCTTGCAAAACAGGTCTACAATATATAAGCTTCTACAATTAATTTTTTCAAAACATTTTCATCAAAAAAAAATAAAATAAAAATCAGTTAACAGGTAAGCCCAACAGCAAAAACTAGTTTCAACCCCTCTACCTTTATTAACACTCTATTATTGTATTTAATTCGCAGAAAGTCTGCAATGGCTTCACTTTCATCCTTATCCACTACAGTCATTGTTTCTGGTCCATCTAGGATCAAATATCCTTGATTGATTCTTAGTAATCAAACTTTTCCTTAGAACTATTATTAGAGTCTTTCCATATAATTGCATTTCATTCCCCAAAGTCATTAATCTGTGTTGTAGATATCTCCACAGTATTTGTTTTTCAAATAGTCCATGAGTTTTCTTAAAAGAGTCCAATTCATCACAGATCCATTCTGTTATCTCTGGACTTCTTGGATTCATAGTCCTTCCTGTCTTATCCAACAAATCTATAATTTTCCAAATCTGTCAGCAGTGGATTAACTTCCAATGCATCTGACTGCAAATCTAGTTCTGCTGTTGCTTGTATCCGAGTATACTCCTAAAGGTGATTGATTTATGGTTGTTGTTGCTTCAATGAACCTATCTAAATTTTCAAAAAGAAAATTTTTGAAATTTTCATGGGAGGGCAAAAAACCCAGGATAAGCTTGAACACACTACAGGATGATAAACTTAGAGGAGGTTTTGGTTTCCCAGCGTGGGAGAAATACTATAAGGCAGCATGCCTGATATGGATAAAAGAGTGGGTTAACTTAGATAATCAACGATTATTAAAACTTGAAGGCCATGATTTAATGATGGGGTGGGACGCTTCCTGTGGAATTCCGGGAACAAAACGTACCAACATTTTAATAATCATATAATTAGGAGAGCATTAATTGATATCTGGTTGGAGATAAAGAAAAAAATGCTATATGAAGGTCCCTGGATGGTTTTCCACAGTGGAGGCGGCTATGCACCCCAATACCATAAATTTTCATAGAACTATACGGTATAGGGATCTACTAGACTCAAATGGACTACTAAGAACATGCCAGGACCTCAGAGATGCGGGAATGGAATTGGATTGGTGGCCCTACCTTCAAGTACAAAATAGATATAGGAAAGACAGGGACGAAAGAGGAATTGATGTGAATCCTAATAGGCTAGACAAATTTCTGGAAGTGAAAGAAGGAAAATTAATATCTAAAATATATAAATACTTATTAGAAATTGACTTAAATGAGAATATAATTAAATGACAAATGGTTGCCTGGACCAGAAACATAGGTAAAAATATTCAACTAGAAGAATGGGAAAGGATTTGGGAAAACAACATCAAAATAACAAAATCAGTAACCTACAAGGAAAACCAATACAAAATGTGGTATAGGTGGCACCTTGCCCCCGCAAGACTAGCACAAATGTACCCTAATTTGGATCCGAATTTTTGGAAATGTAAACAGGCCCGAGGAACTTATTATCATGTATGGTGGCTATGTCCCAAAATCAAGGTATTCTGGGGGAAAATCAGAATTTGGATATCACAAATTACAGGAGAAGAAATAGAATTAGACCCAGAGATTTTTTTATTAGGAATATATAAACAAAATATCAGAAAAGAAATGACATATTTGATACATCATATAATTACGGCGGCCAGAATAGCAATTGCACAAGTTTGGAAGACTGATCATTTGCCAACTGACCAGCAGATAATACAAAAAATATATGCATGTGCGGAATCAGATCAATTAACACTGAAATTAAAGGATAAGGAAAGCTCAAAGTATTTTAAGGTATGGGACACGTGGTACGATTGGATTAAGCGAAAAGAAAGTGGATAAGGATATACGTAGTAAAGCATATAGATAATCTTGATGAGTACTAAATTTTACCTTTCTTTAATAGTGAATTTTAAATTGAGAACTGATAATTGAGAGTGTATTTCCATGCTTATTTCATATAAATACCAACAAGGACTTCACCGTCAGGATAATGAATATGGGACTAGGTTAAGAAATATATAATGTGTAGAGAAGAAGAATATATATAGATATGTAAAAGAATAGAAATGAAATGTCAAATATATGATATGATCTATGTTTATGAATATCTTATTATGGTTTTAATTGTTTTTATAATTGTTTGATAATTTAATGAAGTTTGTTTTAAAATTAAAAAAAATAAATTTTCAAAAAGAGCTTATAAATTAAAAAGTATTCTTCCTTCAAAGGCTTCCCAGAAAACTTTTGTTGTTTCCATTTTTAGTGTAACCCAAAAACATAGGCAATTCCTTTCAAGGACAGTCTGTACCACTACCAGCTAACCACAGGAAGGATTGAGATTTTAAAATCTATCTTTTTCCCAGCATAGAGAATAAATAAACGAAACAAAAGGGAAAGTTCCTGTCTCTTTAAAAAAAAAAGAAAAAAAAAGAAAAGAGAAATATTCAGAAATAAAATACGGTAAAGTAGGAAAGCTTATAAAAAATGATAAAACCAATTCCTTACTGTAAGAGTCCAGTGTAAATCAGATCATTTTCATTACCTAAGAAAACATCTTCATGTATATTGACTTCCATGAGATAAAACAGAAAGAGTTTTGTTATTCCAGGAAAAAAAAAAAAAGCAGTAGTAAAGAGTAAAAAACTTCACATTTATAATCCAGCAATGGGGTAAGGATAGTTCAGATGTTTACCATTTAAAATGTAAGGCAAAAACAAAAGAAAGTAACTTTAAAAAATAATGTTAAAACACATGCATAAAAACCTGATCAGCTGATAGGAAAAGATGGAGACCCAATTCTCTGGCCGTTCTTACCATGAATTGCAATTATCAAGATTCCTCTTCATTGGTAAGTAAACTGTCATCCAAGAGTCATTTAGAGTCATTCCTAATTGTTCTAGTTCAATCTAGGGACACTTTGCCACCAAAGAGCTACTTTTGGTGGAGAAATCAGCTGTTCTTCTAGCTGCCCTATTATGTAGGAAGCAAACAAACACTGATGGTCATGTATGTATGTTTTTGAGTATGTTTTTAAGTATGTTTCTGAAATATAATTCATGGCTAGAAGTTCCATCAAATCACTATAGATCCAAGACTAGATATGATGATTGTGAGTTCAAATTCTGAACACACCTCAGTTTACAGAGTTTAGCCAGGAGACAGCCTCCAGTGCTACAAGGCAGAACTTAATCCAAAGACATTAAAATCTATCACACTATCCACAATTTCCTTTTATTGACATTTCAAAATATAATCAAAAACATTTTAGCTACATTTTAGAACTGGGCTTATATCACAAACCTGGATGGCTTTGACCAAGGAAATATAATTTGGAATATCCAGATTTTTTTTTTAACGTGAGATTTGTACTCTTCACCGAACTACATATCCCATAATTCCAAACAAAAAAGGAATAATGACAAATCCAATATAAATCAATTATTTCCATCTCTGTTACCTTTCTTGTAGCTCACATCTCTCCTTCTTGGAGATAAAAAATAGTTTCAGAAGGATCATTTTGAGGTGAAAAAAATGGGGGAGAGAGGGAAGATAACATAGAGAGAAGCATTCTCTTTCTGCCTGCCTTTAGGTGGGCCTTAGTTTGAAAAAGAATTTCCAAGTCATGGTTTTTTGATGAATATCCATTGCTAGTGGCCATCTTTGTGTTCTCAATCATCAACAAATTTTGATTCCTCCATCAACTTTTTAATTCAAAGAACCTTTAAAAATATCTTTCTGCTTTGTAATTAATATTGTTTGGTAACCATTTCCCATTTTCATTATAAGGTATTTGAAGGAATATTGTAAAATTGACTGAAACAGTTTAACTGAGACTAATTAAACAAAACTGAAATACATGTTGCACTTTATCAATTAATTGACATAAACATTCTATAAATTTCATCCACCTCAGTGCTAATTAAACAAGGAATTTTACATTTGAATCACATGGAAATGCAGATTCCATTGAAACTTTGTCTTACAATCAAATGGTTGACTTTGACACATCCTACTGTCCATACTATACTGTACATCCATTTATGCAGGGAAAAAATTCACACATAATTTTATTTGTTTTGATTAATAAAAAGAATTATTTATCTTTTGGATCTGTGTAAAAACACATTGTCCTTTTTTTAAAAAAAATGTTTTGGTACCTTAGATGCAATTTCAGCTCTTTTCTCGCCTTCTCCAAATACTATCAAGCAGTAAATAGCATTTTCTACAGAGAAATACAAATATGGCTTTCTTTTTTAAATATGAAGAAAGCAATATTTTTATTTCAGCAATGTTATCTTGTCTAGCATTCTGCTAATTGCATCCTTCACTTCCCTATTCCGCAGACTATAGATGAATGGATTAAGTGAGGAGATGATGAGAGTATAAAAGACGGATATAATTTTGTCTTTATCCAATGAGAAATTGGAGCCAGGTCCTACATACATGAAGATGATGGTTCCAAAGAAAATGGTCACAGTGGTGAGATGGGAGGCACAGGTGGAGAAGGCTTTGTATCTTCCCTGGGCAGAGCTGATCTTCAGGATGGCAATAACAATGGCAATGTAGGAGATCAAAACAGTCAGAAAAGTTGTCCCTCCGAATGCAGTGGATAAAAGGAAATTCACAAAGTGAGCAATCTGTGTATCTGAGCAGGACAATGCAAGAAGTGGAGGAACGTCACAGAAGAAATGATTAATAGTATTTGAGTTGCAGAAATTCAAGCTAAAAATAACTATGGTGTGCGCTGTTGAATTTACAAAGCCACAAGCATAGGCAGCTGTGACTAAGAGGATGCAAAGCTTTTTTGACATGACAACAAAATACACCAATGGGTAGCAGATTGCTATGAAGCGATCATATGCCATCACAGCCAGAAGGCAAGCTTCAGTGGTCGCAAAGATGACAAAAAAGAAGAATTGTGTGGTGCATCCTGTGAAGGAAATGGTCGAATGTTCAATCACCAAGGTTGTCAATAATTTAGGAGCAATGGTGGTAGAAAGGCTAATATCTACAATGGAGAGATTTCTAAGAAAAAAATACATTGGGGTGTGAAGCCTAGCCTCAGTTGTGGTTAGAATGATTATCCCAATGTTTCCCACCAGTGTGATGAGATAGATGAGCAGAAAGAAGATGAAGAGGGGGATCTGAAGCTCTGGGTGGTCCATGAATCCAACAAGGATGAACTCAGTCACAGTGGTTTGATTTGTCTGCATTGATTATTCCCCTCTGATAGAATAAAAAAGAGAGGGAAAACCTTATAGTAGTATGACTTTTGTTGTCTGAAAATGTCTGAAAATGTCCAGGGGAGACTATGAAATCCACAGACTAAAAAGAGACAGTTTGCTTGGGAAGCATGAGTACTCATGTTGTGTTATGGGCTATTGATAAATGTTCTCTTTTCAAAATACAACATTGTACTGGACAGCATGCACAATATTTCTGTATGTAGGTGTTTAGTGACAATTAACAAACAATGGATCCATACCTACATTCACCTTCTTGCATATTCCCGGAAAAATTTCTCTCTGTGAAAGAATGTAAACTTCTTTCTAAAATGTATTTTCTGTTAAATTCTAGGACTCTCCAAAGAAGTCAGAATGATCAATCACTCTGTATCAATTTATAATTCTATCCAATGACTTCTGAATTATTGTTTATTCCCCTCTGATAGAATAAAAAGAGAGGGAAAACCTTATAGCAATATAACTCTTGGATTGTTGGAATGCCCAAGGGAAAGGACTAAGGATGGAGTCATACCTACCATCATCTTGCAAATTTCAGGAGGATTTATCTGCGTGAAAGAATGTGGTCTTCTTGCTAAAATGTATTTTCTATTGCATTCTAGTACTCTCCGAAGAAGGTCAGAGTGATTCAACACTCTGTGATGAATTGTGGATTTATTTACAGAATACAGAATAACAGATTTGGAAGGACCTTGAAGGTCTTCTAGTCCAATCCACTGCTTGAGCAGAAGGCCCTGTACCATTCCAGACAAATAATACACAGATCATTATTTTTACATCAGAACATTTGAATATTCCCACATTTGTCTTCAAAAATCTGATGGAGAATGAGGATGAGGATGAGGGTGAAGATGAGGAAGATATAAACATTTAACAGTATATTTGGATATTAAAAGTGCTTAATTAATTTACCAGATTAGAAGTCAAGACTGCATTTCCAAAGAAGAGAGATGAAACATTGGGATAGAATTGCTAATTTTATAGTTTTTTAAATCGTTGGTTAAAAACCAGGTCCATGAAAATCTCAGTTGACATAATTAACATATCATTAAACTGCTCAATGCAACCCTTGGCAAAATACACCTGAGGACCTACTGGGAATTCACATTTCCATTGTATAAGTATGGTACATAATTAGTTCATTATGTTGTCTGATCACTTTAATCTGAAACTTTAACTTGCAGATGAGGGATGTATAGATTAAAGAACCTCAATCATACTCTGAAAGTATGAGCAATGAAGTCAAACTAACAGTGGCAAAGTAGTCAAAATATCTTTCAAATTATGCAGAATTGGCAGTTCAATGTTGCATGTTAGGCTTAGTCTATCCAAACATGGACTGGTAACATGGGGTTTTTCCAAATGTTCCTAGTCATTATTTGTCTATCTGGGCATATCTCCTTTGGCTTCCATATTTATTCTCCTGGCCCTATTAGTTGCAAGAGACGAACAGGCTGAAATCAAGGGAGGGGTCACCAATTTTCTTTGCTTTGACCATTGGTAGTTCAGATTCTTGTAGAGAGCTTAAGTTTACAATAAATACCTTTATACTCATTTGAACTGCCTGGATTTTCTGATTTCCCTGGTGCTTAACAATAATCTGAACTACTCCTCTTTACCAAAATTTTCACAGACTCCGGAATAACTGAGCCATGGCTCCCAACCCCTGATCTGCAGCTGTAGCAAATGAGCCAGATGTACACTCTATCAGCAGATGCCAAGACAGCATAGAAGATGAGATGAGGAATTTTTTTTTTAATTTGATTTATATGCCGCCTTTCTCCGGAGACTCAGGACGGCTTACAATGCGTTAAGCAATAGCCTTCATCCTTTTGTATATTTATACAAAGTCAGCTTATTGCCCCCACAAACTGGGTCCTCATTTAACCTACCTTAGAAAGGATGGAAGGCTGAGTCAACCTTGAGTCTGGTGAGATTCGAACTTAAAGTAATTGCAGACAGCTGGTGTTAATCACAATGCTATTAGTCTGCTGAGCTACCAGGCCCGTTTAATGGGCCTGAGCTACCAGGCCCATTTTGCAGCCAGTTTTCAACTACTGATGCAGCAAGTACAGATCCTGACTCAACAATGGATTCTGCTGCAGCCACAACCATCTACTCTAGCTACCAAGGTACAACTGCCAGCTCCTGCCACACTCATCCCCAAGACCCTCAGCTGCCTACCACAGAGATTCACTGGCAAGTCTGATAAGATAAAAAAAGGGCCTGGTGGCTCAGCAGACTAAAAGCATTGTGATTAATACCAGCTGTCTGCAATTACTGTAAATTCGAATCTCACCAGGCTCAAGGTTGACTCAGCCTTACATCCTTTCTAAGGTAGGAAAATGAGGACCCAGTTTGTGGGGGCAATAAGCTGACTTTGTATAAATATACAAAAGGATGAAGGCTATTGCTTAATGCATTGTAAGCCACCCTGAGTCTCCGGAGAAGGGCAGCATATAAATCAAATTAAAAAAAAAAAAAGATAGGAACATTCCTAGCCCAGTGCAAAGTATTTATTGGCACCTGACCAGGGGAGTGTCCCAAAAACAGATCGAGGATTTCCTTCATCCTCAGTCTTTTAATCGACTCCACTGCCAAATGGGCACTTCCAGTCATTGAGAGCAATGACTCCATACTGGGCAATTTCCCAAACTTCCTTACTAGATTTAGAGAACATTTTGGAGACCCTATTCAGATAGAAACTGCCGAATAATGTATACACCAGCTGTGCCAGGGCAACAACTCCATGAGAGCACATGTTGAAGATTTCAAGCTCCTTGCAGCAGATCTGGATTGGAATGAGTCAGCCTTAAGAGCACAATTCAAGAGTGGGCTCAACAAGGCCTTAATCACACAACTGATACTCCATGGTCTACAAGACTCTGCTGAGCCACTATTACAGCTGAGTCTCGACTCACAGAACTTAAAGCATTTTTTGGCATTCCCAGCCAGCTGCTTCCAAAGCTGCCTCCTCCCATCACTACCCCAAGCCTCCCTGTCCCCTTGGATTTGGATGCTGAATAGGAGTGGCCAGACAGGCCTCTGGAGCAGAAGAATGGCAACGGCACAGAGAGCTCACCTTTGTTTCTACTGCAGAGACTTTGGCCCACATAGTTAAGAATTGCCCTAGTAAACCTCTCAGAAGAGGCAACAGACAGCCCAGCAATGTCTCTACTACTCACCACCTGAACACCAAGCCCCAAGGCCAAGAAAATGAGAAATGCATCCCCCTCCATGAATATACATGGGGGGACACCGGGGTAAAATCCAGCAGGTTCTGACAGGTTCTGGAGAACCGGTAGCGGAAATTTTGAGTAGTTCAGAGAACCAGCAAATACCACCTCTGGCTGGCCCCAGAGTGGGGTGGGAATGGAGATTTTGCAATATCCTTCCCCCAGGAGTGGGGAGGGAATGGGGATTTTCAGTATCCTTCCCCTGGAGTGGGGTGGGAATGGAGATTTTGCAGTATCCCCTGCCATGCCCACCAAGCCATGCCCACCAAGTCATACCACACCCACCAAGCCACACCCACAGAACCAGTAGTAAAAAAATTTGGATTTCACCACTGAGGGACACCCAAGCAATGAATGAGACTTAATTACTTCCACACTCAGGTAAGTTAATAAAATCGGATTCTATCCTGAAACTTCCCAGGGGTCAGGAAACAACCATTCCTGTTTTGATAGATTCTGTGGCAATGGCTAGCCACAATCCAGAAAGATCCCCCACTGTTCCTCTGAAATCTCCATTGCCAGAAGCCAAAATTTAAAAGCAGGCCCCATCACTCACACTACAGGGTCTTTGCAATTGACAATAAATCAATATTCTGCAATGTCAACCCTTTTGGTGGCTGACCTCATCGATCTTTTACTGGTGCTGGGGACCACTTGGTTACAACACCATGATCCCACTATTAAGTGGAGGAACTGGTCTATTGCTTTCGACAGCTCTCAATGCCTTTCTCATTGCAATTGGCCCTCTGAACCCCCCTCCCCCACCTTCCCTCTCTGAAACCTAACAGAAAGATCCCCAATCTGCCAAATAAATGCATGGACGTTGCTGATGTTTTTGGAGAAGAAGAAGTCTCAGTCCTCCCCTGGCACAGACTGTGATTATGCCATAAATGTGGTCCCTGGTGCCAAGATAACAATCAATAGGATTCAAGATGGGCTGGACTTAATTCTTAGGCACAAAGGGACTCATGACTGATGATGTGTTTGACCCCTCCCTTGGGCTCAGCCAGGTCATCTCCTATAGCACCCACCCCACCATCTTGGCCCCCCTCCTCTTCCATGAGCTCTTCTATGCTGCTTTCCCTCTCCTGCATTGTGTCTTCAAAGTCTGAGTTCTCATGGGAACTTGGCACTTAGAACTTGTCTGTGCCTTTGCTCTTCTTCTGCTCTAGGGGTTTGTCTGGCTGGTCCAATTGCATTGGCTCTTCAGTGTCCAGATCCAAGGGGGCAAGGAAGCTATGGGTAGTGATGGTGGGGAGGGAGTTGTTATTAATATAGTATATAGAGACAGAGCAATAATTTGCAAATGGTTTACTAGTTTAAAAAATTGGGGAGGGGCTTGTTTTGAAAAGGATAGGAATTAATATTGTAGTAATCAGTATTAATCAGTATTCAATTGGGGGGATTAATATTGTAGTAATCAGTATTAATCAGTATTCAATTGGGGGGATAATATGTGTGTATGTGTTGTTTTTTAATGCACCTTTTTAATGGCTTAAATGTTTTGTGTTTTGATTTTTTTTTGTTTCTTTTGGGTTTTTGGGATTTTTGGGAGTTCTGTATTTTAACTTACTTTTGAATAGAATAAAAAAAATTGAAAAAAGAAAAGGAAACACCAATTGTTGGCTTCCAGTAAAAGTCTGTAGAGATTCTCAGTCATCCAGGTGATGGTTGTCCCAAAGGTGCTTTTTCGGGAGGCAACTAGACTTTCTTGTTTCTTCTTTTGAAGACGTTGACTGGTCATTGAACAACTATATCAAGTCATGAAGGTCTTGGAACTGAAGTTCTACAACCCATAAAGCCCTTCCATTTTCATTATAAGGTATTTTGAAGGAATGTTGCTAAAATTGACTGAAGCAGTTTAAATGAGAACAATTAAACAACACTGAACGTATATGTTACATTTTACTAATTAATTGACACAGACATTTTACCAATCCCATATACTTTGGTGCCAACAAAATAATAAGGAATTTTACATCTGAATTACATCTACATACATATTACATTTAAATTTTGTTTTATGATCAAATGATTGACTTTGACACATTCTTTTGCACTTCAATCATTCTATCTATACTATATGTGCATTTACATAGAAAAACATTCAAACATAAGTTTATTTGTTTTGATTAATAAAAATATTTTTCTTCTATTTAAAAACATTTTGTCCTTTTATTTTTTTAATTTTCATTTATTCTTTTGAGTAACCTATATGTAATTTCAGCTCTTTTCTCACCTGTTCAAAATACTATCAAGCATTCAAAGAGAAATACAACAATGCTTTCTTTTTTGACATGAAGGAAGTCACATTTATACCACTTTTATTTCAACAATATCATCTTGTCTAACATTCTGCTAAATGCATCCTTTACTTCCTTGTTCCACAGACTGTAGATGAGTGGATTAAGTGAAGAGATGACAAGAGTATAAAAGACGGATATTATTTTGTCTTTATCCAATGAGAAATTGGAGCCAGGTCGTATATACATGAAGATGATGGTTCCAAAGAAAATGGTCACCGTGGTGAGATGGGAGGCACAGGTGGAGAAGGCTTTATATCTTCCCTGGGCAGAGCTGATCTTCAGGATAGCAATAACAATGGCAATGTAGGAGGTCAAAACAGCGAGAAAAGTTGTCAGTGTAATTGCAGTGGATAAAATAAAATGCACAAAATGAGCAATTTGTGTATCTGAACAAGACAATTGAAGTATTGGAGGAGCATCACAGAAGAAGTGATTAATAGTATTTGAGTTGCAGAAATTCAAACTAAAAATAAATATGGTCTGGATTGTTGAACTTGCAAAGCCACAGACATATACGGTTATGACTAAGAGGATGCAACATTTCTTTGACATGACAACAAAATACAATAATGGGTTGCAGATTGCTGTGAAGCGATCATATGCCATCACAGCCAAAAGGCAACCTTCAATGGTCACAAACACGGCAAAAAAGAAGAATTGTGTAGTGCATCCTGTAAAGGAAATTGTTGAATGGTCTATCACAAATGTTGTCAACAATTTGGGGGCAATGGCGGTAGAATAACCAACATCTACAATGGAGAGATTTCTAAGAAAAAAGTACATGGGGGTGTGAAGCCTAGCATCAATTCTGGTTAGAATGATTATCCCAATGTTTCCCACCAGTGTAATGAGATAGATGAGCAGAAAGAAAATGAAGAGGGGAATCTGAAGCTCTGGGTGGTCCATGAATCCAACAAGGATGAACTCAGTCACAATGGTTTGATTTATCTGCATTGTTTATTTCCCCCTGATAGAATAAAAATAGAGGGAAAACCTTATAGCAATACTAGTACTGTCAGATTGTCTGAGAATACCCAAGGGAGGAGACTAAGAAAAACCCAAACTAAAAACAAGTTGTTTGCTTGGAAAGCAGAATTACTCCTTTTTGTATATATGGGCTTGTTGAATTGTGGGCTCTTGATAAATATGCTCTTTTCAAAGTACATAGTTGCATTGGAGATTGTACACACTATTACATAGGAGTGCAATGTCAATTAACAAACAATAGTTTCATACCTATCATCATCTCTCTGCATATTATAGGAAGCATTTCTCCGTGGGAAAGAATGTAGACTTCTTACTAAAATGTATTTTCTATTACATTCTAGTACTCGCTGATTAATGTACATTATAGCTTTGTCCTGCAGTACAGTTATTTATTGGTTCGATTTATATGCCGCCCTTCTCCAGAGAACTCAGGGCGGCTTACAATGCTTTAAGCAATAGCCTTCATACTTTTGTATATATCTGCTTAGTAGGGCTTTCGACCCCCCCCTAAGCGATGTTCTTTTTTTATACAAAGTCAGCTTATTGCCCCCACAATCCGGGTCCTCATTTTACCTACCTCGAAAGGATGGAAGGCTGAGTCAACCTTGAGCCTGGTGAGATTTGAACAGTTCTATCTAGTATTTCTTTTTCTAAGATGAAATACTTTTTAGAAGAATGTCATGGATTAATTGGATTTTAATATGGATGTGTTTACTACGGTATATCATAAATAATATACATTGATTAAAGAGATACTGTAAGCAACCCTTTGCTTCAATGTACAATTTATAGGATGAACCACTAAAGCCCCCACTAATAAGCTAGAAAAAAGAAGGAACCATCTATTGACTCATGAACTTCATTCTTCATGTACTACGAGAGATTTAATTCACACAAAGTATCATGAAGAAGCTTTTGGAGTTAGGGTGACAAGAGAATTATAAGTAAAACACAGAACAATATTTTTATATCAAACCAGTTGAGTATTCCTACATCTGTCTGAAAAAAATATGATGAAGAGGAGGAGGAGGAGGAAAAGAAAGATATAAGCATTTAACAGTTTATTCAACTAACTAGAAGTGCTCAATTAAAGAACTTACCAGATTTGAAATAAAGCTTCCATTTCAAAAGATGAAAGATGGACCGTTTGGATAGAATTTCTCCTTTTATACTTTGTTTACTCTTAGTTAAGAACCAATTTATTAAAATCTCAATAAATCCCTTGGCAAAATGCACTTGAGGACCTACTGGGAATTCAAATTTCCACTGTATAGCTGCTATGCATAATTAGTTCAAACTTTCATTAGAATTCACTAAGAAAACTCATCATGCAGTATGAACACTTTTATTTGAAGCAATAACTTGCCGTTTGAGGGACCTTAAGATTAAAGTACAGGGCATTATAGAAACATATTTTTAAAGATGCACTGTACTTATTATTGCATCCCTAACACAATGTAATAATAAAACAACAATGTTGTTTTTGACAGTCCTTTTCTATACAAACATAAGAGAATCCAATAACTTCTAAATATTAATTTTTGTTGTATAAGTAATCATTTGAAGTTGATTGACATTCTTGCTGTAGAAGTTAACCCACTCTTCCATTGTCTAGACTCTAGGCAATACAAGACCCTCTAATTCTTTATTCCCCTCATTTCTTAACAACTGCATATCAAATTGATTTACTGGTAACTCATATTTGTAATTGTGTAAGTTTTAGTTTTAAAGGAATTAACCAGTTGTTTTAGTATGTCAGATGTGTGGGAGTCTGAAAAGCCTGCTAGGTAATGCTGTTAACAAAAGTTGGAATTGTAAATATTGCCATCTTATAGATACCTCTGATAATCTCTTAAATACTGAGTATATTAAAAATTCATCATCTATCAGTTAATCTAAAGTCAATTTCCCCACTTCCATCCATTTTTTTCATATCACCATCTTTCTCCCAATGTTTAAAGTTGGTTTTTCCATAAAATAAATTTAGCCTGAGGATTCCCAGAAAATAGCCTTCTGAGCAGTGAGGCATTTTTTTCTCCCTGCCAACAAACAGCTGACTTTGTTACCACAACTGGTTCTTTGACAGTGTGCTCCCCAGATTTAAATGGCGGAGTAACTAGGAATGACCCATGACTATCCTTGAACAATCATGGGCAGAGAATCTATTCTAGAGGATTAAAATTCTTGGTAAGAATGGCTGGAGTGGTTGGGTCTCCATCTTTTCCAGTCGCTGCTTGGATTTATAGGTATGCCTATGTTTTTAACTTCACTTTTTGACATCTGATTGTTAATATCCTGGCTGAATGCCGATTTGCTTTATCGAGCAACCCTTTTGCTTGATTACAAATGTAAAGTTTCACCAATTTATTCCAGAGTTCTAAAATACTTTTTCTTTTGGCGCAAGAAAACTGGCGGCATGACAGTTTTTTCTTTTGCAGTGAAAGTGAATTGATCTGATTTAAATGGGATTTTTACTCTAGCAATTTTGTATTTTACCAGTTTTTCTAGAAGTACTCCATTGCTTCATTTTATTTTTGCATAGAGTTTTTTGCAAAATGCCAGTTGTGCAAAAATGCTGTAAATTAAGAATGTTTTCAGAAAAAATGTTAATAGTTTATTTTTATCAGTTCACAAAATAGAAATGAACAGAAGAGAAATCCAAATCAAATCAATATTTGGTGTGATGACCCTTTGTCTTCAAAATAGCATTAGTTCTTACGCTTGCACAAAGTCAAGTTCTTACGCTTGCACAAAGTCAGGGATTTTATAGGATTAGAGTCAGATGTATGATTAGCCAATTATACCAAGCAGGTGCTAATGATCATCAATTTCATATATAAATTGTAACACAGTCATTAACTGAAACAGAAGCAGTGGTGTACGAGGCTTAAAACTGGGTGAGAAACGGCTAAACTGCTATTAAGGTGAAGTTGTGGAAAACAGTTTCATGTCTCAGGTCATACACCATGGCAAAACTGAGTACAGGAACAAGACAAAAGGTAGTGATACTACTCAGGAAAGCCTCTCCCAGGCAAAGATTGCAAAGCAGATTGGGGTTTCAAAGTGTGGTGTTCAAGCTCTTTTGAAGAAGCACAAAGAAATGGGCAACGTTGAGGACGGTAGACACAGTGTTCGGCCAAGGAAACTTAATGCAGCAGATAAAAGACACATCATGCTTACTTCCCTTCAACATTGGATGATGTCCAGCAGTGCCGTCAACACAGAACTAGTGGAAACCAGTGGGACCAAGTACACCCATTTACTGTCTGGAGATGTCTGGCCAGAAGTGGTCTTCACAGAAGAATTGTGGCCAAAAAGACATAACTCCAATGTGGAAACAAGGCTAAGCAATTCAACTATGCACAAAAACATAGGAACTGGGATGCAGAAAAATGGCAGCAGGTGCTATGGACTGATGAGTCAAAATTTGAAATATTTGGCTATAGCAGGAGGCAGTTTGTTTACCGAAGAGCTGGAGAGTGGTACAATAACAAGTGTCTGTAGGCAGCAGTGGAGGTTTGTTACATGGTGGAAATTCCTTATAAGTTTGGGGCTGCATTTCTGCAAATAGAGTTGGGGTTTTTGTCAGGATCAATGGTGTCCTCAATGCTGAGAAATACAGGCAGATACTTTTACATCATATACTATCAGGAAGGCGTGTGATTGGCCCCCAAATTTATTCTGCAGCAAGACAACAGCACCAAACATACAGTCAATGTCATTAAGAACTATCTTCATAACATATGCTCAATTCTGGAAAGATAAAAATACCTCATCAGAGGAAGCAATTATAAAGAAGATTTTGGGTTGTGTGGAAGCAGGTAAATTAAAAAACTGAAAGATAGAGACCAAACACAAACATGTTTATCTTGGGAAAAACTATATATTTGGCTATCAAAGAGAAAACTATAATCCCAAACCAGATTAGGAGTTGTATTTATTGAAGAATTTATATTATACAAGTAAAGTGAGATCGGATAGACCTAATTGATTTACAAATGTAAATTAGGTTGTTCTGCCTCTCCCGGAATGTAACATAGATCAGTGTTTCCCAAACTTGGCTATTTTAAGATGCATGGACTTCAATTCCCAGAATTCCCCAACCAGTATGCCTTGTTGAGGAATTCTGGGAGTTGAAGTCCATACATCTTCAAAGGGTCAAGTTTGGGAAACACTGACATAGATATATTATACCGAATATTAAGTTATTAAGGTACTACTTATAGGCATATATGTTATTTGTTTTGTTGTTTTGTTTGTCATTTATCTGGTGTGTTGTCTTCTTTTTTTAATGATAAATGTCAATAAAGATTATTTAAAAAAAAAGAAAGTGATACCTGCAGCAGGTAACCATCATTAGGTAATCTTGCTGGAAGGGAAACCACCAGGTATTCTCATGTCTGGTCATTAGACTGACTTTTTTTTTTTAAAAAAAATCCATTTTAAAAGTCAGCAATGGCAAAGTACTTCCTTAGTGTTATCAACAACAAACAAAAAACTTGTACGCAACTTTGTGCTCACTCAGAATCCTAGGTGGCTTGTGGGAAATTTTCATTACAGAATTTCTGTTTGAGGTTGTCCTGGAGAAAGCATCTGCTAGAATTTTGTATAGTTCAAGTCATGCTGGCAATGGAATAGGATGGAATTAGAATGGTGGAACTGCAAGATGCAGTTGCAAAGATTCAATATATATATATATATATATATATATATATATATATATATATATATATATATATATATATATATATATATATATATTGCAGCAATAATACAAACTAAATGCCTAGAGCTGTTTTGTAAAACCTTCAACTGGACCAATTACACCTTTAATAAAACATAAACATTTTTATACGTTAAAAAAAGAAGAACTATCAAGTCATGCTGGCAATGGAATAGGATGGAATTAGAATGGTGGAACTGCAAGATGCAGTTGCAAAGATTCAATATATATATATATATATATATATATATATATATATATATATATATATATATATATATATATATATATATATTGCAGCAATAATACAAACTAAATGCCTAGAGCTGTTTTGTAAAACCTTCAACTGGACCAATTACACCTTTAATAAAACATAAACATTTTTATACGTTAAAAAAAGAAGAACTATCTTCAGCATAAGGAAGAACAAGAAGTCCTGTACATTATGATTTGGCCCCCACAAAGCCCTAATTTCGACATCTTTGAGTCTGTTTGGAATTACATGAAGAGACAGAAGGATTTGAGTCAGCCTCTATCCACAGAAGTTAGTTCTCTAAGGTGCTTGGAACAACTTTGAAGGAACCTTGCCAAGTTCCTTCAAAAACTGTGGAAGTGTACCTAGAAGAATTGATGCTGTTTTGAAGGCAAAGGGCGATCACGCCAAATATTTGGATTTCTCTTTTGCTCATTTAGTTTTCATATAGTTTTCATATATATAACTATATATTTTTATATGAGACCAGTTGAGTCCTCTACATCTGTCTGAAAAAATATGATAGTAGTAGTAGGAGAAGGAGAAAGATATAAGCATTTAAGTTTATTTGGCTAACTTGAAGTGCTTAATTAAAGAATTTACCAGATTAGAAAGAAAGATTCCATTTCCAAAGATGAAAGATGGAATACTTGGATAGAATTGTTCATTTTATACTTTATAAAGCGGTGGTGAGGCCCCTCCTCAAGAAGCCCTCTCTGGATCCGGCTGTTTTGGCTAACTATCGTCCAGTCTCCAACCTTCGCTTCGTTGCGAAGGTTGTTGAGAGTGTGGTGGCGCAACAGCTTCCCCGGTACCTGGATGAAGCTGTCTATCTAGACCCGCTCCAGTCCGGCTTCCGGCCTGGGCACAGCACGGAAACGGCATTGGTCGCATTGGTGGATGATCTCTGGAGGGCCCGGGATAGGGGTCATTCCTCTATCCTGGTCCTGTTAGACCTCTCAGCGGCTTTTGATACCATCGACCATGGTATCATGTTGCACCGGTTGGCGGGGTTGGGGGTGGGAGGCACCGTTTTGCGGTGGTTCTCCTCCTACCTCTCCGACCGGTCGCAATCTGTGTTGACAGGGGGGCAGCGGTCGACCCCGAGGCACCTTGCTTGTGGGGTGCCACAAGGGTCGGTACTCTCGCCCCTTCTGTTCAACATTTATGTAAAGCCGCTGGGTGAGATCATCCGTGGCTTCGGGGTGGAGTTCCATCAATACGCTGATGACACCCAGCTGTATATCTCCACCCCAGGCCACCCCAATGATGCCCTTGAAGTGTTGTCCCAGTGCCTGGAGGCCGTGCGGGCCTGGATGGGGAGAAACAGGCTCCAACTCAACCCCTCCAAGACCGAGTGGCTGTGGCTTCCGGCGTCCCGATATAGCCAGCTGACGCCATCGCTGACTATTGGGGGTGAATCACTCGCCCCCACGGAGAGGGCTCGCAACTTGGGCGTCCTCCTGGACGCACGGCTGTCCTTGGAAGATCATTTGACGGCCGTGGCCAGGGGGGCTTTTTATCAGGTTCGCCTGATACGCCAGTTGCGTCCCTTTCTAGATCGGGACTCCCTACGCACAGTCACTCAGGCACTCGTCACCTCCCGCCTGGACTACTGCAACGCTCTCTACATGGGGCTCCCCCTGGGGTGCACCCGGAGGCTCCAGCTGGTCCAGAACGCGGCCGCGCGGGGGATCATGGGGGCGACGAGGCGCTCCCACGTGACACCTCTCCTGCGCGAGCTGCACTGGCTCCCGGTGGTCTTCCGGGTGCGCTTCAAGGTGTTGGTGACCACCTTTAAAGCGCTCCATGGCTTAGGGCCGGGGTACTTACGAGACCGCCTTCTGCCACCAATAGCCTCCCACCGGCCAGTACGCTCACACAGAGTGGGCCTCCTCAGGGTGCCGTCCGCCAGGCAATGTCGGCTGGCGACCCCCAGGGGGAGAGCCTTCTCTGTGGTGGCGCCTACCCTCTGGAACACCCTCCCCCCAGAATTACGCATAATAACAGACCTCCGGATTTTTCGTCGGGCCCTAAAAACCTATTTATTCCAACAAGCTGGGCTGGCTTGACCAAATTTTTTAATTTTTAAATTGATTTTAAATTGGAAATGGTTTTAATTCGGCCAAAACATTTAATTATTTTAAATAGTTTTTTTTAGATTCACCATGTTTGTATATATGTCTTGTTTTTACCTTGGCTGTGCACCGCCCTGAGTCCTATCTTGGAGAAGGGCGGTATAAAAATTTAATTAAATAAATAAATAAATAAATAAATTATTTACCATTGGTTAAAAACCAAGCTATTAAAATACTCAATAGAACCTCTTGGAAAAAATGCACTTGAACACCTACTGGGAATTCATATTTCCACTATATAGCATAATTAGTTCAAATTTTCACTGCAATTATTTGGTAATTGGTTAGTAATTCATTGTAATTACCGTATTTTTTGGAGTATAAGATGCACCTTTTTACCCCCCAAAAGGGGGTGAAAATCTGGGTGCGTCTTATACTCTGAATGTAGCCCCGCCCATCCACCAGCCCTCACCCTTCGGACATTTTCGGGCAGTTCAAGGCGGTGGGGATCTGGGTCGGGGCACAGCATGAGGAACAACCCTCTTCGGGACGGTCTGGGGGGGGGGAAATCTGCCCAGCAGCTTTGGGGAACAAGGCGGGCCCCACGGTTTGCGGCTGTTGCCCCTTTGGCCACCCAGCAGGCAGCTTAGGGCAGACAATGGTCACAATGACTTCACTACCCAGCAATGTGAGGATTCCAATGTGAGCATCAGTATTACAAAGGAAAGCGTTTTCGGGTGGCAGACCCGTGATCCCCTTCCTGATTCCAAACATGGGGTGTGCAGAGGCAAAAAAAGTGCATCGTGTTTCAGGCTGCGGATCTGGCCAGGAGGAAAGAGAAGGTGAGTCTGCTGAGAAGGAGGATGAGGGCGCGCAGCTCTGCAATGTGCAATGGGAAGAAAAGCATTTTCAGGTGGCAGCACTGCAATCCCTTCCCTGAATCCAAAATGGTTCCCAGTTCCCTACTGCACATTGCAGGGGAACTGGCCACCTGCCGCCTGAAATGCAGCTCTGAGAATTGCATTGGGGAATCGAGGCAGCGGTGGCTGGAAAGGAGGGATGTTTCACTTTAGGAGCTCCCGTTCGGCTCGCTCGGCTCCTGGGTGCAGAGAGTGCTTAGGCATCAGCGGTGGTGGTTCTTCACATTGCTGGGGAGTGAAGTCATTGTGACCATTGTCTGCCCTGAGCTGCCCACTGGGCAACCAGAGGGGTGACCAGCTGCAAATTGTGGTGCCTGCCTTGTTCCCTGAAGCTGCTGGGCAGATTCCCCCCCAGACCGTCCCAAAGAAATTTGTTCCTCAGGCTGTGCTCTGTCCCTCCCCCCAGAGCATGCAAGGGGTCTCTTTGGGGGAAAGCGAGTAGTCCCTGCAGATCGCAGGAGCACCCTGATAAGTTTTCTGGAAAAGAACTTATCAGTAATCGACGCCCTCTTTCCCAGCCGAATCTCTGAGGCACCTCTCGCTTGCAGGAGGAGGAGGAGGGCAGCGTAAAGCAGCACCATCTTAAATGCTGATAGGCAGAGGTAGAATTCTTGTTTTCTTGTTTTCCTCCCCCAAAATTAAGGTGCGTCTTATACTCTGGTGCGTCTTATACTCCGAAAAATACTGTAGTTAGTAATTAGTTCCACTGCATAATTAGTTCAAATTTCCATTGCAATTCACTAAGAAACCTCATTATGTAGTTTGATCATCTTTATCTGAAGCATTAACTGGCAGATTGAGGGTTCTAAAGATTATAGGATCTCAACCATACTCTGAAAGCACAAGCTGTGAAGCCAGACCAACAATGGCAAAGTAGTGAAGATACCTATTTTAAATCCTGCAAAACTGATAGTCCAATGTTTCATGTTAGACATAGTCTATGCAAACATGGATTACCAAAATGTGTGTGTATGTGTTTGTCTTCTTTCCAGATGTAGCGCTATCCCTGAAAGGGCTGCTAGAGTTGGATCCCTCTATCCCTTTCTCCAGGCAATTAGCTTCCTCTCTGCCTGGCATCTCAATATCTCTTGTTCTGTCCCTTGCTCTGGCCATCAGCCCGCTCTGGTTGCTTGTCCGTGTGTCTTTGCTCACCTGGCTCAGCTCACCTCCACTCTCCCTTGGCATGTCTAGTACCACTTCTGGTCACTTGCTTGGTCACTCACCTAGATCAACTCAATTCAGATGTCCTCCTTGTGGATTTATATCAGGACTTTCTTCAGTCGCTCTTCATGTTGTTCTAAAATCGCCCCGAAGACAATGATGTCATCTAAATACCCCAATACCTCAATCAAGTTCATGTTTCTGACTGCTCCATAAATCACTGGAACATTGCTTGGGCCCCCAATAAACCCTGGGGCATCTAATTATACTTGTAGAACCCCAGTGGGAAAATTAATGCTGTCTTCTCTTGATCGTCTGGGTACATGGGGAACTGATGGTACCCACTCCTCAGATACAGCACACTGAACCACTTAGCCCCCAGTAGCAATGTAATATGTCCTTGATCTGTGGAGTAGTATACTGGTTTGGGATGGTCCTCCAATTGAGCATGTGGTAAACTATGCGCATCCTCAGGGACCCATTTTTCTTCTGGACACAACTATGGGAGAGGCATAAGGGCTCCGAGTCTCTCAGATAATCCCTTCCTTTTTCATTCTGCCAGATGTTCTCTGAGGTTCTCCAATTCACGTAAAGGGATCTGCCAAGATCTCTCTCTGAACAGCCTATCCTCTGTAATTCAAGTCAATGTTGGGCACTCCTACCATATCCCACATCCAACTCACGTTTTAAGAATAAATTCTGCCATCTCAGAAGTTGATCTCTGTCCCTCTCCTTCCATTCTGGGGTGATGTATAATACCTGATGTATTTTGTATAAATGGATCCAATATTGCATTAACTATTTCCATACAAAGTCTAGATCTACAGGCAATCTTCCCATTATAGTTGGCAAGTGCAACCAGGTCCTCAACCCAATTCAGCAACATCAGTTTTCTGGCCATAACAGGGCACAGAGAATCCATATGCATTGTTTGGTTGTGAAATTCCATGTACTAGGTATATAGTTCAAAAGAATATTATCTGAAAATGTTAACTTGTGTCATAGAAGTACATTTGTATAATTCCAAATCTTACTCCCAAATCTTTATAAGTTTAGAAAATTGGAGAAACATACAGTATGTGTTAAGGAAACATTATCCTTATTATTATATTGCTAACATAATGTTGCTTTTGACAGTCCTTTTATATACAAACATAATGGAATCCAATATTTTCAAAATATTATTTTTGCTGTATGAGTGATAATTTGAGGTTGATTGATACTCTTGCAATAGAAGTTAGAATAGAATAGAAGACACTCTTTCATTGTGCAGGCAATACAGGAATCTCTATTTATTGCACTCATTCAATTTGAATTATTGATAACAAATAACTATATAAATTAGCAGTAAGGTTTTTAATTTTAAAGAAATTAAGCATTTCTAGTTTCTCAGATGTCTCAGAAGCTGAAAATGCTGCTGGTGAATGTTGTTAACAAAAGTTATAATTGTTAATATTGCCATTGGGTTATACCTGATAGATGATATTCATGTATCTCTTAACACAAAATATGTTAAACATTCAACTCCAGCCCCTATCAGTTGGTCCAAAGTCAATATCACCACTTCCATCCAATTTTTTCATTCCATCTCATTCCATAACTTTCTAACTGTTGCAATTGTTTCCAGAGATATCAGAGATTTAGTATATTTAGTTTCTAATACTGTCCATCCAACAAAGATGCTATATATTTATATGCCAAAGTTGTCCAAATTAACACCTACTGTACTTGCCCTCTACTAGAATAGAATAGAATAGAATAGAATAGAATAGAATAGAATAGAATAGAATAGAATAGAATAGAATAGAATAGAATAGAATAGAATAGAATTCTTTATTGGTCAAGTGTGATTGGACACACAAGGAATTTGTCTTGGTGCATATGCTCTCAGTGTACATAAAAGGAAAGATACATTTGTCAAGAATCATAAGGTACAACACTTAATGATAGTCATAGGGAACAAATAAGCAATCAAATCATATTAGGAAACAATCAATATAAATCTTAAGGATACCAGCAACAAGGTTACAGTCATAGTCATAAGTGGGAGGAGATGGGTATATGTAGTCCTCTACTTACAATTTGTCATTTAACAATTGTAATTATTGGTGGCCTTGAAACAGGCTTTACAGTTTGTATGGAACTTCCAACTTTTGTAAAATGTCATGTGACCCCCCCCTGGGTCACATGATCATATTTGGGTGCTTAGCGATCAGTTTAGTTTTACCTCTCTTACTAAGTACTCTATGATTATGTGAGTGCTGTTTGCAATCAGCTTTCCATGAAAGTCAATGGGGAAGCTGGCACTGAATATTGCAAGTAGGAAGGCATGGATTTGAAGTCCACTCTGCCAGCACTCTGAAGGATTTGCTGTCCCCTCCATTTATGTAAGGGAAATACTGTTATACACTAAAGGAATTGATATTAAATCTGGTCAAAATGCAAGCAAATGCTAATTCAAAATTTTATCAAGCTTTCAATAGCATTTTTCCCTCAGAGAAAATGCAATTATGAGTTATTTCTTTAAAATGAAGGAAGTTATATTTAAACCATTTTTACTTCAGTAACATTATCTTGTCTAACATTCTGCTAACTGCATCTTTCACCTCCTTGTTCCGGAGACTATAGATAAGCGGATTAAGTGAGGAGATGACAAGAGTGTAAAAGACGGATATGATTTTGTCTTTATCCAATGAAAAATTGGAGCCAGGTCGTATATACATAAAGAAGATGGTTCCAAAGAAAATGGTAACAGTGGCCAGATGGGAGGCACAGGTGGAGAAGGCTTTATATCTTCCCTGGGTAGAGCTGATCTTCAGGATGGCAATAACAATGGCAATGTAGGAGATCAAAACAGTCAGAAAAGTTGTCAGTGCAATTACAGTGGATAAAATGAAATGCATAAAGTGAGCAAGCTGAGTATCTGAACAAGACAATTGAAGCATTGGAGGAGCATCACAAAAAAAATGATTAATTGTATTTGAGCCACAGAAATTCAAATTAAAAATAAGTATGGTTTGCACTGTTGAACTTATAAAGCTACAGGCATATGAAGCTATAACTAAGAGGATGCAAAACTTCATTGACATAGTAACAAAATACTGCAATGGGTTGCAGATTGCTGTGAAGCGATCATATGCCATCACAGCCAGAAGGCAACCTTCAGTGGTTACAAAGATGGCAACAAAGAAGAATTGTGTGGTGCATCCTGTGAAGGAAATTGTTGAATGTTTTCTCATAAATATTGTCAACAATTTGGGGGCAATGGCGGTAGAATAACCAACATCTACAATGGAGAGATTTCTAAGAAAAAAGTACATGGGGGTGTGAAGCCTAGCATCAATTTTTGTTACAATGATTATCCCAATGTTTCCCACCAGAGTGATGAGATAGATGAGCAGAAAGAAGATGAAGAGGGGAATCTGAAGCTTTGGGTAGTCCATGAATCCAACAAGGATGAACTCACTCACAGTGGTTTGATTTGTCTGCATTCTTTATTTCCCTCTGATTGAATAAAAATAGAGGGGAAATCTTATAGCAGTATGAGTACTGTTGGGTTGTCTTAGAAAACCCAAGGTTATGTAAGATCAATCAATCAGAATAGAGCTGGTTTGCACCCAAAGTCCAAAAGCTTCTTCATGTTGCTTGATGAGAATTAAATTTCCTGTAGTACATGAGATGCAAATATGAAGAATAACAAGATAACAGAGTTGGAAAGGACCTTGGAAGTGTTCTAGTCCAATCCCCTGCTCAAGCAGGAGATCCTATACCATTTCAGTCAAGTGGCTGTCCAATCTTTTCTTAGAAACCTCCAGTGATAATGCACCCACAATTTCAATAGGCAAGCTCTCCCACTGGTTAATTGTACTCACTGTTAGGAAGTTTATCCTGAATTCCAGGTTTGTTCTCTCTTTCATTAGTACCCATTCATTATTTCTTGCCTTGCCTTCTGGTGCTTTGAAAAATAAGTTTAGCCCTTCCTTGTATTTTCCAGGAAGCATTTTACTGTGTCAAAGAATGTAGACTTCCTGCTCCAAGAAGCTAGATGTCTATTACATTCTACTACTCTCCAAAGGAGTTCAAACTGATCAATTATTTGAATTGTGTGGAATGAAGTGTAATCTACTTTGGCAGGAAGTGTTCTGTAAAACAATCATTGATGTCTACTGGCTATTATGCATTAACATTTATCTAAATAACATCTGAAGTTAATTCCAGTTTGTGATCCATAACCTTTACATTTACAACTAGTTTTAGAGGATTTCAAACTGGCTGATTACCATACATAATAGCTCTGTCCTGCAGCAGAATTCTATCTAATGTTTCTTCTTCCAAGTAGAAATACTCTTAAGTGGAATGCCAAATTTATATCTAACGATGCAGTTTAGATTAATTGGATTTTAAAACTGGCAGGACACTGGCTATGTCCTGCAATATATTATTCCACTGGCAGCATGATATCTTCCCAGCCACATTGTAATGATTGTGGTCATTACAGTTGAGCAGGTATATGTATTTGTTGCCCATTTTAACATTAATATGTTTACTCCATAATAAGTAATAGTAATTGATTGAGGAGATACTGTAAGTAACACTTTCCCTCAATCTACAAATAATAGGATTAACCTCTGCAGCCTGTACTAGTAAGTGTTGACTCATGAATTTCATATGTTACCACCCAGGAGTAAAAATCAAAGATGTGATTGAATCTTAGTAAAATAATCAAACCCACAGATTACTATCTTTTTCTTCTCTTTCATATGAGGATGAGTGACATGGCAATGAACCAGAAAACAATATCAAGAGATTATGAGCAGCTCAGCAAGAAAGTCAAAGAATTAGGAGCACAGGTAGTGTTTTCAATTGTACTTCCAGCAAAAGGTCGACATCCAATGAGAGAACAGCAGATTTTGGAATTAAACTACTGGCTTAAGGGATGGTGGCATCAAGATAACTTCAGATTCTTAGACCACAGTCTATGTTACCTACCTGAAGGGCTTCTGACATGGGATGAGCTGCACTTGACAAGAACTGGAAATAATGTATTTGGAAAATGACTGGCTTAGCTTATCTGAAGAACTTTAAACTAAAATTGAAGGGGAAGGATGACCAATCTTTAGGTTCTTTAGGACCTAATCCCAAACATAAACCCCAAGACAACCAATCAAACAAGGAGATAGGGAATGATGGAAAAGAAGGAAAACTCAGACACAGAAAAGGAGTTATAGGAAACAAACCTGGGGTTGGCCATAAAGGACTCAGATGCCTAATGCTCAAAGTTTGAGGAACAAACAGCGTGAACTTGAAGTACTAGTACACGAGGGCAGGTATTAAATAGTTGCCATTACTGAAACTTTGTGGGATTAAGCTCATGATAGGAATGTCGTAATGGGGGGACTTTAATTATCCTGACATCAAGTGGGAGATCAAACAAGTTCCTGATGAGCCTGGCTCACAACTTTGTCATCCAAAAGGGGGGAAAAGAGGATTAGCTATCCTGGATTTAATTCTTACTAACAGAGATGAAATGATAGAGAGGTTGACGTAGCAGGATCTTTGGGTGAGGGCAACCATATCATATTGGAATTCAATATAATGCACACACAAGCAATAGAACAAAATCAAACTAGTGTCTTAGGCTTTAAAAGAAATGACTTCAGCAAACTTAGAGAGAGCTTGGGTAGTGTTCCATGAATAAAAATCTCAAGAATCTTGGGAAACTCTAAAAAAATGTAATTATAAAAGTCCAGCACAATATCACTGAAAAGAAAAATAAGAGATCCAAGAAGAAACCAGCAGGGTTGCATAAAGAACTATCTAATAAACTGAAAGACAAAAAGTCCAAGTATAAAAAATGGAAAGAGGGACACATAACTAAAACAGAATACCACTATACATACCTGCCAATTTTGCAAAGATGAAGTCAGGTAAAGTAAGGCTCAGAATGAGTTAAGACTTGCAACAAATATCAACATATTTAAAAAATATTAAAAACGTAAAAAAAAACAAGAAGGAAAAATCGGTCCACTAATGGGAGAAGATGGCAAGGAAAGGTAGAAGGGAGAAAACAGGTTGGTTAATTCATTCTGTCTTCACACAAAAGAAAAACAACAACAGCACAACCTCCCAAAAACAGAACTGTAAAAGACAGACTAGGAATACAAACTAAAATAGGCAAGAAAATAGTAAGAGAATAGTTGTCCACCATAGATGAGTTCAAATCACCAGGACCAGATGGAATATATCCCAGAGCTTCAAAGGAGCTAGCAGACATGATTTTGGAATAACTGAAACATACCTTTCAAAGATCCTGGAGCACCATGGATCTACCAGAGGACTGGAAAAGTGCTAGCATGGTTCCCATCTTCAAAAAAGGAAAAAAATGAATCTGGGATACTATAGACCAATCAGCTTGACATCAATACCTGAGAAGAACCTTGAAAAGATAATCAAACAACAGATCTGTGAACATCTAAAAGCAAGCAAAGTTATAACCAGAAACAAACATGGGTTTGTCAAAGACAGATCATGCCAAACAAATCTTATTGCATTCTTTGACAAAGTGACTAAAATAGTGGAACAAAATGCTGTGGACATAGTATAATTGGACTTCAGTAAGGCATTTGACAAAGCAGACCTCAACCTACTTTTTGCTAAGATAGGAAATAGGATTTGTAACTGGTTGACAAACCACTCTCAATGTGTAATTCTCAATTGAATATACATGGAGGGAAGTAAGCAGTGGGGTACCCCAAGGCTCTGTCTTAGGCCTAGTACTCTTCAACATCTTCATAAATGATTTAGATGAAGGCAGTGGTGGGATTCAAATCATTTAACAACCGGTTCTCTGCCCTAATGATTTCTTCCAACAGCCAGTTCACCAAACTGCTCAGAAAGTTAACAACTGGTTTTCCTGAAGTGGTGCGAACTGGCTGAATCCCACCACTGGATGAGGGGATAAAAGCTGGCAGGAATAGCCACCACCCAGAAGGCAAGCTCAAGCTCCAGAAGGATCTTGACAGACTAGAACACTGGGCACCATCTAACAAGATGAAATTAAATGGTGAGAAAAGTAAAATGTTACACTTAGGTAAGAAAACCAAATGTACAGGTATAGAAAGAATGGTTTCAGGGTTGCAGGTATGTCTAATTTAATGAAAAGAAGTGTTATTATTATTATTGTTATAATTGGTTCGATTTATATGCTGCCCTTTTCCGGAGACTCAGGGCGGCTTACAATGCGTTAAGCAATAGCCTTCATACTTTTGTATATACCTGCTTAGTAGGGCTTTCGCCCCCCCCCCCCAGCGGTGTTCTTTTTTATACAAAGTCAGCTTACTGCCCCCACAATCCGGGTCCTCATTTTACCTACCTCGAAAGGATGGAAGGCTGAGTCAACCTTGAGCCTGGTGAGATTTGAACTTGCAGTAATTGCAGGCAGCTGGTGTTACTTAACAGTGCTTTAGTCTGCTGCGCCACCAAGGCTCTTGGTGTTAGCAGTGTTCCAATATCTAAGGGGCTTCCACAAAGAAGTTGAGGTCAACCTATTCTCCAAAGCATCTGAAGGCTGGACAAGAAGCAATGGATGGAAACTAATTAAGGAGGGAACCAATCAAGAAATTTCTTGACAGTGGATGACTTCCCTCCAGAAATTGCGGGTGCTCCATCATTGGGAAATTTTAAGACAAAATTGGACAGCCATTTGTCTGAAATGGCATAGGGTCTCCTGCTTGAGTAGGGGGTTGGACTAGAAGACCAGCAGGGTCCCTTCGAACTCTGTTATCTTGTTATTCTTTTTTGCATCTCATGTACTACAGGAGATTTAATTCTCACAAAGCATCATGAAGAAACTTTTGGAGTTTGGGTGAGAAGAGAATTCTAAGTAAAACACAGATCAATATTTTTACATCAGAACAGTTGAGTTTACCTGTGTTTGCAAAAGGATGATGATGAGGAGGAGGAGGAGGAGGATAAAGATAGGCTTTTACTGAAGATATAAGCATTTAAAAGTATGTTAGTCTAAGTAGAAAAGCTTAATTAAACTTACCAGATCAGAAATCAAAATTCCATTTCCAAAGATGAAAAATGAAATATTTTGGATAGAATCGCTCATTTTATATTTTGTTTACCATTAATTAAAAACCAAGTCCATGAAACTCTCAGTTGAAATAATCAACATATCATTAATATGTTCAGTATGACCTCTAGGCAAAATAAACTTGAGGATGTACTGGGAATTCATATTTCACATTCATAATTAGTTCAAACCTCCATTGCAGTTCACTAAGATACCTTATTATGTAGCTTGATCTCTTTCATCTTGAAATATTAACTTGCAGATTGAAGGATTATAGATTAAAGAACCCCAGTCAGACTATGATTGGGGTCCTTTAATCTATACATCCCTCAATTGCTTTTATCTTGAAATATTAACTTGCAGATCGAAGCAGAAACAACGAAGCTAAAACAATAATGGCAAAGTAGTAAAAATACTTGTTTTTAAATCATGCAGAATTGACAATCCAATGTTGCATGTTAGACGTACAGGTAGTCCTTGTTTAACAACCATTCCTTTAGTGGTTAAAAGTTACGGTGGCACTTAAAAAGTGGCTTTTGATTGTTTTTCACACTTACAACCATTGCAGCATCCCCATGACCACAGGATCAAAATTTGGATGCTTGGCAACTGGCTCATATTTATGATAGTTTTAGTATCCCAGGGTCAAGGGATCACCTTTTGCAACCTTGTGACAAGCAAATCCAGTAGGGAAGCCAGATTCACTTTACAACCATGTTACTATCTGAACAATCCTCACTCTTCTCAGAGGTTCTGAAATTAATCTTGAAATATCTCTGGCTTCCATAGTCTCTGCATACTTTCTGAAATGCTTTCTACTTTGAAAATAATGTCCTACATTATATTCACTGAATCCAGTGGTGGGTTGCCCCCGGTTCGCACTGGTTCTATAGAACCAGTAGTAAAACCGGCAGGAGGCTCCGCTCACTGACTCCGACATCATCAAAACGCTTCTGCGCTTGTGCAGGAGAGCGCACGCACGCACGCGCAAGCAAAGCATGTGCGCACGCGTGGCCCTGCTGCGAACTGGTAGTAAAGGTAAATAGAACCAACCCCTGACTGAATAGTGGTGATGGATAAATGAGATCATATAGCCATCTCTTTTGAGCCAGGTGTGTCAGATAATTATCTAAAACAGTGTCACTGAACCACACTGTCTATACTGGAAGAATGGTTTTGTGTTTATACTTTCCCTCCATTTTGTCTAAGGGACTGAAGGGGGAGTGGCTTAGCCACTCTATAAATATGACCCCCTTTACCCACAAACACATGGGAGACACAGGGGAGACATAGAGGAGACACACAGGAGAAAAGAGAGAAGAAGGGATTATGCTCTAGGCACATTTACCTCAGAAATAAATAAAGACCAAGATACAATATTCTGTGATTTAAAAATGTAAATAGTTTATTGATTTTAAATAAACAAACTTTTTCTTGATAAAAGAAATCTGGCTTAATTGTAGCTGCTGGGACATTCCAAGATCTTATTGACCTCTACAACCTAAACAAAAAAGTTTTCTAACAAGGTGGGCCATCTCTTTGCCTGAGAGGGCAGTTTGCAATAACCCAGCAGCATGAAGTGGAGGAAGAGGAATCAGACAAATTTTAATCTTGTAAAAAAACCAATAACAGTTTTAATTTATTTGTTAATAAGATTTATATGGCCATCCATCTCAGAAGAAGCGACTCTGGATGGTATACAATAATCAACAATTCAAAAATATGAGATACAATCCTATGTAACTGGGCAAGAATCAGTCCCAGGCATCTCTTCTGGACCTGCAATGAGGCTGGTGTCCAGCTAAGAGTGATTTGAATGATTTTGTTTAATCAATGCTGAGAAATTCCTCCCCATGTCCCTGCTAAAGGTTCCCCAGGTCCCCTTTACTCATAAGAGCTTGTATCACCAAAAACAGGACTGAGGGGTTGCAATTTATGTATGCAATAAGGGTGGGGAAATATTGCTGTTTCACTGCCCTATCATCACAAGATGGGCCTTCATACAGACTCTGGCCCATTTTCTATTGAGTTTGTCCTTGGTTGAGTGCCAGTGATGCCTAGACACCTCTGCTCTCATTTGGCAGAGTCCCCAAGAGGGACAAGGATCCCCCAGAGAGGTGAGGAGGCATGGATGCGATCACTTTCAATGCCTCAGCCACCCCCTTATTCCAAGCAGCAACCAAGGCTTCAGATGAACCCTGCAACAGACTAACAGCAACAATTCCCAGCACCTTCTGAAACCCATCCAGGTTCTTCCATTGTTAGAGGCAGGCCAATCTAATGGTTCCAGCTTCCCTACAATGGAGCATTTGGTGGATACTAGAGAATCCCATGGAAGTCAGGGCATGATCTGGCCAAGACAAAGGGAGATACCAAGTGCTCTCCCAGTGTCAAATCACATAATTTAGGCTTTGACATTTTAGGTTCTGCAGTGTGACCACTACTCTGCATCTGGTTCTGGATGACCTGGGATAGGTCCATGGTCCTTAGGGTGGCCATAAACTCCTGAACCACCTCATATCCCATTCCTAGAGAAGACAGATTGAAGTCCCCCCAGAACCATTAATTCTGGGGAACTCCACTGTCAGTCCAGAAGTGGAGTCAAGGAGCTCAGATGGGGAAGTCGTTATGCTGCAGGGAGGCTAGTATACAGTGTTGGTCTGACCATGTGCACTTTTTGATGAAGACTACACAAAATTAAACAGGGGTCTCAGCCCACATAAGATACTTGACATTTTCTCCAGCCCTCCAGGCAGAGGCAAGCAGATCATCCTGTCACTGCCTCCTTTTCTGCTCTTAAATTGTGAATTAGGAGCAAAACAAAAAGGGAAAAAATGGTTTTGATTCCCTCTGTTAAAAAAATGCATAAGAGAATAAGCCATGTTATATACTCCAGGGAACATATCGGCAAATGAGAATTTAAATTGTTTATGACCACAAACAAAACACATTTGCACTAAACAGTATATGCTGTTTACTAACTACATCATGATAGGTAGTTAGCTATCTGACCCCAATAACAAAGAAAGGTAAGTACATGCTACTCCTAAACAGATTCCTTTATTGTTCCTTGCCCATAGTCAGAAATCTTGCCAAGCTAAAGCAACTATTAGCTTCATTGGGGATATAATCTGAGAATCTCTAGGGAGGAGCTGGTTTAACTCTCTTTGTCCCAACCAAAGTATCTAAACTTCATTGCCTTTTGGTTCTCTGGAATGCAGCCCCTCCTTCATGGGAATTCAGACGACGTTCCATCATATTAGGACTTTTTTTTAAAAAAAGAGACTGAATCACTGGTGAAATCCAAATTTTTTTACTACTGGTTCTGTGGACATGGCTTGGTGGGTGTGGTGTGGCTTGGTGGGCAAGGCAGGGGAAGGATACTGCAAAATCCCCATTCCCATCCCACTCAAGGAGAAGGATACTGCAAAATTTCCATTCCCACCTCACTCTGGGGCCAGCCAGAGGTAGTATTTGCCAATTCTCTGAACTATTCAAAATTCCCGCTACCGGTTCTCCAGAACCTGTCAGAACCTGCTGGATTTCACCCCTGCTTTGAATCAGAGACATAGTGGGAAGATGAATAAATAAAGCAGAAACAAATAATGTAATGTGATGAACACTAGGTACTTAGTCAAACATTTTAAACATTGCCTCTTGTGTTTACTGATTGGAATTAAAATTGGATCCTGAAATGTCAGTGTCACGTACCCCTGACCATGGAAAAAACATGTGCTGGTAACTCTTTTTATATGACATTGCAGATGATGATGAATTCAGCACTTTCTGAAGCTTTAATGACTGCTTAGAATTGTCATTTTAGATGCTGTAGTTTAAAGGTAAAGTTTCGGCTTCTTCCACAGACTTTTTGCTAGATTTTTTTTTAAAAAAACCATGGACTTAGTTCTCCTTTATGTTTACAGAAGAGGATTAGCGCTGTCTTGAGAGGTTTTTGCACAGAAGTCCAAGAGAGCCAGGAGAGTTGCTGATTCTTTCTCTAACTAGTGCATTAAGCCTTTCATGCTGCTTCCGATGACAAGGACTTTCACCTCACTGTGCTCTTTGCTATTTTTATGACCCTGGGGGGCACCATTTTGCCTGCTCCATGGCACCACTTTGGAGGTGACATCTCCTTGTTGATAGTCCAGCCATTCCCTTGCAGCATTGTGTTGATTTTTTAAAAAAATACATACATGAAGAGAGTCTTTCAGCATAAATCATCATATGATGGTGGACAGAAATAGTGTTTATTGCTGAAGTACCGAACTATGAAAAGTTCAGCTGGCAAGCAAAAGTATTTTATTATTCAAAATTACCGTACATCCAATTAACATCTAATGAAAATAAAGGCCAATAGAAGATTTTTATTAGGACGTTGAATAACAGAGTTGGAAGGGATTTTTGTGGTCTTTTAGTCCAATCCCCTGCTCAAACAGGACACCCTATACCAGGGGTCAGCAACCTTAAACACTCAAAGAGCCACAAAGGTCCTAACTGGAAGCCCCCGTTCAATTCTGGAGCCGACTGGAAGTCCAGTTCCCCCATCATAGTCTCCTCCTAGAGCGGTGTCTTTTTTCCTCTGCTGACCGGAAGTCCAGTTCCTTCACCATAGAGTCTCCTCCTAGTGCAGCATCCTTTTTCCTCTACCTGTCCTAACTGAAAGCCCTATCAATTGTGGAACTGACCAGCAACAGAGAGCCACAGCAGAGGGATGAAAGAGCCACATGCGGCTCCAGAGCCGTGGGTTGCTGACCCCTGCCCTATACTATTTCAGACAAATGGTTGTCCAATCTCTTCTTTAAAATCTCCAGTGTTGGAGCACCTAAAAATTCTGGATGCAAGTCATTCCACTGATTAATTGTTCTAACTGTCAAGAAATTTCTCCTTAGTTCTAGGTTGGTTCTCTCCTTGATTACTTTCCATCCATTGCTTCTTATCCTGCCTTCAGGTGATTTGAAGAATAGCTTGATCCCCTCTTTTTTGTGGCAGCCTCTGAGATATTGGAACACTGCTATCATATCACCTCTTTTCATTAAACTAGACATACCTGCAACCGTTCTTCATATGTTTTATGAAGAAACCCTCATTATCTTTGTTGTTCTTCTTTGCAGAAGGTGTTTTTTCTTTCCTCCAGCATGCAATTTTATAAGACTAATTTCCAGGCTAAGTAGCAGTTCCAGTGTATACTTCCGTGTATGCTTGTGAAGTTGTTTGAGAGAGAAAGAATGGGATTATTTGTTAGGCTCTTGGCAGAGAAAGAAAGTGTTAAACATAAATCATATGCTCAACACTAACTTTTGCTCTAAAGACTGCACTGAAACGTTGATAATAACTGCCTCTTTTCTCGCTGTTCTCTATCAAACCTTTTCCAATATATGCCATTGCCTTGCCTCTGAGCCTCCTCAGACATTAAAATGCCTCCCCTCCCCATTAAATCAAATCAAAATCTAGAAGCTAAAAGATACTGGACTAAAATCCACACATGGCTGGAAAAAATGACAAGAAAACACATAGACTTTAAACCAGAAATTTTTTTATTAGAGATTGTGCCAGAAATATACAATAGAGAATTGAAATATTTGATTGTGAATGTATTAACAGCGGTTAGAATTGTGTTTGCTAAAAATTGGAAAAATGAGAAAATACCAACACAAGATGAAGTTATTAAGAAAATCATGGAATGTGCTGAAATGAGTAAATTGACATTTGAAATTAGAGAACAAGAAGATAAACAATATTATAAGATATGGGATTTATTTTATCAATGGCTAGATAATAAAACATGGAAATGAAATACGAAATATAAAATGAATGTTATAATATAATATTTGAAAATATTTTTTATGAAATGATAAAGCCATAGTTAAATCAGATAATTAGTTAATTATGAATAGGGGGAGGAAGCACAAAAGACTTGTAACTGACCGACACACTGTTTGCAATTGTAATGGATGATGGATTTATATTTTATGTTTTGTTTAAAAATAAAAAAAAAATAAAAAAAAAATCAAATCAAATCACTTCTTCTGTTTAGAATCTCTGAGGACAAAACGAATTCCTTAGCAGTTTTTGAATGGATAATTTAACATCCTGATTTCTCAAGGTATAAATCAAAGGGTTCAGCAGAGGGGTTATGAAGACAAAAACGGTTGAGAGCCATGTGTCTTGACCTAGCGAGGAAGCTGCCTTAGGTCTCAAATACACAAAACAAGCACAACTGAAGTGGGTGATCACCACAGTGAGATGGGAAGCACAGGTGGAGAACATTTTTTTTCTTCCCAGACTGGAGGAGATCCTTAGGATAGCAGAAATAATATAGGCGTATGAAACAGAGATCAATAGGACTGTGCCCAGCAAAACAACAGCACATAAAAGGACCACCACCAGATGAGTCAGGTAAGTATCAATACAAGTCAGGTTCAGCACAGGTGAAATGTCACAGAAAAAATGTTGGATTTCTTTTGGCCCACAAAAAGGCAACCTGAATATAAGGATGCAAATAACTAGAGAGATATAGCATCCTGCTAGACATGATGCAGCTACTAGTTTGATGCAAACCTTTTTCTCCATCAGTACCTGGTACTGAAGTGGGTAGCAAATGGCTGCATACCGATCATAAGACATAGCAACTAACAGGAAACAATTGTTGGCTCCCAAACTAAAAAAGCAAAACATCTGCATGGCACATCCAACAAAGGAAATGGACTGTCTGCCAGTCAACAGAATGAAAAGAAGTTTGGGGACAGTGACAAAGGTGGTACAGGTTTCTGACACAGATAATGCAAAAAGTAAAAAGTACATTGGACAATGTAGAGTCCGGTCGAGCAATATGACTGACATGATAATGATGTTGAAGGTCAGGATGGTGCCATAGGTAAGGGAGAAAATCACAAAAAGTAAAGTTGGTTTCTTTCCAAGGATGGAAAAGCCCAGCAAGAGAAAATCATTCATGGAGCTGTCGTTACTATTTTTCATACCAGATGTAAAATTGTCCAGATTGTCAAGAAAAAGGTGGGGAAGATATTTGTAAGTCATAAGATGATCCTCCGATCATCTCAAATGAAACTAAAATTGATCTTTGCTTCAGTTTAGGGTTTTCATAGAAAAGGCAAGCATGCATGAAACAGGCAATCCACTATATGTCAGCAAGGACATCAGGTAAAATAGCTTTCCTGGCCTATAATGTGGACAAATAATAATGTAAGGTAAAATAATGTAACACTCTGAGCAACATTCAGATGATAGCTAATGCCATTTCACCTGCATTCTTAATAATTCCTCTTCATGTAGCTGCTAGTCCTAAGTATCCATTTATAACATTCTTGCTTTAGTTAAATATGCAAAAAATAAATAATATTATCATAGATACAATCTTTCCCCCATCTGTTTTCTGAAGTTTAATGGCATTCTAAAAAAACAACTTGATGAGGCTGAGTCCAATTTATACTAATTTCTTTCTTTTCAGGCTTTTAAAATATAAATCTGGTGACAGAATGATGCTTCGTACTGATTGCCATCAGTGCCACAAACCTTCATCCTGAAAAGATCCCTGGTTCTCCACTGTTTCTCTATCAGGTTTTATGAAAGAACTCTTCTCAATTTGTTAATGACATTTTTGAGTTGATCACAGAAACAGGGATAAAGGTGGCGGATCCAGCCACTAAAGCATATTAGAGGCTGATGCCGATATATCCAAGCTATCCTCAAAGCTTCATTTACAACAAATCCATATTCAGTTTTATTAAGATTCACAGAGATACTGATTTACTCTGGGAATATGTTCCCCTGATAACATAAGTGATTCACATTAGGAAAAAGTAATTTATCTTTAGAAGCGTGAAGACTTTTTCTTTGTTGGGCAAAATACTACGGTGTATTCCCTTGGTTTCTCCTTGTTAAATGAGTAAAAGAGTCAAGCCTCCCTCCCAGTATAGCAAATAAGCCTTTTTAGGAAGCAGAATTATAGATGCTATAAACTAAAGGAACCAGAACCAACGTTTTGTTTATTGAAAAGATGCATTCAGTCCCAAGGCTTTGACAACAAACATAGGACAAGCAAGTAACAAACCAAATAAAATATCAGTGATACAATGAAACATTAAAATTAACAATCTATATCAAGCTCTTTCTCAAAAATAGGCTCCAGTTTAGCTTCATTGTGACTGGAAACAGAGTGCTTTGGAGCATTGCAGAACACAAATGCACAACTTTTCTGCAATCCTCAAAGCTGCTGCATCTTTTCCTGCAACCACACAGCAGGCGCAGAGAGCAGCCATGCAACCTAGGAAAACCCTCTAGCAACCACTTCTAAGAGATTGCAGAAAAGTGCTACATTTTATGCCTGTGTGTGCACTCTAAACCATTTTTGCAGAATGTCTCAGAAGTATTGCACAGCTCCTGGATGTGAGGATTAAAGCAAGCGCTGGAAATTCTGAACAACTAAGCCCTTGGCAAGGGAGGGTGAGACTCTTTGCTTCATTGCACTTGCCATCTTTTAACTTCAATGTTTTATTCTTATTTCTTTCTTGTCAGATACCTAGAATCTTTTAGAGAGTCTGATGGTGTACAAATTTAATAAATAATAATAATTCTGCGATGATACCTTTAATACCATCAAACAGCAACATCTGCCTATCCCAGGTTGTTGGGAAAGACTTGACAGGTGGATAAAATGTCAAATCCAGGCTAAACATCTGGTTGAGTGTGCGATCAGGAGAAAAAAATCAACTGCAGATCCTTGTAGGTCACATGAAACACGTATAGCATATACATATCAAGTGTACAGGATTGTAATTCTGTATGGCTACTACACTCATTTAAATACCTGTATTTAAAGCAGCAACCAATAATGTTTTTAAAAGACAGCTTAATAACGTTCCATTTTACTTGCTCCAAAACTGCTCAAAATAGACTTTTGCTTGCTAATGTTCATTATATTTAAAATTTTCAAAAAAACAGAGAAACAAAACAAGCCCCAGAAAGTCGGGCTATGAATGTTTTAGGGTTATCTATAATCAATAGTGACAAAATTGGGGTTCAGGTTACTCCATTAGTTTTGTTAATCATCAAGAGTTAATAAATAGGCTTTCTGAAATCATAGCGTTATCATTTTGGGAGAGGGTTCATGACCAGCTAAAGATCTGCACTGGGTGGACCAATAAATCATCAAAACTATTGAGTCTCAAGTGATATAGAATTCCTGCTGTCCAGACCTTTGGGAAAATGCTGGTATATCACCCTGCATGACTTTTCCTGTTCTCAAAATGCTACATTTATGTGGGCATAAACTGCAATGGAATAAAAATGGCTTCAAGACTGCGCTGTAAGTAGTGGCTTGTGAGACCTGACAAGCAACATTACTTGATATTAATTTCCTCTGAATCTCCACTGATTCGAAACTTGTATTTCTGCCTAGGAAATTCTGTAATTTCCCCAAGTATTTTAAATCACTAACATAGACATACGTGATCTGTTAGGGCAGCAGTTCTATATTCATTTAGAAGGACCAGCTACTTCCTACTACAAGCATGACTAGAGTTGGGTTTGTCTTTGGCTGCCATGACTTCTTTTCTTTTTCTTATTGTAAGTTTTTTGTTTGGTTTTATCCCCATGTGTGACATCACAACTGTGAGATGGGTGAGCTGTATACATTGATTAAACAAATAACCATAAACAGATTTGTGTGTTCACTTTGCTTGTGTGAAGAATGAGATTCAAGTGTTTCATTTTGACTGCTTTCTTATCTCCATTGCTTCAGAAGAAGGGTGTGGAATGAAAGAATCAGTTGCTGGAGATAACTCATAGGAACGAATATGTAGTTTTAATTATTTTAAAATCATTTATTTTTTCCTATTTTGACAGATGGGAGACATTATCATAAATTATAAGTGGTGGATAAAGAAAAGGGGGTGGAAATCAAAGGAGGTGGCAACCTTCCCTCCTTCTTTGTTATATGTAAACATTGTATATTTTATAAATTGGGTGTTTTAATCTGTGTTTCGGCCAAAATATTTAATAATTTTAAGGGACTTTTAATATTTGTATCATCTGTATTTTATCTTGGCTGTTCACCGCCCTGAGTCCTCCGGGAGTAGGGCGGTATAGAAATTTGATAAATAAATAAATAAATAAATAAATAAATAAATAAATAAATAAATAAATAAATAAATAAATAAATAAATATATGCCTAGGCAGAATCCGCAAGCATAAGCAAAAGATTTGTAATTGGGATTTTCCACACCGATTGATTTTCAATTTGTTTTTTAATTAGGAGAATCGTATCTGTAGATTGAATAAACTAACAGTTTTCTTCCAATTTTGCAATGAGAGTCCCCCCCATAGGATTACAAAATGATTCTAAACCACCCCAGGGCAGCAAAAATCTTTATTCTTTTTGACAATTAAACATTTTCTTCAAGGCATCTTTTACCTCTTTGTTCCTCAAACTGTAGATCACTGGATTCAGCATTGGGACTATCAGCGTGTAGAACACAGCTGAGATCTTTTCTTGTTGCTGAATGTACGCAGAGCTGAGCTGCAAATGGCTTAAACTAACTGGCCCGTAGAACATGGTGACTGCTGTTAGATGGGAAGCACAGGTGGAAAAAGCTTTATATCTATTCCCAGAAGAATGCATCTTTAGGATACTAGTCAAGATACATAGGTAGGAGATTATAATTATCAGGAGAGTAGAAAGAGCAATTATTCCAGAGAAGGTGACCAATATAACTTCATTAATATGAGTATCACTGCATGAAACTTTCAACATAGCTGGTGTATCACAGAAGAAGTGGTTAATTACACCTGGGGCACAGAACAACACCATAAGTAAGCCAGAAGTGTGGGTGAGGGAATTCACTATTCCCCCTAGGTATGAACCTGCTACTAGCAGGACATAGACCCTTTTGGTCATCATAGTGGTATAGAGCAATGGCTTACAAATGGCTACATAGCGGTCATATGCCATTACTGCAAGCAGAAAGCCCTCAGTACTCACAAAGACCACAAAAAAGCAATGTTGAGTGATGCATCCAGCGTATGAAATAGTTTTAAATTGTGCTAGATTCATCAAGAGCCTCGGTGCAAAGATGGAAGAGTAGCAGACATCAACGATAGACAGATTGCTGAGGAAGAAGTACATTGGGGTATGAAGCCGGGGGCTGATTCTGATCAATACCACCATCCCCACGTTCCCAGCCAGGGTCAGAAAATAGATCAGGAAAAATATCATGAAGAGGGGCACTTCAAATGCCAGCTTGTCTGTTAGCCCAAGAAGAATGAATTCAGTGACCATGGTGTAATTGTTCATGATCAGTTAGAGGCGACCACCTGGAACTGCACCTGCAAAAACTGCAAAAAGAAAAGCCGTAGAACAATTATATTGGTCATATGCCATCACTGCAAGCAGAAAGCCCTCGGTACTCACAAAGACTACAAAAAAAGCAATATTGAGTGATCACCATGGCATCACTTAACTCAACTTTAAGCAACCAGCTTGGAATTGGCATCCTAGCAGAAAATTTGATTTTTAAGTGAGATACAGAATTTTTGGAAGATCCTGTTTGTGTGAGAGGTATTTTTCAAACGAAAATACCTCTCATACAAACAGGTTGAATATGAGTGAAAAAATGCTTGGTGGGTGGTGAAGACTGCTTTTGGAAAAAATCGTATTTTTCCCTTTCTCCTCCTGGAACTCCCACCCCTCAAAATGTCTTTCTAGTTATTCAGATGAACTACATATTGTTGATGGTGTCTTACACGATTGTAGTAGGAAACAGAAATTAACCAACAACTATGCAGAACAATTTTGCATTATTTCTTATGCTGGCTGTATGCTTGTCCCCACTGCTCCCTTGAAAAACCACACAACTCACAATGTTGAGATGGTCCTTCTGAATCATTTGAAGAGGTTTTTCAAGAAACGTGGACAGCTGCAAGGAGAGGAGACAAAGGGAAAAATGCAAGGCATAAATTGCCCTTTGTTCAAAGAGCATAGGATACAATTTGGGCAGTTTCCCTAATGGAATTGGCAATTTTTCTAAAGGATTGTTCCCTGCATGGTTTTTGTGTGGGGAAAAAAATGAAAATCACCTGAAGATTTTAACTGCAATTGCTTTTAGCATTGTAGCTACATCAAGTTAAGACATGGTATAAATGATTAATGATTACCTGGATCCTTTGAGTATTGGGCAGCTTCAGCTTCCTCAGCTTCTTTTGAAGATTTGTCCTTCATTGTAGGTTTATCAGATGCATTGTTTGAAGTATTTTTTTCTGATTAACATTAACATATTGTTACACATTAAGAAGATTCATTAAATGATATAAATCGTTCCAGTCATTTCAACTGAATTACATCTCCCCCCCCAATCCCAAATAAATTATGTCTGGAAATCAATTCAGTTTCAGATCTTTATTGTCGGTGCACAACATATGTACAATGAGATTGTAAAGAAGAGCAGGAGAGAGGGTAAGAAGGGGAGGAAGAAGAGAGGAGAGGGGAAAGAGGAAAGGAAGTAGGAAAGGAAAGGAGAGGAGGAATGAGGAAAGAAGAAAGAAGAAAGAAAGGAGGAGAAAGAAGGGAAGGGAAAAAGGAAAGGTTGTAGTAAAATAAAAGAAGGAAATGGTAAAAGAGCAGACCCGAACAATTAATTAATTAATTACCTAATGGGAGTTAAAGAAGAAGATGAACGAACAATGTATAAGGATGGATAAAAGACTGTACATTTAAACATGTTGATGAAAAATAAAAATAAAAAACTTTTTTCAAAAAAAAAAGAGATTGTAAATCCTAAATCACTACTCTGTTGCTGTGTGAGTCAAAGAGGATTCTGGGATCCAAATGAAAATATATGAGCTAAGGAAGCAAGTAAAAATGCTCAGAGATTTTGGTCCTCATTAAGTTTTCCTGAGGTTCCTGTACAGAAATAGAATTGCATAAACTATTCATGGAGCAGATGGACTCCTTTATGTAGGGCCTACACCTCTCAGATCGTCTGTTGAATACTTGAATGCTAACTAAAGTAAAATAAACTAATTTTTAAGCACTTTCAGAAGGATCACGTGAGCAGAATAACTTTTAGAAAAGGCTCATTACTGAAGGTGACCAAACAAACAACCATAGAGTGAGGGTGCAAATTTGGAGAACAGAGATTGCAGAAGAAGATGGCTTTAGTGGATGCCTTACGGCTAACACAATCTTCTGCCTGAATTTGTTAAATGTAATTATAACCCATTGCGTAAAATGATCTAGACTGTGTAGCATTTGTATTCCAAAGTGGTAGGGTCAAGAACAGTATTCTCTTTTCTTTCTAAGTGTTCCTCTTCCCCATTTCCAGAATAAATATATCATATTTCTACTTATTCCAGTCCCCTCTCTCTCTTTTTTCCAAATTGATCTCTAAGTTTAATTCACGACAGAAAGAGGAATGCTTAAAAAAGCATTTGCAGGATTTACCAGATGCAGAACAGTTAAAAATCCTTTCTAATTTGGTTCTGAAAATTATTCCTTTTGCATAAAAAAAACTCTTAACTCTTAAGAATAAGAAAATAAATACCAACCTTTGCAAAGGTCGCCTTGGGCATTTGCAACAGCCAAAATGATATTCATTTCAGCTTTTAGATGCTAATTGCTGCCACACAAACAATATTTTTAATTGAAAATCCCAGTAGCTTTGCTGGATTTTTCAGTTTCTGCTCATAGGCATTGGATTCATCTTCATAAACTATTATGCTGAAAATATTCAATTACTTTTTCTCTATGTTCTTGTATTTCACAGCACTATAAGCAATGTAAAGGCAATCCAGAAATAATTTTTATCACTAACACTATCCCGAATGAATGTAAGAAGCCAATTGACTTTGACCTTGGAGGGACTGCATCACTTTTCAGTATAGATTTATATAGGAGAGGCGAGTTGGTCCCAGACTTGATGATTTAGGATAGAAAGACATCTATTCCTTTAAATAAGCTGAACCAATATCATCCCTGAAGTAACTTCATCTTCAGAGTCTTAAGGGAAACAATTTCAGGCTATCTTCTTGGGAGCTTTAAGGTTATACTACTTTTAAATTATTCATAATTGATGCTTCTTTTTTGTTAAATAGAAAAACAAGTCAATACAATTTCCTAATATCTAATTACTTTCATTTTTGCCCCATTCTGAGGGACTCTCTGTTCCAGATCAATGAAGAAAAGTAACACCACTGTTCCAAAACCTGATACTGTACAATAGTATGGTTTCTATAATATGGATTGCAAGTGTTTTTGTGTGTGAAAGACAATGGGTAATGTAAAGGAATAAATTTGTATGAAATTTGTGCGTGAAATAAGATTGTAGTTCACTTGGATTTTGTGCAATCTAGATAAAAATTGGATTTATGCAGATCCTCAGAGATTCCCAAGTGGGTTCCATCTGAAGCCATCATCAAAATGACGGTCACACCCATCTGATATTGCAATGACAAAACTAATATTGTTTGACATCACCAAATGTGCAAAAACACAAATCCAAGCTATGGATTTTCATATGCCCTCAGTATTTTTACATGAAATTTAGCTAATGCTACCATCAAAACACATGCAGCGTTGATCTTCATGGAGTGATCCACAATCATCACACACTCTAAAGAACCGAAATGGATTCAGAGTCGGAAAGGTGATCCAGAACCCTTGTATCACATACCACCACTTAAATAAAATTCATTATTTTGCTCTGCAAGCACAGGGAAAGACACAATTTCTTTATGGTGTTGCCAACAAATGTGATATGAGTCTACACATTTTCTCCTCAGAATTTGGATTACTAAATCCTAATATCCAATAATATTTTAAGGAATCCTCTAAAAGCCTTGTAAGAATGCATTAAGCTTGGCTTGGATCTATCTTTTAAATTCTTCTGATCTTATCTTCTTTTGATTGTGATTCGGCTGCATGACATAATATGATAAATGGTGGACTGGCAGAAATGGCGGCAGCAGGGGGTGGAGAGAGGGGATGGTTTCATGCGTGCTCACACATCACTTCCACAGCCTGATCCGAACAGGCTGCGGTCTGGCACTCGGCCACAGCCCAGAAGTTAGAGACCCCTGATGTGGAGAACAGTGGGTGCCAATCCAATACAAATGCTCTTGGTAATATTTCTTTCTGCTTTAAGTCACTCCATTTTTTTACTTCTTTGGAACAGATTTGCAGATGTTTAAAAGAAGAAAAAAAAAAACAAGAACTCAGATTCTATTGAAATGTGGAGCCTCTCCTTAAAATTTTTGCTTTTCAGTATAAACCAGAAAAATTTTCTGAGCTTGGTATCAGAAGTAACTCAATGAAGACAATAAGGTAAATAGGCCACCATGCTTCTCTAATCTCAGAACTGCAAATTTAACCACAATCTTCCAATCCAATTTAGTAGAGAGTCTAGATAAGGTGTGTCAAACTGGATTTCTTCGAAGGCTGGATCAGCACTGTAGTTCTCCTCCACAAGTTGGTGGGGGCAGGAGCAGGGTGGGAGACGGGACAGACACCTCCTGCAGCACCCTGCCGGCCAAAATGGGGCATGCAGAGGCCACACGAGACTGCCATGTGGCCCATTTTTGGCCAGCAGAATGCTGCAGGAGGCCATGGTGGCCGAAAATGTGCCACAGGAGGACCGCACGCAGCCTCCCCTCAGCCCGTTTTGACCCCTGGTCTAGATGGTGTGAAAACTGCAACATATGAGAGACCATGATAACTACAATGGGGAGGAGAAGAAGATAGTCAGCAATACTGAGGAACATTTTTTAAAAGTAATTTCTCGGTTTATTTATATATGATTTTATTCAATGAGATACAAGCTGTCTATTATGAAAAGGCAATTGCATTGGATATTCTTCATTACAGTGCAAACACTTGTTTTCAGAGAGAACCTTTTCTTCCTTGGAAAAGCGTGTAGAGAGGAAAACACCCTTTCATACTGTCATTAGATCCATATCTTCAAAATGGCATTTCCAAGAACCAGAGATCTTTGCTAACAGAAGTTTCTGTGTGGGTGGGAGCTATTAAGGTGGAATATTGGAAACTTTCAAAAGAGAGAATAAAATTGTGCATTGTTCATGTGAGTGTGTATATGATTGGGAGGACGGCAGAAGGAAAAATAAGTGAAATTTAAAATTATTGAGTGGCTATAAAGAGGTTTCCTTTCTCCTTTAAGTTACTTCAAGCAAAATCAAGGACCAGGGAAGAACGTTTGCCAATCCTGCTGTTTGCCTTGCAAATAAGGGCCAGAAATTCCTCTGGAAAAGATACTTTATCAAATTTACATCACTTGTGTTTTTTATTTTAAGGTATATTTAGCAGATGGAAGAATTGCCAGGATTCTATTAATAATCTACATTAAGAAATCCTTTGTTAAGACTTTATATTTTTTTCTGAAATGTAGTCATTTTTGTTTGTTTACTCTGAAGATAAAGTAAAAGAGATATTTATTGGGAGCCCAGTTCTCTTCCAAACACTTTTTTCACGGCATATTTTACATCCTTATTCCTCAAACTATAGATCAATGGATTCAACAGAGGTATTATTACTGTGTAAAACACAGATGCTGTTTTGTCAGTGTCAAGGGAATAGCTAGAAGTGGGCCGGAAGTACATGAAGAGAATAGTTCCATGATATATGGCCACTGCTGTGAGATGGGATGAACAGGTAGAAAATGCTTTATGTCTCCCTTCTGTGGAGTGAATCCTTAGAACTGCAGCAATAATGAATATATAAGAGGCAATAATGATCAGCAAGGTGCTCATTTCAAACAAACTGCCAAAAATGAATATTAGCATCTCATTCATAGAGACGTCATTGCAAGCCAGTTTCAAAAGCGGGGTGACATCACAAAAAAAGTGATTGATGCTCCTGGAGCCACAAAAGGACAACCTTAACAAACCACAAGTGTGAATCATAGAGTTCACAACTCCCCATAGATATGAACCAGCTATCAATCCAGTACAAAGCCTTTTGGTCATCAGCAAAGTGTAGAGCAAAGGCTGGCAGATGGCCACATAACGATCATATGCCATTGCAGCCAATAGAAAGAACTCAGTTGTGGCAAATATTGCAAAGAAACAATACTGTGTGATACAAGAAGCATAAGATATGGTTTTCTTTTCCACTAAAAGGGTTACCAGCATTATAGGTGTGATGGTGGTGGAATAACAGGCATCTAAAAAGGATAGGCTGCTAATAAAGAAGTACATGGGGATATGCAACTGGGGAACAATCCAAATTAACAAAATCATCCCAAGATTCCCCAGCAGAGTGGCAATATAGATGATTAAAAATGTTGCAAAGAGCAATTGCCGCATTTCCAGGTGTTCTGTGAGTCCAAAAAGAATGAAGTTGGTCACCAAAGTGTAATTTGTCCCAGGTATTGGCTTCATTCCCTTTTTCCTGTGGGGGGGAAAACAAGAAAAATGTTTCTTAAAAAAATACAAGTTACAGAAGTCTGACCAAGTAGCCTCAATTTCCCATTTCTCCTGAACATAGGGTTTGTGATGAGAGAGTGTTTAATTGATGAATTAGGGTGGGGAAAGGAGATTGTAGTTTTCCTCTTTTTACCTCTTTGCTATGCCTTTATTCTGCTTGCAAAAAGAGGGATCTTATTTTTTTGAAGAGGACATCTTTGAGAGAACATTTTCATTTTGACTCTGGCAACAACAGTCAAAAGGACAAGACAATTATTTTAATTTTAGAATTATTTTGCCTGTAACATATACCCTAAATGTTCCTTTTAATTTATTTTTGATTTTCTAATAAATAGATTTGTCGAAGTATATTTTCACTGACAATGAGATTATGTTTAAACTATACTGTTGAATTCATACTGGTGGGCTTCTCATGTGGATTCCAGTTTAGAAAAAACACAGGACAAGTGTTTTCTCGGGATGAGAGAGCAGCAAACAAAGAGCTACAATCTCTTTTATTAGTTATCCAAATACAGCGTCATCAGAAGGCTACACATTTATTATTATGGCTACACATCTCATATTACATACGAGAGATAGGAAAGCAATGGTGAAGATGTAAAGCGAAACCTTGGTACCAGATACTACCAGGCGAGAGGCCCATCTCCCTTATCTGATTCTTAGGAATGTGTTTACAAAGAGATAGGAGATGTGTCTGCTTTGCTTCTCAGGAAAGTTTATACAAAAAGACATCTTTGCTTTTACAGGCACAGCCTATGTTATAAACAAAGAGAGAATGAATAGGGCCCTTCAGAGAGTATCCATATGAACCCGCTTTTCATAGTCTGGTTATTTCGATGCTAAGCTCCATACAAGTGTCCAACCAGTTAAACTGGTCTATACTTGTACTATGGCCACTGCATTCCCACACTATACTTTTTTTGTTTCAGAAGTTAAAGTGATTTCTGCAGATATTATAAATACCAGTATAAATGTTCATACAGCTGGCTTTACTAACAACTGAATGTGTGATATATTGTACAGTGTTTTTGTTATTGGAGATAATTAAAAATTCTCTAGATTGCAAAAACAATGTCCACAAAGTTCCTTCAGTACATGTGATGAAGCTTATTATGCTCCATGTGGACTTCATCAATTGCCTTCACACCTAACTCTGAAACTGAAGAACAACAGTTTCCTCAAACCTGTGGGGTGATCATCTCACTAAAACCATAGATAGAAATGCTCAAATTACATTATGGTATAGAAAGATGAACTGCCCTGAAACAGAAAAATGTTATGAGTGATATTTTCAAGATCAAAGTTTCTCTTTGGTGGTCTGACTGTCAGAGGTAATTTAGGTACATAGGCAATTACAGAAGAAATGGGGGTAAAGTTTAAATGTTTTAGAATCACCTGCAAACTGGAATGTAGTTTTGAAAGAAAGATATGTCAAATAAGCCAAAGCAGATAGACAAGTGTGTGTGTGTGTGTGTGTGTGTGTGTGTGTGTGTGTGTGTGTGTGTGTTATTCTAGGAGAAGCTGTTGGAATGTGAGGTAGCAGTATAGAAGATGGAGGAGAAGAAGCAGTGACTGAGAGAGCCATTTAGTCAAAAAATGCAAAGACTGGGAAGGAATTTGTGGCACCAGAAACCAGAGGAGGAATCTGCAAAGGGAGAGACAAAGGTGAATACCAGCTAGAGATTGTAGATGGTGCAAAGCGGAAGGTTCAGCTATTGGAACTGGACCAACTGGACCAAGCAAGTAAAGAAGGATAAACCTTGATATATTCATGGTTAGGCAGACAGGAGATGTTTCTAGCATTCTTAAGGTTTTGGTAAATCCATGAAGGGGGAAAGAAGAAACTAGCTGCTAAAAGTTTTGTATTACCAAGGAAAGGAGTGGAGTAGAGGTTTGATTCTACTCCTTTGACATTTAGTTAAAATTCTTTTAATATCCTCTAGAGTTACTCATTCTTAGTGTACATACTTAGGTATATACTTGATTTTCTCTCTCTCCCTCTCCCCCCCTCATACAAACACACACAGACACATATGATTAGCATTATTGTAATATCTAAAATTATATCATAATAAACAGCTCTGTATTCACTTGTTAGTGGTGTCTATGTTTCTGGCTTTGTTCCTATCCATACGCAACCTGTTTCAGAAGAAATCTAAGCTTCTCTGGAAATATTATTATTATTATTACTGCAAATATTAATATCAAGTTAATAAGTCAAATAAATCTGCATACTCAATAATGTATGGAAACTCTTGCAGGTATAATGTTTATAAGTTCTTGTGTGAGTGGGCTTTTTGGTATATGTGTGATGTGGGAATAATTAAATATAAAGATTTGACTGATATGTTAGCCAAGAGACATAATAAAGTTACATTTATTTGAGAAAATATAAACATAGTTAAGAAAAGAGAGATGAACTTGAAAACCCATATACATTTTCTTGTAATCTCCAAAAGCAATCAAATTTAAACTAGTTCCTAAAGGAAGTCGTATCTGAGACATTTACACCATTTGTGAGTTCTAAACAGAATAAGCTTGCTCATCTCCAACTATTTATTTTTGCATTGTGTAATATCTCCCGTTACTTTTGCAATCCAATATTTATTCATTTAGAAACTTGTACGGTGCATATATTATATAAAATAATCCTAAGAAGCTCACGTTAATATTAAATAAAAAAAGAATAAATAAAACAAAATCAACCCCATGACACCACATATTAGAAGCACATCACATCACATAGATTCCTCCTGCCCTTACATTTCCTGGGCTACCTAGTCCAGTGCCTGGGTGGTGAGGCAGATCTTTTCAGCTCTCTGACAGGATAAGGTTGGAGTTCCTTGGAATTCCTGGGTGAAAGCGTCAAGGCACAATTGTTTAGGCTCAAATTATCCTACTTTGGGCATATGATGTGAAGATCCAGCTGTCCGGAGAAGGCTGTAATGCTGGGAAAGGTGGAAGGAAAGAGAAAAAAAGGACAATCAGCAGTAAGATGGATGGATCAGTGGGGGGTTGCTCCCGGTTCGCACCAGTTCGCAAGAACCGGTAGTAAAAATTTGTAGTAGTTCAGAGAACCGATAATAACATTGGCTGGCCATGCTCCTGAACCGGTCCCCAGCCCGGTCACCACTCACTTACCCCGCCCACCTCATCAGAGGCTTTTTAAAAAAACTTTTAAAAGCATTTTTTCTACAACCTTTTCGGTCAAAAAAATGCTTTTAAAAGTTAAAAAAAAAGCCGCTGATGATTGTGCAATTCAGCTGGGATCATCAGAGGCTTTTAAAAGCATTTTTTTCTGCAACCTCTTTGGCCGAAGAAGTTGTAGGAAAAAAAATGCCTTTAAAAGCCTCTGGCGATCCCAGCTGAGTTGCCTGATCGTCAGAAGCATTTTTAAAAGCATTTTTTTCTGCAACCTCTTAAGGTTGTAGACAAAATACTTTTAAAAGTAAAAAAAAAAAGTTGGCCATGCCCACCCAGTCACATTATCCCCCCCACCAAGCCATGCCCACAGAACCGGTAGTAAAAAAATTTAGAACCCACCCTTGGGATGGACCATTGGAAGTCCTAAAGGAAGAAATTAGGGATATACAGTATCCTAATTAACAAAATCTACTTATGCAATTGCCAAAAATCAACAATGATCTGAAGTCATATTAACAATAATTATCAATAGAAAAAAAGGGTTCTTAATCTAAAATGAAGCCATACATGGCAGCTGGGCTCTCTTCCAAATTATTTCTTTCCTTCTATGAGCATGGAAATATGAGTTTAGAAGTATTCATGGGGGTGGGGGGTGTCCCTTCCCTACCTTAAGTGGAAAAGAAATCAAGCCAATTCCAAGGACGTCCTTCATTTGAAAACAACAGGATCAAATGTACCAATTCAGTTTGTAGCTACAGCATAAAAAAATGATGCCCATCTAAATAAGAAGAGGACCTTGTCAGTATAATCTGTGCAAGCTTCTTAAATAACAAGCCATATATGGCACGCTGTAGGTTTAATAGATCAGACATTGTAGCAGAAAAGTTACTTAGCAGGTCCTCACATATGACTAATGAACTTTGAACTTGAATAGTCATTTGATTCTAATGATTGCTTGTGAGAAATAGCCAAACTGAATCAAACTAATAAAAGATGCATTGCTTACCTTTAAGCAGGAATTAGCATTTTAAAATTTAAGCACTAAACTGAAGGCTGAGTTTTCTGAAATATTTATACCAAAGCTTTAAAAATGCTCAATAACTTCTCTAAGGCACGGTAATTAAAGCTCCTCCCAGATGTACAGATTCAGAGGATTGTAATTGATCTCAAAATGATCCTGATTGTTGTATTATATCCTTTCATTTTTTTTCTTTTTTCTTTCTCTCTTTTTAATGAGGAACGAATTTCGTCATACATATTCCTGTGAAGATTCTCAATATTAGATGATCATATCTGTAAAGAGACAGGCAGGTTTACATGGAATGAGACTATCTGTAAAATAACCCAGTCTGTAGGTATTTTGGGGGGGGGGGAATTGAAAAATAATAACAATGTCTAGAAATTAACAGATGGCATCTGGAAAGGAACTATAGCAGGGGTGTCAAACTCATGGCCTGTGGGCCGGATGTGTCATGTGCTGGCTCCGCCTCCACCCATTTTAGCGAAGGGGAAAAAATCCCGATACGTCATATCGTACTGCTGTCACAACACAGGTTTGACACCCCTCAACTACAGTCAATATAGTTGTTATGATATCGTAGTCCATTTTCCTTTAAGTTACCTTTAAGTTAAGTTACAGCAGAAAAGTACAAATGTTACATTATTATAGAACAATTAATCAGTGAAACAACTTGCCTCCAGAAGTTGTAAATGCTCCAACACTGGAAGTTTTAAAGAAAAGATTGGATAACCATTTGTCTGAAGTGGTGTAAGGTATCTTGCCTAAGCAGAGGGTTGGACTAGAAGACTTCCAAGGTCCCTTCCAACTCTATTATTCTAATGTAAAGTACAAGTTTTCACATAATTTCTACCCAACCTTCCTTTCTGAGTGGGGATTGTTTTTATACAGTGTATATCCTATATTAACCACTAGGAGGCAGTATGTGACCAGTTTTGTCCTAATTGGCACCCTTCAGCATGTTTGTCTTTAAATTGTGGTCTCCAAAGTTGAGAAGGCAAAGGAGGAATCATCTGTATAGAGTAGCTACAATACTTGGAGCTAAAACCTAAGAATAGTCAATTTTATTCTTACTGAACGAGAGAAAGTGGCAAGGAAATTAACACAGAAAGAAAATTATATGGAGGTGTTTATCATTTTAATAGCTCTTGCTCAGGATTTATAGCCTTTTAAAACTACTGAATTCATGTAGATAAAAACTTCAGAGGATAAGATAGAACTGAACATTTTGGTGATAAAGCAGAGATCTGATTTTCTGGTGTGAACATGAAAGAGCTGTCGTAGTGAATGATTCACCTGACAAAAATACTGATACCAATCTGAAAATACTGCTAAACATCAGTGGAATCAGTGGTTTTATATGCTTCAATGGACTCTCTCTGTCTCCCACAATGGATAACTGTACTACATATGTTCAAAGAGTCTGAATTATCTTCAAAACCAGTTCTTCACAGAATGCTTTGCAGTTCTGTACTCTGGAATTATGCTACAACATACAGTAATTATCCTATGTAGAGCAATATATTGCATAACCTCCTAGTTAGGGGAATATGGAGTAAAAGCATACTGGTTTGCACATTTCTAGGTCAGAGATCCTCCATTACATAAAATAACATGAGCACAATTGGGAAAAAGCGAAACAAACACTAGGCTTTGGCTATGCATGTGTCATGCTGGCCCAAATGTACCATGCTGGTGATAATGTTCTTATCATAAGCAGAATTCAGAAACAGCCTTGCAGAATGTTATTATTTTTAATTACCCAAATTTCTAGGCCAACTCCCAGAATGACACTTGGTGTCTTCAGAAAATTAAAAACAGCAAAAAACAATCTCTGTGAGGGAAAAAAATATCTCTTATCACCAATCTAAAGCGATCTGCCAAAACACCCTAACCCGAGGCCTGAGTGAATCACCACATTTTAGAGCTCACTTGAAGATGCATTAGGTGAACAAATCTGGATAGATGCTGTTTCTAAGGGCTGGCACTACATCAGGGAAGAGCTACTTCTACATATTTGATGGCAGTGTTTAATTGACAGGACACAAGGTAAGCCAACTTTGTCTGGTTAAACAGGGTGGACAGATAAAACAGGAGACCGATGGTCCTTCAGATAGCTAGGTCATATGCCACATAGAGCTTTAGAGGTAAAAGCCAGGTCCATGAACTGGACCTGGAAGCTTACTAGTACCTAGTGCAGCTCACATGGAAGAGGTGTGACATGGTTATAGCAAGGTTTGTCTATCACAACTCATGCCACTGCATTCTGGACCAGTTGTAGTTTTGGAATGATCCTCAGGGCAGCCCCATGTATAGTGCATTGCAAGGTGAACAAGGCATGAATGCCCATTAAGAGGTACTCCCAATCTACAAACAGGTACAATTGGCATACAAACTGGATTTGTGCAAAAGCATTTCTGGTCAGAACTATTACCTGTTCCTCAAGCAGGAGCTGAGAGTCCAGGAAGTCCCCCAAATTTTGCATTAGTCTTAAATAAGGTGTGTGTGTTGTATGTCTGTCTGTCTGTGCACGCATGCTACTTACTCATAATGAAGGGACCTTCATAACAGGGAGGTCCATAACTCACCCAGTTCACCTGAAGGATGTTCTCAGGTAGATATTAAATAATAAAATCAGCTTAGCCATTCCATGCATTTGATAAAGTGAGTGATATTTCATGAAAGTTAGATTTTTAATAAAATATACTAGTTTGAAGAGATATAACAGCATTGTAACAGCATTGCCAAAAAGGCCTTAAGAGTTGCTAACCTCATTTTGTGAAGCTTCTTCTCCAGTAACATTGAATTGTTAACTAGGGCATACAAAACCTTTGCCAGACCAATTCTCGAATACAGCTCGTCTGCCTAGAATCCACATTGTATATCGGACATTAATATGATTGAGCGGGTCCAGAGATATTTCATGAGAAGAGTACTCCATTCCTCTATTCACAATAGAATCCCTTATGCCACCAGGCTTGAAATTTTGGGCTTGGACAATCTGGAACTGTGCCGCCTGTGGTCCGATCTAAGCATAGTACACAAAATTGTCTTCTACAACGTCTTACCTGTCAACAAATGATGGGAAAACAATCGATACAAACTCAAGGTAAACTGCTCCAAACTCGATTGCAGAAAATACGACTTCAGCAACAGAGTGGTCAACGCCTGGAATGCTCTACCTGACTCCGTTGTTACATCCTCAAACCCTCACAGCTTCAACCTTAAACTGCCTACCGTGGACCTCACCCCATTCCTAAGAGGTCCGTAAAGGGGGCGTGCATAAGCGCGCCAGCGTGCCTACCATCCCTGTCTTACTGTCCCCATTTATCTGTATTTACTTCCTTTTTTTTCATGCTTATGTTCATACTTATACTTGCTACCTTGTACAAGTTTGACAAACAAACAAACATTAAATATTATTATAATATTGATTATATTTGGCATAGTAATCAATTGCCCTTGATTACTATGATATTCCTCTTACAATGTTTACCAAAAGCTGGGGATGCTACATGTGGCACAGTATGACTGAGGCAGCTAATCTAGTCTACACACTCACTAGAAAGCATAATATGAAATTCTCAATTGACCAAGCCATAATAGGCAATGGCAGTTGATATTTGTCCTGTGATTGACCCACTTCTTTCACTTAACAGCTGGAAGAAAGGCTAGTTAGATAAGCTAGCTTTTCCTATTTACCCTTGCAGATGTGAGATAATAAACTTCCAGCTCTAACTCCAATCAGCAGCTCTGGCCCTCCTTAAACCTGATGGCTATACAAACAGTTATTGATGCTCTAACTACAACCTATCTTAATTACTGCACTGTGTTGTACATGAGACTATGCTTGAAAACTGTCCAGAAACTGCAGTTGCTATAAAATGTAGTAGCTAAGCAACTGATAAGGGCAACATATGACGACATATGCTTCCTGAACTGAAAGTTATGTACTGGTTATAAATTGCCTACCAGACACAATTCAGTGTATTGATTTTGAGTTGTAAAGGCTCAACAGTTTGAGACTGGCTATTTGTGGGTTTACCTTAGTTGTTGTGAATCTGGGCGAATAGCTTGGCTACTCTGCTATCAGCAACTCAACTGTTGGGTATACAGGAAAATATTTTCTCCTGTGTGGAAGATCCCAAGAGAGATGGACATGGCCTATTCTGTATAGGAAACTGACTTTCTGTTAAGAACAGTTAAAGCAATGAATTTGTGATAGTTACAAATTTCCATCTAGAAGATGATAACCCAACCCAAATTTGCTCTTTCACCAAATTTACTTCCTATCCATGCTAAGCATCTTGCTAGCAACAAAATTAAGGTGATTAGATTAAATTACAAATAGGGATACATTACTGTTCCTTATTGCTGGTATATAACTTCCTTGCGTTTTGTGAAAAAAAAGTACTTGGATTTTGAAATGGCTAATAAAAGTTTGAGAAAATATTAGAAACTTCATTCAGTTCTTCAGGACTACTTTTCTACATGTCATTAAGCTCCACCCCAGGAGACACAAAGGGCATTTTAATTATTCTAACTGTACCTTTCTTCAAAGGCAAATCTTTGAAGTTTTTTTTTTCTTTTTCCAAAGTGAGAATATGTTAGATGGAAAGAAACTCTCAACATTCTCTTGTCCATCATCAGCAATGAAATTGGATAACCTTGCTTCTCATCCAAAAGGTATGACCATTATTCTATGATAAAGTAAAAGAGACAAGCCGGTGAAGCTTTGAAATAACTTGTAATCATGCAGTGTAAGATTTTGCGATGACTTTTTTTGCACTCTCTTTTGAAATGTATTATCCGAGTACTACTGCACTTTTATATTCTCTTTTGATGCTTGCCACAAGCAGCTCAAAAGTGTATTTCAGTAAGACTGCCTTGCTAGATTACTAACTCAGATTTGGGAAAGAAAAGAGCCAAATTTAATTTAACTAAAAGTATATTTTTTTACGTAAAATGTATTTCAATAATTCTTTAAAATGTTAAGAATAAAGGGATTAAATTATTATTCATCTTATAGTGACTGCTAGTTGTATTATATTAATTAAATGAAGAAAAAGCAAGTGGGATAAAACTGAGTTAACAAATAAAGAAAAGCATTTACAAACACCTAGGCAAATATGACTTCTTTTTCTTCTATCATTGCTATGTATTTATTTATTAAACAGGCCACATCTGGAATGTTTTCTTTTTCATGAAAATGCAAAAAAGTCTGTTTTGGAGCACTCATTATTCACACTATAGATCTTGTTATCTGCACAATACTTTTCATTCTTTGTCTAGTCATGGTTTTCTAATAGTTCTTCCCAGTTTCAGCCTGAAAAACTGTCTTATCTGAGACCTTAGCTGAGACAAAATGTGAGCCCCAGACTCCCATGCCAAGTTGGCCTGTTGATGTTAGATTGACTTTTCTAATTTTTTGATGGTAAAAAGATTTCACCACTTTTCAAAAGTTTAGTGGTTCAGTAGGAATGTGAATTTGCCTCATTGACAGAGAATAGATGGTGGAGGATGTCTTCACATTTGTGTTCTCCATGCAACAGTTGGCACTGGAAAGGATATGCTTGAAAAAAGGAATTGGAAAAAGAGTCCCTCATGTACCAAAATCCACCTTATTGCCATTGTGTCCTTTTTACAAAAGTATATAAAATAGCTGACAATGTCATCAACCTGGAATGAATGAGCTAAATATTCAATCTGAAAAATCAAAGCACAGACCTCCTTAGTTAAACACTGAGGAGGGTCTAAGAGATAAACAAGTTTCAGAAACCCCAGGCTGCTTTCTAAATCTTATTCAGGGACTGAGATAAATTGAACCTCTAATTTGATTACTGGACAGCCCTTTTGCTTGATTGATTATGTGCCATCAATTTGCTGTTGACTCCCAGTGATCACATAGATAGATCTTTTCCATGGTGATCTACATCTAACCTGGTCCTTCAGGCACTTCATCACCACTGCAACTGAGTCCATCCATCTTGCTGCTTGTCACCTTCGTCTTCTTTTTCCTTCCATCTTTCTTAGCATCTGAGATTTTTCCAGAGAAACAGGTCTTCACATAATATGTCCAAAGTAGGATAATTTGAGCCTGTTCATTCATGTCTTGAGTGAGAACTCTGGGTTGAGGACAGTCCTTTTAGAGGAATCTTACTTAGTAGCCGCAGTGACATGCTGAATATGAAAACTTATCACTCTCTACATCGTGTTTTTGATAGCCATGTCATAATAATGAATATTGTTCTTTATCACATTTGATTTGTTAGATGCTTTGGATTTTGTCATTATCATCATAATCTGAATTCTATATATATATGCAAAACAGGCAGCCTATTTTTTGTGTGCTTTCCTCCCTTCCAATTAATTTAATTTTAATTACTTTCAATTTAAATACAGAATATTTTTGCACACATAGATATGCATACATAAACTCACCTCTTCTTTTTAGTAGTAGTTTAGTTTTGTGCTACCAAATGAAGTCAGGTGACTTCTCTCGGAAAACAGATTTACTCTCCACTTTTTATAGTTTAATTCTATGGTTCTTGAGCGAGTATTTCAGAAGCGATATGATGTTTGAACCTCCATGTGTCAGAAGAAGAGATCTGACTCTCCTCTATGAGACTGTGCTAAAATTTGAATCTAATGAATTCCTGTATATGAATTTGATGCTGGAGAAGATACAAAAGACATGAATGTCTATGACTAGGATGGTATTATGTTTTGTGAAATATATAGACAGGGAGAAAGATAAGAACAGCCGCAGATCCTCAATACAAATTTCCCCACCTTCTGAAATTACTTCAGAATGTGAGGAAAATTTTGACAGTCTTGGATCTGAAATACCTTGACCCCCCCCTTTTATTCTCTCCCATACGCAGGTTCTGCTATTGTGTTTTTATAGGAGGGGAAATGAATCAGAAATGTGTCCAGATTGAATACATACAGTTCATACCAGCCTCACTTTAGCATTTTATAGTTACAGATTTCTAAGAAGATGTGATGGTTCCCACTTTCCCAAGTGATGTATAATTCTCATATTCCTGGCTTTAGTTTAAAGACAAAAGCAAGTTATCCAGTCCTTGCCAAATTCCATAGATGGTGCAAAATAGGCAACTTATTTTCTATGTGCTTGTTCCTCCTGCAATATTGTTAGCCTATCACCAAAGTCATAGCAGTAATTCGCACACCTTCCACCTGGAAAGAGTTACTTCTCTTGTAGCATGGCATTGATCTAAAGGAACCGATATGCTGTGGAATACCAATAGGTTAAAGCAGTGGTGAAATCCTCCGCAGGTTGCCACCGGTTCGCTGCCCATGCATGCGCGGTGTGTGCCAAATGCATGCTATGTGTGCGCATACACAGTGCGCACCAAACACGCTTCACACGGAAAAATGAACCTTTTGAAAGTAAGTAGAACAGCGAGGGGAGGGAACAGCTGTGCCGCACGATATAGATTCACTAGAAAGCAGGATTCTCTGCTTTCTAGTGAATTTAAATTGCACAGCGCAACTGATTGTCGGAAATACCAGTTTGGACAAACCGGTAGCTTTTTTTTACTACCTGTTCACCTGAACTGATAGCTTTTATTACTACTGGTTTGCCTGAACCAGTGTGACCGGTAGCATTTCACCCCTGGGATAAAAATCATGGAGAAACAATGGTTGGTTTAAATTTTCTCCTGAAGGGAAGGAAATATAGTAGAAGAGAAGGGCTTTTGGTTGATTAGATCGAAAGCTTCACTTATTCTCTCTGGTCACAAGTATTCTCGGCAATAGAAAAAGCTGAGGATAGATGCTGGAGAGAAAGCCGAAGAGAGAATTTGATATAAGATTTTTCTCTTCTCTAATCAGGTTGTCTTCAAATGCAAGGGAGAAATTCAAAGAATCCTCCTCTGCTTTGATGTTATTCCTACTCTGCATGTTCATATTCATCCTCACCCATATACTAGAGTGGAGGTTCAAGGTGGGGTGGAGATCAAGATATAATGAATAAACATGAATATGTATACGAAATCAAATTAATACATCAGTGAGTAGACCCTTCACAAGGACAGGGAAGGCTCAAGATTCAGAATCTAGTTCTATCATAAGCATAATTTAAGAACCAAGGATCATCTAGAGTACCAAGACCAGAAATTAGTAGTTAGAGACAGATGGTGGTTTAGGCATTAGTAACCCTGAATTTAAAGATTTTAATGTTTCCAGATTTTTTTTTTGTAAAAAGTTTTTTAATGTTTCCAGATTTTAAAGTACCAGCCAATGTCCAATTGTAAATGGTCTGCAGTGTCTCCAAAGGGGACAACTTGCAAAGAAAGGAACTTACTTATTTACTCTATCATCTATCTATCTATCTATCTATCTATCTATCTATCTATCTATCTATCTATCTATCTATCTATCATCTATCTATCTATCTTATCAACTGCCCGTCTCCCTCAGAGGGGCTCTGGGCGGAGTAGTTCTTGAATAAACCTTGTATTGGGTGGTGCCTTACACAAGCATCTTTGGGAGAGCCAAGGGGGTAAGTGATGAAATGTGGTGATGTCATGAGATAAAAATCCCATCCCTTATATATCTGTATGATATGAATGGATGGAATGTGTATTGTAAAATTATGACACATATAATATGGAATATTACTGAGTCATTCACTGGCTCCAATTTCTGCCATCATCATCAGCTCTGTTAAAAAGAAGTCACCTTCAGCTTGGCATTGCTTTCCTGGAAGTGATGGCTTTCTTTTAGCGGTAGTGCTCTCTAGGGATGAAAGGTGGCTTGGATCTTCTTGGTACTCAGATAGGGTTCCTCATATCCTAAAGATTTATCAGTAAAAAAATCCTTTCAAGGACTGAAATCTTTTTAGTTTGGCCTCAAATCGGATGCTATGAATTTTAGTAAGTTTCCAAATCATCTTGAAAGAAAAAAAGGCCAGACTGGAAGGAATAGTCCCAAGGATTAAACAATTTCAGATTTTTTTTTAAAAAAAATGTATCTTACTTTATAGGAACATGTTAATATATGTTAAAGTATGATATTAAACATATTCAAAACCACAACATAGAAGTCCAGATTGCAATGTAAATGCAATTAAGCATCTTTTAACACCTTATATAGTTGCAACAAAAATCACCATTCATCCCCAGTTACACCATTTTGTAATTCAGGGTTTCTTCCTCCTCTTCCTCTTTTTAATTTCTCTTTTAATTTTGTAAACATTCAGTAATATAGTCACCCAATATGAATATAATCATTTATCACATTATTAATCTATTATTTTCTTCTCAATATACCTAATTAATATATTACACTTAGGACCATTAGTGCTATTACGGGAGCATTAGAGAAGATTCTTACATTGATAGATGGCAACAATTTAACTGAAAGCTTAGCGCAGGTGATTAATTACAGTATTAATTATCTCTTTCAGAAAGTCCATGAAGTCTGAAGGAAACAAGCTTTTGCAGCAACTGATCAGCTATCCTAACCTCCGCTAGTGGAAGCTTCAGAATAAATGAATAAAGAAACAGAAAAAATGGGCAAATGGAACCAAACAACAGTGACTGAGTTTGTTCTTCTTGGCTTCACCAATCATCACAAGATCAAGGCTGTCCTCTTTGTTATCTTCTTAGCCATCTATCTAGTCACTTTGGTGGGAAATATTGGTATCATCATATTAATTTGGATCAGCTCGTGCCTCCGCAGTCCAATGTACTTTTTCCTCAGCAACCTGGCCTTCCTAGACCTCTGTTATTCTTCTGCCATTACACCTAAAATGCTTCTCAATTTCGTAACTGGAAAGAAGACGATCTCACTGGCAGGATGCATTACACAAATGTATCTGTTTGCTTCTTTTGCAGATGCCGAGTGCCTTCTTCTGGCTGTCATGGCATATGACCGCTACATGGCTATTTGTAACCCACTAATTTATCCCGCTCTTATGTCCCACAGAGTTTGTTTTGGGTTGGTAGCTGGCTCTTACCTTATTGGTAGTGTGACTTCACTAATTCACACTTATTATACATTTCGCTTGTCATTTTGTGGATCCAACATCATCAATCATTTCTTCTGTGACATCCCTCCATTGTTAGCTCTCTCCTGCTCCAACACTCACATTAATGAAATTCTTCTTTTTGCCTTGTGTGGTTTCATCCAAATGAGCACTTTTTTGTTGATTGTTATCTCCTACACCTATATCATTTGCACCATCTTGAGGATCCATTCAGCTGAAGGCCGCCAGAAGGCCTTTTCAACTTGTACCTCCCACTTGACAGCTGTGACTTTGTATTATGGAACCCTTCTCTTTACTTATTTGCGGCCAAGCTCCAGCTATATCCTGAATACAGACAAAATAGTCTCTGTTTTTTATACTGTGGTTTTTCCCATGTTAAATCCCTTGATCTATACCTTGAGAAATGAAGAAGTAAAGGATACCTTCAATAAATTATTGCAAAGAAAACTGATAGCACTCAGAAGGATTAGGAGATTTTTTCAGTGTTTGCACTAGCAAAAATGCCACTTGTAAATGTAGACTTGAAGCTGGGAATATACACATGCACAAACCCCTGTGATTACATTTCATTGACTTAATTTCAGCTATATTCATTTTACTTCATATAAAAACTTTTGTTCAACTAGTGCTCTTCAAATATTTAATGGTTGTATGCAGTAAAGTACTTTTATATGGGGATTCATAAATCACTTAAGATGGAGAACTTTTATTTTGAAATTTCAAATAGATGTATGAGTGAAAGAGTTATGGACCATAGCCATAAAGCTTCATCTTGTGTAGATAAATTCTACTTAGTAAAAAAAAAAAAAATCTCATAAACATATTTGTTGTGCTATAAACTATTGTTTAGCTACTGTGATTTTTTTTTTCATCAAAGACAAATTAACAAATTATCCTCAATGCAAGAAAGTAACCTTGAAATTTGTTCCTACATAAAAATGCCCCATAAAATGGAATGCAATCGTCACAGGTCTCTAGTTGTTGAGGATCCCTAAATATGGTAGTTCTCTATCAGTCTGTGATCTGGGATAGGCAACCTCATCTGCATGGGCTCCCCTTGGAAACATAATCTATGCTTTAATTTGGAAGGAGGTCTTCCTTCTTATTTAGCCCTATATGGGGAAAGATGACTAGGGAAGCTTGCTCATTTGATGATCATTCATAGAAAATGTGATGAGAGAATGAGGAATGTAACAGTGTGAATCTTTGTGCATCAAAAGCCATAATATAAAACCCAATTAAAAAAATAACCTGGGCTTGTCTCAGTTCCACACCATGTTCATCAGTTCTGATAGAGAAAGGAGTGCCCTCAAGCTTCTGCACTGGAGAGAATTTAGGGGCTGTTTTTATGCTCAGATGAATATTGTACTTTTATTGTATTATAATATAAGGCATCAAGTGCTCAAATGATCAATGGGTATGTTAAATACAAAGTGATTCTACCTCTAGAAAATACCACAGTTCAGAAAATTTAATTAAACTAGGATGGATAAAAGGAAGACTTACAGTCGAAATGACCTGGAAGGCATTAACCATTAGAGCAATTATGAATGCTATCATTGGCAGTCTGAAATCCATTGATTGTTAAATTATGTATGATCTTCACACAAGCTCATTTTATTATGGTTAGACAAATATATCACTGCCTGAAATCTTATATAAATTCAAAGACATCTATTGTTTGATGTCAATATTATGGACTAAGTGGATCATGGATTGTTGCTGTCTTTAGAGCTGTGGTGTCACAGTGGTTAGAGTGCAGTACTGCAAGCTACTTCTGTTGCCTGCTGCCTGCCTGCAATTTGGCAGTTCAAATCTCACCAGGCTCAAGGTTGACTCAGCCTTCCATCCTTCTGAGTTTGGTAAAACGAGGAGGCAAGATTGTTGCGGGCAATATGCTGACTCTGTAAATCTCTTAGAGAGGGCTGTAAAAGCACTGTGAAGCGGTATATAAGTCTAAGTACTATTGGTATTTAACTGTGTCATGAATGCCAATTACATTGGATTTTGTTTTTTGAAAATGCCATTGTTAAACTACTGCTTTCAATACTTCCTAGTATAAATTTTCCATGTTAATAACATGACATTTCTGGAAAGATGGTGGTGAGAATAATTTCTTGGTAAGATGAATGAGCTCTGGTGGTGCAGTGATTAGAATGCAGTATTGCAGGCTAACTCTGCCCACAGCCAGGAGTTAGATTCTGACAGGGCTCAAGCTTTCCATCCATTTGAGGACGGTAAAATAAGGACCCAAATTGTTGGGGAAAATATGCAAATAATGTTTCTACATTTAAACCACCCAGAGAGTGCTGTAAAGAGCTAAGAGGCAGTATATAAGCCTAAATGCTATTGCTATTTAGAGACCCGCGGTGGCACAGTGGTTCGAATGCAGTATTGCAGATTAATTCTGCCAACTGCTGGCAGTTTGATCCTGACCGGCTCAAGGTTTACTCAGCTTTCCATCCTTCCGAAATGGGTAAAATGAGGATCGAGATTGTTGAGTGAAATATGCTGACCGTCTAAACCACTTAGAGGAAGCTATAAAACACTATTAAGCAGTATATAAATCTAAGTGCTATTGCTATTGCTAATGTACATGATTCCTTCAAGCTCACCTTCTAAAAACTTTATGGGTTGGTCTATGTCATTTTCTTGGAAGTAAGATGGAAGTTGTTTACCGTTGCCTTCTTCTTGAATAGTTTTTAATATTTATTTAAGGAATTTCCCATGCACTTTTATTCAAATGCTATGTCTGACAATACTTAGCTTTAAAGGTAAAGGTAAAGGTTCCCCTCGCACATATGTGCTAGTCGTTCCCAACTCTAGGGGTGGGGCTCATCTCTGCTTCAAAGTCATAGAGCCAGCGCTGTCCGAAGACATCTCCGTGGTCATGTAGCCAGCATGACTAAACACCAAAGGCGCACAGAACACTGTTATCATCCCACCAAAGGTGGTCCCTATTTTTCTACTTGCATTTTTTTATGTGCTAGGTGCTTGTAATTAAACATTTCCTGTGACCTCCAAATGCTTGTCTTTCATGATGTATCAATCATATTTATAATCCCAACAAATAATTACTTTTGTGCAACTGTTCTTATTTTCAGATTGATATGCCCAGGTAAATGTAGACTGTGTGTGTGGAGAAGACTGGAATTGAGCTTGCTGGCCTCAGATGTGACAAAGAAATTATGCTGCTTTCTGAAGTTTATTTTTATTGATTGATTGATTGATTGATTGATTTAGTTAGTTAGTTAGTTAAACATGTACAAGATAACAGGTATAAGTATAAACATGAATATGAACACTGGAAATGGATACAAATAAATGGGGACAGTAGGACAGGGATGGTAGGCACATTGGTGCGCTTATGCACTCCCCCCTTTTTAAATTTATTTAATTTGTCAAACATGTGTGAGATAACAGGTATAAGTATAAAGTTTTAACATTTAACTTTTGAAGGTTTAACATTTAACTTCAAGAATTAGAGAAAGTGCTATCTTGACCTTCAACCCAAGCAATGTTACCAAAATGATGAAAATTGCCAAGTGAATTGGGTCCACTACATAAGAAATCCATTATACAGTCTGATAAATCAAAGTTTATAGGATATAGATATAGATATAGATATAGATATAGATATAGATATAGATATAGATATTATTATTATTATTATTATTATTATTATTATTATTATTATTATTATTATTATTATTAAAATTTCTATACCACCCTTCTCCTTTCGGACTCAGGGCGGTGAACAGCCAAAAATAAAACATTTGTGGGACTTCCGGTTTGCTGCTTGTCGCTGCCAGACGTTCCTTTGGGATCGTCAGCTTCCATCGCCTGTCAGAGCCGCCTTCACAACGGAATGGCGGCTCGAAAAAACTCCGTTTCCATGAGGAAACGGAGATAGAGCCGGCAGGGGTGGGTAGAACTCTCTGCGGAGTCCCAAAAGTTTTTTCTTTACTTTTGGGACGGAGCGGATGAGATGCCCCGTATCCCCAGCCGCTGCTCCGGGCTTTGGGAGACCTCTGCTGATGCAGAGCCAGGCGTCAAAAGCAAGCCTGCAAATTTAACAGATTACTCAAAGAAAATGTGAGCTGGACCTGTAAGACTGAATCGCAAGTATTTTACTGATTTTTTAAAAGAAATTACTTAAGAGAGAGGAGGAAAAGAAAGAGGAAAAAAAGCCTTTTAAAATGGCGTTGGCTGGAGGAGAGGCAGAAAGGGAAAGTCCTTCCGTTTTTTATTACTACAATGTAGCGGAATAAATACCACTGGCTACATTTGTAGACAAAACTTCGCTCCTGTGTTTTTTTCTCTTTTTCTCTCCCTTGGAGACCTGATATTGTTGTTGATTGGAAAGAAGTCTTTCTTGCTCTTTTTTTTAACAAAGTCTGCCTAGGCGGAAACATGGCACTGAGACTCGTAAAGTCAGATAAACAAGAAGGGGGGGGATTCCCCCACCAATAATTTAAAGGAACAAGTCTTAACTCTTCAGTCTGAGAAACCTGATTTTAATATAATAGAATTTTTTTATAGAAGAGATTGAAAGAAGGGAGGAGATTGTGAATCAGCAATTTGAAAAATTTAAGCAGGAAATTAAAGAATTGGTGAAATCTAAGTTTGATTCTTTGGAGAAAAAATTCTCAAAAATGGCTAATGGTTTTACAGAATTTATGATGCAGTTGGACACAAATACTAATGTACTAGAGTCTAAAATGGAAGGAATTCAAGATAAATTGGACAATAGAATCCAAAAAATTGAAAATGACTTGATAAATATTCAGGATAATAGCTTAGAAGAAAAATCTAAAATGAATGCTGATCAAAAGTATGGTAATGCAGAAAATCTGCAACAGAAGATTGAAAAAGAGATTTTAATGGTACAATATAATTTCACAGAATATGCGATAAGATTAAGAGGTTTGCAGGAAAATAATAGAGATGATTTAAGGAAAATATCTTCTGAACTTCTAGCTGGGATTCTAAAGGTTCAACCTGATGAAGTGTTTTGTAGGATTGATAGAGTTTATCGAATCAACTCCTGGATTGCCAAGCAAAGGCAATTGCCTAGAGATGTGGTGATTTATTTTACAGACAAAGAAATTAGGAATAACATCGTGCAAAATTCTTTCAATTCTAAGTTGCAATTGCATGGAAGAAAGATTTGGATTTACAAGGAACTCCCACCTAAGATATTGATGGAAAGGAAGAAATTTGGTTTTCTGGTGAATGAGTTAAAAAAGAGAAATATCTCATTCAGGTGGGACGCCCCAGTTGGTATTATATTTAGATATCAAGGAGAAAGATATCAGTTAAACACTGTTGAAAGAGCGGAAGAATTTTATCAAAATAGGTTGAAAATGAACTTAACATCTTCAGGTATAATACAGGATAAGCAGAAGGAGCCGGAAATAAAGGTAAAATATCGAAATATAGAGACTGTACCAGATGAATTGCCTTTGGATTTATTGGATACCCCAGCTGGATTATCTACAAATCTGAGAGAAGTGGCATCTAACCTTAAGGTGATGACTTATCAAGGCAAGGATAAGCATGGAAACCAATTAGGTGAAATACAAGGGATAAAAAAGAAATATGAGATACAAAAACAAAACCAACAAGACCAATCTACAAAGCAGAACAAAATCCGACCAGATGATACACAATTTGTAGAAAAGAAACCAGGATGGAAACCAAACCCACAAAAAGTAAAGATAAAAAGAAATAGGTGGCATAAAAATAGAAATTTCTAAATCAGGCAACAGTGAAGCCAGTGACTTTAAAATATGAATGATTATGTGTAAACACAGAAGAGGCGATGTATTGGTTAATATCATCCTGAAGATTGTGGCAGATCTCTGCATGGCCGTAATTTGGGGACGTGAAATGAGCCTTAAACTGATGGATTTGAATTATCCATTTTGGAATTTTTTTTTTTTGTGTTGATAAATATATTATATTATCTTGAACTACAAGGCAAGAGAATTATGCTGGGGCATGCAGAAGATCGGGTTGTTACCCACTACGATGACGGGAATTAATAATCCTGATGAAACCCACAATTATTACTATATGGAATATAATTATAATGTCACTCGGGTGGTTGTTTTTACTTTTATATATATAAGAAGATATTTACTACTGATGGGGGCAGATATGACTGAAGATCTTGAATAAACTGTTGCACCAGCAAGTTATGTTACCCGATTATGGATGTTGGTTCTACCAATCCAGTGGAAAGACTTTAAAGAAGATACTATATGGATTATAAATTTAAAGTCATTGTCTTTTCTTTTTTTTTATTTAGATATAATGGAAAATATAGACATATATTTTTAAGTAGTGTGGGCAGTGAATCAAAGATATTAAGAAATGTTGTGTATGTTAATTTTGCTTGATAGTGGGTGAATAAGCTAGTTAGTAGATTGATTAGTCTAAGAAAAGGGATTTTTAAGTGATATATTTAGGGGAGTGGAGGAAATGGATAGAGTGGAATAAATGTTAAACCAGATTTGATGGGGAAGGCTGCTTTGAAATGTTATAGTAATATACATAGAAGATTAAATGTTAAAGTAGGACTTATTGTATAGTTTTAAAGTGGAGAAGTTATTTTATAATGTCATAGTATAATGTCTTTTTTTTTTCCTTTTTTTCCCTTTCTTTTCTCTATTCTCTTTTCTGAAATGTATGGATAAAGGGGGATGTTATAATATTAATAATATTTTTAGTAAGTAAAGGTCAATATCTAGAGGAGGGAGTAAGTAATCTGTTATGAATTAGGTTTTTTTGATATGAAGAAGTCACAGGGGGGGATGGGTGGGGTGGGGAGGGGGGGTTAGGGAGGGGGAGGGAGAGGGGGGGGGGAAAAGGGGGAAAATCTGTATTTGAAAACTTTTCCAATAAAAAAAAAATAAAACATTTGTTCACAAAAGTTAAAATAGTTTTAAAATAATTAAATAAAGTTTGGCCCATAATTTAAAACATTTCAATTAAAATAATATCAATTTTAAAAACCAATATAAAATCAGGCCAGCCCGGCTAACTGAAAGAAATAGGTTTTAAGGGCCCAACGAAAAGTCCAGAGGCCTGCGATCACTCGTATCTCTGGGGGTAGATTGTTCCAGAGGGTAGGCGCCATCACAGAGAAGGCTCTCCCCCTGGGGGTCACCAGTTGACATTGTCTGGCTGACGGCACCCTGAGAAGGCCCTCTCTGTGGGAGCGAACTGGCCGGTGGGAGGCAATTGGTGGCAGAAGGCGGTCCCGTAAGTACCCCGGCCCTAAGCCATGGAGCGCTTTAAAGGTGATCACCAACATCTTGAAGTGCACCCGGAAGTCCACCGGAAAGCCAATGCAGCTCGCACAGGAGAGGAGTCACATGGGAGCACCCCATCGCTCCCATAATCCCCCACGCGGCTGCATTCTGCACCAGTTGGAGCCTCCGGGTGCACCCAAAGGGGAGCCCCATGTAGAGAGCGTTACAATAGTCCAGACGAGAAGTGACGAGTGCTTGAGTGACCGTGCGTAAGGAGTCCCGATCTAGAAAGGGGCGCAACTGGAGTATCAGGCGAACCTGATAGAAGGCCCCCCTGGCCACGGCCGTCATATGCTCTTCTAAAGACAGCCGTGTGTCCAGGAGGACGCCCAAGTTGCGGGCCCTTTCCGTGGAGGCCAGTGATTCACCCCCAATAACCAGCGATGGCGCCAGCTGGCTATACCGGGATGCCGGCAGCCACAGCCATTCAGTCTTGGAAGGGTTGAGTCGAAGCCTGTTTCTCCCCATCCAGACCTGCACGGCCTCCAGGCACTGGGACATCACTTCCAAGGCATCGTTGGGATGGTCTGGGGTGGAGATGTACAGCTGAGTATCATCAGCATACTGATGGAACTCCACCCCAAAACCATGGATGATCTCACCCAGCGGCTTCACATAAATGTTGAACAGGAGGGGCGAGAGAACATACCCTTGTGGCACCCCACAAACAAGGCACCTCGGGATCGACCACTGCCCCCCTGTCAACACAGATTGCGACCGGTCGGAGAGGTAGGAGGAGAACCACCGCAAAATGGTGCCCCCCACTCCCAGTCCCTCCAGCTGGTGCAGCATGATACCATGGTTGATGGTATCAAAAGCCGCTGAGAGATCTAACAGGACCAGGATAGAGGAATAACCCCTACCTCTGGCCCTCCAGAGATCATCCACCAACGCGACCAATGCCGTTTCCATGCTATACCCAGGCCTGAAACCAGACTGGAGTGGATCTAAATAGACAGCTTCATCCAGGTACTGGGGAAGCTGTCGCGCCACCACACTCTCAACGATATGAAAGAAGACAGTGTAAATTACAAACAATTGATATGTTATCTGACCCAAATTAAGCATCTTTAAATGTAGAGATTTCAATAATCACTACATAGTGTTATATTGCATACATTTCTATTCCTCTTCTCATTACAAAAAAAGATATTATAAAATTCATATTGGAACAGTGCAAAGATTTAACAGAGCATTGCACTTTTATGAAATTTCTTGTAAAACATCCTTTCAAGACTGCTTTGCAAAACAATACAAGTTTTGCAAAAGCAGAAACAAAGTGAATGGATTGTTTCATTTTGTATCACTCCAAGGTCTTGTCCAGCCACCTCCAGCTGTAATGGTAGCACAGGTAGACCTTGCTTATTAACTGCCCATGAATCATGCAATGACCATCCAAAGCTACAATGGTGCTGGAAAAAAAAACAAGTTTGTGATTAAGGTACACATTTACAATCATTGTAGTGTCCTGAAGTCATGTGATCACCATTACAATCAATATGCATGGCCCTGTGCCTGACATGTTGTTTTCTTTTTTTCTCACAGAGCACAGAGATTGGACAATAAGAGAGTAAGCAGGAGCAATAGGAAATATATATTGAAAGCAATGCTCTGACATGGGCTGGGAATCATGAGCATGTTACACAAACATCCAGTGTATTCTCCATTCTGTATCTCGTTGTTGTTGTTGTTAGTTGTGAAGTCGTGTCTGACCCATCACGACCCCATGGACAATGTTCCTTCAGACCTTCCTTCCTCTACCATCCTCTGGAGTCCATTTAAGCTCACGCGGACTGCTTCAGTGACTCCATCCAGCTACCTCGTTCTCTGTCGTCCCATTCTTCTTTTGCCCTCAATCTTTCCCAGCATTAGGCTCTTCTCCAGTGACTCCTTCCTTCTCATCATCTTCAGGATTTGGCCTTCTAAAGAGCGGTCAGGGTTGATCTCCTCTAGAACTGACTGGTTTGATCGCCTTGCAGTCCAAAGGACTCTCAGGAGTCTTCTTCAGCACCATAGTTCAAAGGCCTCAATTCTTTGGCGCTCAGCCTTTCTTATGGTCCAACTTTCATAGCCATATATTGCAACTGGGAAAACCATAGCTTTGACTATACACACTTTTGTTGGCTGGGTGATGTCTCTGCTTTTTAGTATGCTGTCTAGATTTCTAGATAGCTTTCCTCCCCAGGTGCAAGCATCTTTTAATTTATTGGCTGCAGTGCACCCCATCTGCGGTGATCTTGGAGCCCAGGAAAACAAAATCTGTCACTACCTCCATTTCTTCCCCATCTATTTGCCAGGAATTGAGAGGGCTGGATGCCATGATCTTAGTTTTCTTAATGTTGAGTTTCAAGCCAACTTTTGCACTCTCCTTCTTCACCCGCATCAAGAGGCTCTTTAGTTCCTCTTCACTTTCTGCCATTAAAGTGGTATCATCTGCATATCTGAGGTTGTTGATATTTCTCCCGGCAATCTTAATTCCAACTTTTGATTCATCTAGCCCTGCCTTTCTCATGATGTGCTCTGCAAATAAGTTAAATAGGCAGGGTGACAGTATACAGCCTTGCCAGACTCCTTACCCAATTTTGAACCAATCACTGGTTCTGTGTCCAGTTTTCACTGTTGCTTCTTACCCGCATATAGGTTTCTCAAGAGACAAATAAGATGGTATGGTACTCCCATCTCTTTAAGAACTTGCCACAATTTGTTGTGATCCACACAGTCAAAGGCTTTAGCATAGTCAATGAAGCAGACATAGATGTTTTTTTGGAACTCCCTAGCTTTCTCCATGATCCAGCGTATGTTGGCAATTTGATCTCTAGTTCCTCTGTCTCTTCAAAATCCTGCCTGTACTTCTGGTAGTTCTCGATCCAGATACTGCTGGAGCCTAGTTTGTAGGAGCGTGATGGCGAACCTATGGCACGCGTGCCACAGGTGGCACGTGGAGCCATATCAGTGGGCACACGAGCGTTGCCCTAGCTCATCTCCGGTGCGCCTGCACACACTGGCCAGCTGATTTTTGGACCTTCTGGGCCCACTGGAAGTCAGGAAACAGGCTGTTTCTGGCCTCCGGAGGGCCTCCAGCGGGCTGGGGAAGGCTGTTTTCGCCTTCCCCAGGCTCCTAGAAGGGCTCTGGAGCCTGGGGAGGGCAAAAAACGGGCCTACTGGGCCCACTGGGTGATCACATACCAAGCGGGGGGAGCGCAGGGGAGTTGCACGCGGGGGAGCAGGGTGCATTGAATTATGGGTGTGGGCACACACACGTGACCACCCCTGCTTTTGGCACGCGACGCCAAAAAGGTTAGCCATCACTGTTGTAGGATTTTAAGCATAATCTTACTAGCATGTGAAATGAGTGCAATGGTGCGATAGTTTGAACATTCTTTGGCATTGCCTTTCTTTGGAATTGGAATGTAAACTGACCTTTTCCAATCCTGTGGTCAATGTTGAGTTTTCCAAATTTGCTGGCAAATTGAGTGTAGCACTTTTACTGCATCATCTTTCAAGATTTTGAATATCTCAGCTGAAATACTGTCACCTCCACTAGCTTTGCTGTTGCTCAGATTTCCTAAGGCCCATTTGACTTCACATTCTAGGATGTCTGGCTCGTGGTTAGTGACCACCCCATCGTGGTTAATCAAGCTCGTCCTTGTATAGTTCTTCAGTGTAATTTTGCCTTCTCTTTTTAATCTCTTCTGCCTCTGTTAGGTCCCTGCCATTTTAGTCCTTTATCATGCCCATCTTTGCATGAAACGTTCCCTTCATATCTTCAATTTTCTTGAAGAAATCTCTGGTCCTCCCTATTCTATTGTTTTCTTCTATTTCTTTGCACTGTTCATTTAAGAAGGCATTCTTATCTCTTCTAGCTATTCTCTGGAATTCTGCGTTCAATTGGGGGTATCTTTCTCTTTCTCCCTTGCCTTTCACTTCCCTTCTTTCCTCAGCTATTTGCAAAGCTTCCTCAGACAGCCATTTTGCTTTCTTGCATTCCCTTTTCTTTGGGATGGTTGACCATCAGGTAAATAAAAGTTTAGTGATCAAATAGTATACCAGTAGACTATTTCAAACATAGATACAACCAAAGAAAATCCAGTACAGTAGGAAAATACGTAACTCAAGGAAAGAAAAATAATAATGGGAGGGATCTCTAGATTTTGAACTGGGGACATTCTGTATGTAAGACAAGCCTTATAGTCATTTGCTAGTAAAAAAGACTATCTCTAAGAGAATCTGCCCAGATATTATTCAGGAAAAGTGTGTAAAGTGTGTAATTCGTGCTTTTCTGAAGTTCAGGGACTGTTCTAGAAGAAAGCAAAATGCTGGATGAGTCCTCAGCAATGTGAAAACCCTCAAACAGGCTAATTCTATCTATAATGGTATGCAAGAATGATCTTGGGAAACAGGAGGAAGAGCCATGCAGTTGGTATCTCAAGCCACCCATGGAAAAGGGATATGGGAAGCATCTCAGAAGGGACCCTCCCTAGTTTTATGGAAAGTAAAAGTAAAAGGGGGGCGAGGCTTTCATACTTGCAAGATTCTGTTACTGTAAATTTGCAATAAAGGTAATATTAGTACTCAAGATTTGTGCTTCTTGTTTGGATTAGCTTGAGAACTGACATCTTCAACCTTGACCAGATGGATATCTGTAGCACAAAAGTCAAGTTAAAACCATTTATAGAAGTCTATTTTTCCTTTGGTTTATTTTTGCTTAGGTTAAAGATATGAAAACTATGTCCTTCCATACCATTTCCTTCCATACCATTTTGGACAACATTTAAGTCAAAAATAGTGAAGGGATCTCTTTTTGTTCAAGTCCCCCTTACCTATGCTCCACTTGATTAATTACTGTTTTAAGAGGATGATAGCTGGTGATAGCATATTGTATTTTCTTTAGAAAACATTACCATTGACCCATAATAGAGCATAAGCAGATATGGATCAAATTAGTTATGATTATTTCAAAGAACACAAGAAATAGAAGCAGATGCTAACAGGCTAGAAGTGTGATTGAGCAAGTCAAGTCAATGAACCGGAAGCAAGTAATCTATACCCAGGAGCAAAGCTCAACATGGCTTTTCTCTCAATTTTATCCACTTCTGTTTCATTCTTCAGTGTTGTCTTCCAATGTGACCTGATGTTCATCAGAGATTAACCAATCAGGTGGATTTACAAGTAAGGATTTCGTTTTAAGTAATGTGCTGTTCCCAAGGAAATTTCTTTATTGTTTGTGCTGTTTTAATATTTTGCCTTTTCTTTTCATTGTGTTGTATGAACTGATTCATGCTTAAGATTAGTACATTTTAAAAAATCACAACTAACCGAGTATCCTATTTCTCAGCTTTCTGTTCTAAATGTTATGTGTTTTCAGCCTCAAGGCTCACAATTTTAGTATGATCTTGGAGCTGAGCCTACATTGCATCTCTTGAGGGCTCTTCATTGTCAAGGCCCATGACCAGGGACGTATAAGGAAAAGACAGACTTGGTAAGAACCCGAAACTAAGAGCCAAGAAGAAAAACATTATCACAGAGAAAATGTCATTCTTTTACTTTAATTGAAAAGCACAGAAGATTACTACTGTGAATGAAAACATTATCACAGAGAAAATGTCATTCTTTTACTTTAATTGAAAAGCAAAAAAGGTTACTACTGTGCATAAAAACATCATAGAGAATGGGGGCTTTTTAGCATAATCTGCCAAAAAGATTAATGTATGAATTTGCATTAGCATTTTGACTGGCAATATTAATGTTCAGATGTCCATTCTCCACTCCTCCTTTTCTCTTTGCATGCCATCATGAATGGCAAGAAACATTTCTTGCCAATGTTTTCTTCCAGGCATCCTTCACTTCTTTGTTCCTCAGGCTGTAGATCAAGGGGTTCATCATAGGAAACACCACAGTATAAAAAACAGATATTATTTTATCAGTGTCTGGGGCATAACTGGAAGTAGGCCTAAGATAAGTGAAAAGGAGGGCCCCATAGAAAAGGGCAACCGCAATGAAATGGGAGCTGCAAGTTGAAAAAGCTTTCTGGAGGCCTTTGTTAGTAGGAATTTTCAAAACTGTGCAAAGGATAGAGGAATAGGAGATGAGGATGAACAAGAAAGTGCTCATCTGGATAAAACCACATAGAGCAAAGAGGAGCACCTCGTTTATATGGGTATTGGAACAGGAGAGGGCCAAGAGTGGAGGGATGTCACAGAAGAAGTGATTGATGATATTGGATTCACAAAAGGAGATGCGAAAAGTAAAACAAGTGTGCACCAATGAGGTCATGCTACTAATCAGATAAGAACCTGTTATCAAAGAGACACACACTTTGTGAGACATAAGGACAGGGTAGAGTAGTGGGTTGCAAATGGCCATGTAGCGGTCATAAGCCATGGCAGCTAGAAGAAGGCACTCAGCATCTGCAAAGGAAGCAAATAGATACATTTGAACAATGCATCCTGCAAATGAAATGGCCTTCTTCTCTCTTAAGAAATTGACCAGCATCTTGGGAGCAATGGTGGAAGAATAACTAGTATCTAGGAAAGCCAGATTGCTGAGGAAAAAGTACATTGGACTGTGTAAACTGGGGCAGGTCCAGGTTAATAGGATAATACCAATGTTCCCCACCAGAGTGATCACATAGATGGCTAAGAAGAGGACAAAGAGGCCTGTATTGATTTCTTGATGATCGGTGAAGCCAAGAAGAAGGAACTCGTGCACTGTTGTGTGGTTCCACTTGGCCATTTTGTTCAGACTTTGGTGTCCTTGACTCAGGATCTGAAATCAAGGAGAGATACGAACTATGGGGACAATGACAAACACATGGTTTACAAAAGGTGCTTCCTCTCTCCCCCTCAAACTAGAAGAAAAACTATTTTCTTTGGTCTTCTTTGATATTTATAAACAAAATGCTGAAAAATGATAAGCAGGGAAACCAAGAACCATGGAAACCTGACATCAGATTGCTTGGTTTGGCTGGGTTTGCATTCTCTTTGAGGGAATATATTCTCAATATACTTCATATCTATTCAAGCATGTTTTTGCACATACAGTATGTTGGCTGGTGTGCATTCTCTAGAACAGGAGTAGAGAACAGGAGTGGAGAACTCTTTATAACTTGTGGACTTCACCTCCCAGAATTCCTGAGCCAGCATGGGAGTTCTGGGAGTTGAAGGCCACAAATCATAAAAGGGCCATAGTTCGCCATCTCTGCTCTAGAAGAGGGCCAATGAGGCCAACTTCACACAAATTTTGTCCCTAGCCAGGCTGATCTATGCATTGTTGGATTGTTTTTCATATTTATTTATTGATGGGTTGGTGGATTTGTATATGTATAACTCCCATTTCTAAAACTCCAATTTCTCGACAGTTTGGGTTGGCATACAAAAGGAAAACCAAAGAAAAAGAATACCATGACAAAATAGTAAAAGGAAACAAATTTGTCTCTTTTATACCTAATTAGCAAGAAAGACCATAGATAGACAGTGACCATCTAAAACATGTCTTTAAAAATCCAAATGATTTACGGTTTAAAAGAGAGAAAAATATCATAGACCTGCTTTGAACCAAAACACGAGTCAGTATCAAGGGCAATTATGTTTTCAGACTTCTCTGAAAATCTCTGGATTTGAACGGGATATAAATGTTAATAAACAAAGAAATAAATTAAAAAAATACAAGAGATAACCCAGAAAAAAATGTAGCATATAATTTTATGCCAGAGTACTGTGTATTAATATCAGTATAAGTAATTAGTATTAGTATTAGTATTGTTTATCATTGCTTGAAAAGATGGATATGACAGAAAAGGAATTTACATCTATTCATAATTACTGTATCTTATTTTGAGAGCCATACCTTCAAGTGCCTGATTTTTTTCAGCCTTAAATTCATAAACCCTGCTGCTGTATACTTTTGCAATTTTAAAAATGGTTTAAAATATACATTTTTGTGTGATTTTTTTCTCTAGTATATTTATTTTTGCATGTATGTCTTTTCTACTATATATATTTTAAATCACACATCACACTAAGAGCTAGTATGGTCTAGTGATTAAGACACCAGGCTAGAAAGCTGGAAACTGTGAATTCAAATCCTGCCTTACCTATGAAAGCCAGCTGAGTGACTTTGGGCCAGGAACTCTCTCACAGCCCAACTCACCTCACCTGTTGTTGTTATGCTGAAAATAGGAGGAGGGAGGTCTGATGGATATGTTCGTCATCTTGAGTTATTTGTAAAAATAATAATAGCAATAGTACTTAGACTTATATATTGCTTCACAGTGTTTTAGTGGTTTACAGGATATTGTCCCTAACAATCCGGATGGGATATAAATAAATAGATGATAAAAGAAAGGATGGAGATCCTTAAGTTGAATTTAATAACTGCTAAAGTATGATGGAAGGATGGATAGAAAAACAGAAGGGGGAAGGAAGGAAGGGAGGGGGGAAGGAAGGAAGGAGATTCTTTCCATTCAAATGTGTCAGCAAATCTAAAACAGACCTCCCATTTAAAGACTTTCTTTTTTTAAAAAATAGTATCCTAATATAATATTTTCTGGCACTTAGTATTTTCACAAATATATGTATTTTTATGCACTATGTTGTTTTTCCCTTCTATTTATGCTGCCCTTTGCTTGGAGAATGGTGAAAGGAAACCATAAAAAAGGTGAAAATCTATTTTGAAATTCAATGGCATTTTAGTTCACAGTGTTTTTTTTTTTTAATTTGATTTATATGCCGCCCTTCTCCGAAGACTCAGGGTGGCTTACAATGTGCTCAGCAATAGTATGTGCAAATTAAGTATGTGCAAATTAAATGTATGCCCATCTTCTTCCAATGCCTAAACCTATTATTGCCTAACTTCCAGAATGGAAACAACACAGCATTAAAAAGTAAATGAAATAACTATCTTAATATAAATATGTGTATTAACACTAGGATTACATAAATTTGACCAATGTAACAAATATTATTAACATTATTATTGCTATTTGTATCAAAATGAATGATACCCAAATGCCGCATTGTTCATGTATTTATGTTGATGTATATTTAAAAAAGAAAAGTAAATGAAATTATACAGACAATATTATTCCATAATGATTGTTTTCCTTGCAGTGATAAATACTGTTTCTATTTTATTCTCCAAAGGTCAAAACATCTGCCTCTAAATTATTATCAGTTTGTATCCTGTTTCCTTCCAGAATATACAAGTCACCTAATCATAAAAATCCAGTCAAATGCCAGTCTGAAACATCCACATCCTTTCTCAAGGAACATCATCACCAATTCCTGATATACCACTGGCCATAATACATTCAGAGCACCGTCTTCAGATTCTGTTTCTGCTCTAATGGTTTTGACTTACCAGGGAGGCAGGGTGGAAACAGTATGTTTCTTTGTTGCAGAAACGGCTGCTTTTAAAAGTTTTGAATTCATCATTCTGACACCAGAGACCAGGATCCCTGGAGTAGCTTAAAGTGGTTAAGCAAGGAAAGTTTGTTAAATGTGCAGAACAATCAATTAAACTATGCTTTGGGGGCAAAACATATGGATTGTCTACTTTGTAAAAACTTGCAGTTTTATTTTTCCAGAGGCGGTGCGTGTACCTACATTCTCATAACAATGTAGAGCAGCATAAATTGTTGCTCGATTTTGGCTACCGTTAAAAACAATATTATCAAAAAAAAAAAAACATTCACAAATATATGCAAAGAATGCTGGCATATGCTCAGACACATCAGGCTGTAGGCTTTGCAGAACTTCAGAAGGTTGATTCAGTCGGAAGAAGATTCCCTTGAAATGTACACACCTTTGAATTAAATGATCAAATTCAATCTTTGAATTATTTTAACTTTCAAGTTGGTGGGAAGCTAACAGTGTTCCGTGTGCCTTTGGTGTTTAGTCATGCCGATCACTTGACCACGGAGACATCTTCGGACAGCGCCGGTTGTTCGGCTTTGAAACAGAGATGAGTACCACCCCTGGAGTCGGAAACGACTAGCACATATGTGCGAGGAGAACCTTTACCTTTACCTTTAACTTTCAAGTTCAAAAACATTAGAGAGGGTCCAGAGATATTTTACTAGAAGAGTACTCAAATCCTCTGCTCGAAATAAAATTCCCTATACCACCAGGCTTGAAATTTTAGGCCTTGATAGCCTCAAACTACGCCGCCTACGTTCCGACCTATGCTTAGTTCATAAGATTAGTTACCAAAATGTCCTACCTGTAAATGAATACTTTAATTTCAACCGCAATAACACAAGGGCTATCAATAGATTCAAACTCAATGTAATTCACTCTAATCTTGATTGTAGGAAATATGACTTCTGCAATAGAGTAGTAAATGTCTGGAACACTCTACCTGATCCTGTTGTTAGTCTCTCTAATGCCCATACCTTTTACCCTAAAGGTCCACGGTAGGAAAGGTCCCTACCGTGGACCTTTCATGTTTTTTAAGAGGTCCCTAAGGCGGCGTGCATAACTGCACCAGTGTGCCTACCGTCTCTGTCCTATTGTTCCCATTTATATGTACTCATTTTATGTGTTTATGGCTATGTTTTGCTTATTTATTTCCTTTTATTTGTGCCAATTTTTTTTCATGTGTCCATGTCTATGTCTATACCGTTACTTCTTTCCTTGTACTTGTTGACAAACAAACAAACAAACAAACAAATAAATTAACAAACATCCATAGGAGGGCAAGTGGGATAAAATTGACTGCGATGTTGCAATGTAGGCCTCACCCCCTTTCTCTAAGTCTCTGCAAGGGAGAGAGAGCTTTGCCTGAGGTGGCTCCCCATTGACAGAATACCCTCCCCAGAGAGGCTTGCCTGTAGCCATATTAGACTGCAAAGACCCCTTCATTTCCCCAGCTCTTCAGTCATATTTTAATTGTATTTTAATTCATATAGTTTCAAATTCCGATGGCTGTCTTGCTTCAGCCTAATTCATATGGTTTCTTTGTTTTGTATTTTATTGATTGCATTGTATCAAATTGTAGTTTTAGCAAATTTTCTTGTAAACTGGCTAGAGAACTCTGAGTATCGGAAAGCTATAAAATTTTAATAAATAAATGTGTTGAATGTTGGAAAACACACACACTTGGAGTACAAAGCTGAGATATTGCTTGTAGATACTGCTAGTCAATTCTCATCAGATGCCTCCAATTCTCTTTTGAAAGATTTGTTCAAGAAAAAATAATAATACTCTGAACATAGCTACAGGTGAAGATAGTTTTATTTATTTGGAAAGAGATAAGGTTAGTTGTATCTTTCTTAATTAAAATATTATATAATCCAAAGATGATTTGTGTATACAATATATCTCAGACAGACAGATGGAAGAGAATCTAGTAGTTTTTTTGACTGTTCAAAAAAACTACTAGAAAACAAAATGTGCCTGAAAAGATTATGATGCTTTCCCCTTCAGCAGTAAAGATGCTAATGAATTGTTGCTCTCAGGAAATTCTATTGAGTGATTATGCACCATCAGGTTTATGTCCACTCACTGTAGCCAGTTAGATAGATTTTCTCCAGGATGATCTGTCCCTAACCTGATCCTTCAGATCTTCCAACAGCACCCATTACCACTGCAACTGACTCCATTTAATTTACTGCTGGTGATCATCTTCTGCTTTTTCACTTTTTCCAAAGAAGCTAGTCCTTTGTATCAACTACCAGATTAAGTACCTAAAGTAGGATAATCTGAGCCTGGTCATCTGTGTCTCAGCAAATGAGAAACACTGGGTTGATTTGATCATTGCAGAGGGTTGGCTCAGTGATCCTTATGGACTTCTTCCAACTCTACAGTTCTATAAGAAGTCTTTGTCAGTCACAATATCCAATATTTCCCCTCCTTCTTTTTCACTCCCAGGCTTTTGTTTAAGCAAAAGTTCCCAATAGTAACAGACAAATTTAGAGCAGAGTTCTAATAAGGGATTTTTAAATCAGGCAGACTGTATTGGAGCTGCTTGTCTGGTCCCCTCTGAACACAACTATCCCAAATTGTCTTCCCTTGCCTGAATCTGGGGTTCACTCCCAACCAAAGCACAATTCTAATAAACAGGTTGAATACAAGTGTGGGCTGATAATCATGGAGGTTGAACTCCTATGTAGATGAAGTATCCCAGGTGAGCTGGCCTTTTGCTGGCCATTCTGATGAGTAGGAAATATTTGGCATTCTTCATTCTCACTTGAATGAAGAAAGGACAACTGCTTGCTCATGAAGATGCTGGATATGAACAGCTATTTCTATGAAATCTCTGGGGTGATGCATTATAATACATCAGCTCCGAGGGCATAATTCATGATTGGATGATAAAAAATAAAAAAGGACTATTGTATCATTATAATGCTTGAAATAGGTAAAAAAAGAAGTAGCCACATCCCATCTAGAAAGATTTCTCTAAAGAAGAAAAAAAGGATATCAGACCAAGTTTTATAGTTTAGCAGGTGCTAAGTTCAGCCCAAGAGATTTACAGTATATGCAGTAGGCCTTAGGATTCTCCTTGCCTAATGCCTTCAATAAGCAATAAGCATCTTCAAACCAACTTTATAATAAAGAAGTTCAGCCTGGCAATTTCTTAGGATCAGGAGATTTAGCATGGACTTTAAACTAATTAGATTTTAGAAATATAAAAAGGTGAGTAGTGGACAAATAGTAGACAATTACTAATTACTATTACTATTCTAATTACTATTACAATTACTAATTGGTAGACAATTAGTAATAGAGGACAATTTGGAAATGTTTCTTGGTTGATGCCAATAATCCTGCAAAACAACCTTAAACATTCTTGGCATGGAATAATTATGCCCCAAAGAGGGTTCTTTATTTATATACTTCTGAGATTCAGCAACTATTTGAAAGTTTTGTAAACAAGAGCCTGCAGATCAGTAAAAATCTGGATTCATTAAAGTTGCTTTTAAATTTATTGGGAGACCCTGATGAGGAGTCATCAGGGGTTAGGGTTAATTTATTGTTCTGTGTTTGGAAATCAGCATTTCCTCATCCTCATAGGATGAATTCTCAGCACAATTACATTCCCTTGGCTTTGCAGCAATCACAATCCAACTTGTTCCTCCAGATCCTAAATACATCCCTTTTCAATCCTTTGATTGAGCAGATGGAGCCTTAAAATGTTCTCTTCTCCAAGAGACCTGTCTTGTTTTTTTCTTTTGGGCTTGACTTCCCATGCAAACCTCAAATAGTCATAGAAAAGACAGGATCATTTTTGGAAGTTGTGGATGTATATGTGAGTGGAATCTGACCTAGGCAATGAATTTGGTGGAAAGGAGGAGTGTATTTACAACAAATGCAATGCAAGTATAGAAAAAGCCCACTGTGTCCTATCAGAAGAAGAGTCAAGGAGCTTCTACTCTTTTCCTAGGAAGAAAGGGAGAAGGAAGTGACCTCCCAATCTCACAGACAAAAAGAAAGCAAAGTGTTGTGCCAAGAGAGTACAAACAGTGTATATTGAACAATCTATATATCTTGCGATCATTCAGTTATGAATCAGTGTCATTGGATTCCTATCTCCAACATTTTAATTTTTTTTATATAACAGTAATATAAAATAGGTATTTGACTCATTGATCTTTTAACGATTTTTAAAAATCCATTTTAAGAATATGCATCCTCTTTTATATGTAATTTTTCTAGCACACAAAACGTTGTACACAGCTTTCTCTAAACGGCATAGCCATTAATATAAATTCCTGAAGGAAATTTTTTAAATACAGATTTCTGTGATGTTATTCTTGAGATAAGCTTTTATGTTATAGTTTTCCTAGGATTAAAGGGGTCTTTTTTCACCTCCAACCCCACCCACTACTAGTTTTTGCCTGCAACTAGGTTTTGCAAACTGGTTTCCATAGAAATCTATGACAGAATGCTTTTACATTCTTTTTGAAATGACCCCAGATTCAGTAATACTAAAATTTCTTGAAGTTTAAAAAAAATGAAGTTTTCACAGTTAAAATATGATCACCTTCAAAACAATTTTGGATAGCAAGTGGAAGACTTCATGTTGAATGAGCCTGGTGTTTTAAAATCCCCAGTAATACAAATTCAGCACACCAAGCAACAGGATTCGGAATCTTTTTTCTTCTGCTGCTTATTTTCTCCCTATTTTCCTGCCTACTTCCTTTCCATTTAATATGGAAATTTCTTCTGGAGTTGAGGTGAAAAACTGGCATTGTGACATGTGGAGGTGGGTTACTATTAGACTTCCCAATTCCATGATATGCACACAAAAGAAAACAAACAAAAAAGGCTAAAATAGCACTGTGTCATTTTATTATATTCTTCGAGATGAGAGATTATTTTAAAGGATGGCTTCTAGCCTGAGAAATGTTCTTTATCCCCAATTTAAATAATAAAGAACTTTGTTTTAATTCAGCTTAGTTCAGGTTCTTGACAATAATAAACAGCTGAGCGAACATTTAAATGTCTCACTTAACACAAAACATCCATTTAAATATTCCACAGAATTAGGGCACAATTCCTGGCACTTTAAGGAACTGAATTCCTATTCACTGCAGTCTCTCATTCTCAGGCATGTAACATGAATAATGATGAATGAATCGCTTGACCAATTGTGCTCATAGACCACCTACCTGTATGAGCAGGAGGTACCTTGTGTGATAATAGAAATATCTCATCATATTTCCAGAAGCACTTTCTTTCTGTGTCTCAAAGATTGTATTTGCACCCTTAATCTATCATATGAACTTGTCACAATACCCCTTCCAGTGCACAGCTGATGTTATTATGCTGAAGCAGCAAGTTAACAAAACTGCTATTGCTTCCTTCCTTGGAGCCCTTAAATATCTTTTAAAAAAAACCTGCATGGGAGTTCAAAATTTGTGGTGACTGGGGATAATGTGAATCATGGTCCAATCTCTCTGCAGAATTTATTAAACAACTAGAAAATAGTTTGCAAAAAGTTTGGATTTTTAATGGCCAGAAGGAGGCTATTTCTGCAGGCCTCCCAGAGGGAACAGTTCAAATTCATCAGCTGACTCATATGACAGTCAAAAGTTCCCTCTTTAGTTTCTGAATTGATTACCCAAAGGATCATGGTAAGTGGCTAACAATCTGCTCTAATTTTATATTGATTGTCACTATTCAATGAATTAAATATTATCTTCCAAATTGCCATTGAAGGTTGAATGAAAAGTCTTACCTTTATCTTAATAAATTTACTTTAAATGGGGATATTTTAAAAAATGAAGCAATAAAATAATTCTTGTAATTAGCTATTTTGTTATTTGTGTTTACGTTTTTACATGATCACCATCATTGGCTACACACATCTGCCAATGTTGGACACCTAGTAGATCATCTTGCAGAGGTCTGTGTGTGTCCAGTGCAGGAATCAAGTAGTATTGCATTACCAACAGATGATTATTCAGGATGCCTTTAAACATTTTTAAGGAGGGAGGTTCTACCATCTTCTGAGGTAGTTGCTTCTATTACTGAAAAGGCCTTAAGAATTTTTTCTTGATGTCCAACTGAAATCTGCTTCCTTATAATCTAAACACATAGTTTCTTGTCCCTTCTTCATGGACAGCTCTGAATAATTCTGGGCCATTTTCTATATGATAACCCTTGAGATGCTAGAAGATAGTATCTTTTCTTCATTGGGATATGCAAACACACTACCTTCAACCATTCTCAATCAATTTTTTCCTCTCATGATACTTTCTATTGTAAAAGGCCATTACATTTATTTACCATTTTAATAATAAATTACAATATTTTAGAAGTGTTGACAATATTTAAAGTATTTTTACAGTTTCAAAGTATAATACAACTGTTACACAGTAAAATATAAATTGAGGAGCATATCTAGGTGGGCTGAAATCTTCTCGACTTAATAATTATTTCATATGCAAAAATAGATTTCTATCCATTGTTCTCTTTAGTGAATCCTTCACCTCCTTGTTTCTCAGACTGTAGATTAAAGGGTTCAGCATTGGGATGATGAAGGCATAAAACAAAGAAACAGTTTTATTCTGATCCTCTGAATAGTTTGAACTGGGTTGCAAGTATATAAAGAGGCCTGTTCCATAAAATATGAAGACAGCAATCAAATGAGAAATACAAGTAGAGAAAGCTTTTTGACGGCCAACCACTGAATTCATCTTAAATATTGTGGCAAGGATATGTATATATGAGCTCAGTATTATCAGGAGAGAGCCCAGCATATTAATTCCAGCACAAACAAAAATAAGTATTTCAGTTAAAAAGGTTTTGGAACACGAGAGTTTGAGGAGTTGGGGGATCTCGCAGAAGAAATGGTTGATTTCATTAGAGTGGCAGAAAGATAAAGTGCCTACCAGAGTGGTATGAATAATGGAGTTCAGGAAGCCAGCTGTGAAGGCTCCTCCTGCCATTTTGAAGCATTGGGCATGGGACATGAGGGAAGGATACAGCAAAGGGTTGCAGATGGCCATGTAACGGTCATATGCCATCAACCCAAAAAGAATGATCTCTGTACTTGCGAGAGCAACAAAGAAATAAATCTGGATGATGCATCCTGCAAAGGAAATGGTTTTCTTCTCTGCCAGGAAATTTTCCAAGGCTTTGGGGACAATATTGGAGGAATAACAAAAATCTATGAAAGCCAAGTTACTGAGGAAAAAGTACATGGGTGTATGAAGCTGAGTGTCCATTCTGATCAGCAAAATCATGCCCAAATTACTTACCACTGTGATAAAATAGATTAGTAAGAAAAATATAAAAATTGGAACTTTCAGTTTGGGATTTTCTGTAAAACCCAGGAGGATGAATTCGGACACTGCAGTGTAATTTTCAATAGACATCTCCGTTTCTGAATGGTTCTTGTGATGTTCATGGAGAATAGATATGGATCTTCATGTACCTTCCAAAGTTATAAATAAGCATTTTATTTAAATAATAATAATGAAAACCAAACAAGAACAACAAACACCTCCCAAAACTCCATCCCAAATCCTACATCATCAGAGAAACTGATTCTTAAATATGATACTATACTCTAAAGTGACAAATTAGGATCTATTGGCAAAACATCCCCTTAATAGTATCATTAAGGGGATGTTTTGCCAATAGATCCTAATTTGTCACTTTAGAGTATAGAGATATATTCTATATTATTAGAGATAATAATGTTTATGAGTCTTTCTGAATCTGCAAATATAAAATCAATGTCATTGTAAAGTCAGGTGTATTTTAACAGTTTGCGTATTTGTAAAATATTATTAAAGTTTAATAATAATCATGAGCTGTAGGTACCCTTGTTTGTAATATGCAGCAATATATTATTTTATGAATTTCTTTTAAATTTTTATTCCAGGCAGTTTAAAATGCAGTTATTAATAACACAGACAAACCAGTTTTTAAGCAATATCTATTTCATAAGGAGCTTAGCACAATTCTCATCATATGCAATGAAAGATGGTACATGCATGATCACTATATCTCCTTCTGGAAGATGCACTCAAGTGTCCGTGTTGTATGATTTCTTAAGTAGAAATCACTTAAGCAGTCTTTCATGAAACAATGGCCTATCAATTTCCGTTTTCCTTAGAAAAGATTATTAGCATATATATTCTAGAACTGTTTAATTATTGCTCGTAAATATTTCCAGATGTGGACACATTTATCTTGATTTTGTAAAACTCATTTCATAAATGTTCCAATACCACAGACGATATTTTAAACTGGTGGGAATAGGGAAAATCTGTCCCTTGCTCATAGGCTTGGAAAAGATCCTAAACTGTAAAAGGGAAAGGTTGGATCCAGAAACTTCCTTCCATCAGCCTATTGCATTATATGTATTATATGGCGGTGTGGATGCATCACCTATGCATCCATGGGAAGAGAATGTACATACTGTAGTTACGCACACCATTCTCTGATTGCTCCTGAATAAAGAAAAATAGTACTTCTGCATTTTAGCATATATATATTATTACAGTATATGTTTCCTTCTGAATTTTGGATTAGTTAGTAGAAAGGTGCTTTTTCTCCTGGAAGTCATTTGCAAAACCTAATTGCACAGAATAACTGCATTGGGTAGGTTCAGACAGTATTATTTATGCCACAAAAAGAATAGGAACATTTTTTGTATGTATGGATTTCTCCATTAATTTCTGTTCCATTAAATGGAACAGTTTTGCAATAGGTTAGGGAATCCTGAGAATATAGAATAGAATTGTAAAGAGCTCTCTTTTGCATGATGACAAAAAGTTATGTTTTATATATATATATATATATATATATATATATATATATATATATATATATATATATATATTATACATATATATATATTCCAACATTGTTTATTTTGGCTGTTAAAGTGTGCATGTACAAACACAAGTCATTACACAAATAGCCCAGTCATACAGTTGGTGGTAATTTTTCTTCTTCCTTATTTAGATATTGTCATCTGGTATACTGTTTACACACAGTGCATCCAGCATTCCTGCCTTAGCTACCTTCCGTATTCTGAACATACGAATGAGCAAATGGAAAAAACAGAAATCTATCTAACCTGAGTGACAATAACACTTTCCATCTTTAGGACCAGGAAGATATTAACTAGACAATGGTTTACCTGTTAGATAGCTCCAAATCCATTGCTTCAGTGATGTTATTATGATGCCCGGTTAATCCCTCTTGGTAATACCTAACACCCAGTGTTCCTAGTAGGTTTGGCTAAGCTTACTCATCTCTAGGTCCCATTTATTTTCTGAGACCAATCTGAGAATCATTTCTCCCTGCTATTAACTAGTGCTTTAAATACTTTCAGTCAGTATTCTTATGGGAGCACATAATTTAAATTAGTAATTTAACTTACTAACTCAAGAGATGTAATGTTTTAAAAAAAGCAAAACACTAGAAGTTTTGAAGTTTTCTTTTCTCTCTCATTTCCGCCTCTTTCTCCCCCTCTTTTTAATGAGATATGACAGGTTGTGTTTCTAATTATCACCCTTCTAACTGTTATCCTGCCTAGTTTAAGCCATATAGTTTCATAACATTTGAAATATGTGCACTTTGATGTTGGTATTTTTAAATTATTATTTACAATGATTAGGATATTTAATAAAAATGTTCAAGTGATTGAACATTTGAGAAGCAGCTGTTTACTTCATGGCTTCCTTGATGGTGAAGTTCCAGATTATAAATTACAAGCTGTATTTATACAGTATGTCGGTATTTCTTCAATTCTGTAGGGAATACATTTAAGCCTCATACAAATTCTCTTTTACTTTGTCCCATCTTGCAAAAAGAGTCTTCACAGACTATATTTATATTCTAAAAAACTCCAGCAAAATTTCAGTTAATTTAAAATGAGACACTAAATTCTGTAGGGGCTTTGTCATACAGACTGAGGTTACACTGTTCTATAAATTTAACAGGGGATCCTATACAACAGAGGTCAACAAGAATTGCACCAATGTTGCTGAACTAAGTCAAAAGCAGATCGAAATAAAAACATGGCTGCTTGAAAGGGTAGCATTTCAAAGAGATTAAAGTCGACCTAACATGAAATTCAATATTTCCCTCTTTCTCCTGTAGCCCAGCCACTGCCAAATCTAGTTATTTATTCAGGATTATAATTTCAGATGTTTGTTTCCTAAATACTCATCCTGTTCCTGATATCTACAAATCTGAATACTGTAAACTATTATTTTCCTCTTTCAGCCCTCCTTTATATCAGTAACAAATCTGTTCCCCCACTCTAATTTAAATCTCTTCCCTGCTATTTAAAGTCAGATAATTTTTTCAGCTGTACATTTCATAAGATGCATGCATCATTATAACTATTTACAATTTGTGTTAAAACTGAAATAATAGGAAGCACTCTGATTCACAAAAGATGCGCCCTCCAATTTTCAGTTATCTTTCCCCTTCATTGGTGCTCTTCTCCCTTTGAAAAGTCACTCCAGCATGGAATGTAATTCAGAAATATATAGGAGGCAGTGGGGAAAGTTGACTCTTGGATACCTTCTCTCCCGTAAGAAACAATCCTTTCTGACCGTGCAAAGCCATCACCTAGTGCAACTGATTAATAGAGGAAATAGTATCAGATGCCATAGATAAAAAGGGAAAGTACCTTGGAACAGGCAAGAATGGAGAGAACAGGTCTTCTCATTTTAACCTTGCTATGAAATTCTGCTTCTTGCTGTTGTATACTTGTTTATCTGGAACCATGAATTGCTGAAAATAATTTATTCTTTCCCCAAGTGCTTCTGAATCATGATCTCACTCACTCTGGGGACACAAGAATAATGTTCAATTTTAAACTTGCTTATGTCTTGCTTCCAATAGTTTTTACTTCTGATTTAACTGTTTGCGGAAGGGAGCCTGGGAGGATTCATTTAGGAAAACCAGTGAAATGATCTAGAGCAGTGGTTCCCAACATGGGGCCCATGTCCCACAGGGGGGCAATTTGATTTTTAATGGGCACAATTTGAACCTTGTTTAAACCAAGTTAATGGCCTTTTGGGCTTCCTCCATGTGAGTAGAGTTCACTTTTTGAGTAAAGTAAGAATTATATGTCACGGGGGGGGGGGCATCAGGATTTTAGAGATGCTTAGGTGGGGCATGGCCAAAAAAGGTTGGGAACCACTGATCTAGAGGTTCATACATTGCACCTTCCTCTATGCATCTTGTTGGGGGCCATATGTCCTGCTTGTGGCATGAAATTGTTTACTGTGTGCCAGAAAATAATATCAATTGTGGACAGGACCAGTTGACAAATGTGAAAAAAGAAACCTTTAAAAAGGGTCAATAAAGTCCAACATTTGCTAATAAAATTAGGATATTTTCAGCAGTATGATGAAAAATCTGTGAAGGGCCACATGACATTCTAGCCATAAGGTACCTTTGTAGCCTTTCAGATGGTCTTCAGCAGATTGTAAGATATGGTTGAAGGGCTTTTCTAGCAAAGCAGAGGTAGTTATGATGCCAGTCTGTGTTGGTGGAGCTAGGGCTGTAACTCAAAGTTGAAAACTGTGACCCTGCAGCTGAAGCTGCTTCCAGTGATAAAGGAAAGACAAGCCAATAACTGCTTTGGCCAGCCTTGAACTAGCTAATTTAGAAAATGATGTTTCCTCTGCCATTAGTTTTCTCTTTATCCTATAGGATTATTCTATTTTTTAAAAAAAAAAAAACAACCTACATTATCACTTGTTCATCAAGAGAACTTCCTTGATGTGGTATGGCTATTTCCTTCTGAGCCACTTAATTATTATCCCATTAGTTTATTTTCAGAATGAGGTAGGCCATTTATAAAAAAATCACTTTCTCTGGTTTTGGTAATAAATCAAAGTATACTAAGCTTGGAAGTGTTTGGAGAGTATAGGTGATCTGGAAATATATTTTTAAATGTTTTTGTTGAACATTTAACCACAAAGAGGAGACTATTGAGTATTGTCAGCCATGCATACAATCAAACAAAGAAATAAAAAAGCCATTGAGAGGACAATATGTTTAATGGCTAAGGCACTGGACTTTTACTGGGAAGACCAGGTAGTAATTCTCAGACATGGAAGCTTACTGGCTTTGGGCCAGTCACTATCATTCAGCCAAGACTAACACATATAGTTTTGGGGAAAAATTGAAGGAGAATAAGTGCTGTTTATGTTGCCTTGAGCTCCTGGCGAAAGAAACAAACGTAATGGTTTCTTCAAATCAAGCTTGATTCCTGAATCAAGGAAAGTCCCAGAAGTTTCCCTGAGCCACTGAGATGCCAAAGAGAGTGAGACTCAAAACGAGGTGCAAAAAAAAAAATCAACTTTTTATTCTTTGGTCAAAGTAAAAACTCTGGGTGAATACTATATCCAATACAGACAAAATCCATGTAAGGAATAGCCACACCCTGCAAAAGTGGCTCAGAGTATTATATACATTTTACATCAATAGAAACAAAGTTTATCCAATCAGACAAAGGTTTGTCACCAACGTGATCTTTCTTTGTTCAGGCCCCCTGTCTCTGTCCATGTTTTACTATCTTACAGAGTATCCCTTGTCCTTGTCCTAGGCAGCCCCCCTTTATCTATGGAGCAGGATGTTCCTGGGAACTGTCTCCAAGGATGTGCCTAGCTCTGAAACAAATTACAGAAGCGAGAAACCAGATAGAAAAGGATACAATTCTCTTACAGAATGAATTCCTAACAAACGATTCCTAACCATAGCAAAATAGTACAAGCAACTTCTTTAACAGAAGCAAAGAGCAAAGGTTAGATTGATTCGTGTCAATATGTCCTTTCAATTCATAGACACTCTGTGTGGGGTGTAATAGGATTTTCTTGAAAGATGTCAACACTATGAAAGTTCTTTGTTGTTGCCTTCTTCCAAGATGTTTTTAAACTTCCCAATCTTATGACTATAAGACTGGGGATTTCCTAGTGTTGTCAGTGGTCTCCTATTCAAGGACTAATTGATCTGAGCCTGTTTAATTTTTTCAGTCTCAGCCCAGAGCAGCTAAATGCTTCTTTGATGCCTTGTGAGAAATGGAGAAAAGATGGGCTATTAATATAATGTGGCTCCAGATACAGATGCAGACATCAGAAGTTTCAAGAGCTTTTAAAATATAGTGATGAGATAGGCATTAGTAATTCTTTAGACAAATGCATGTATTTTGAGTTCACTCTCCTTATTTCCCTCCCCAGTTTTTTGGGGGAGATTCTATATGAATAAAATTGATATAGGGTATGTAAAAAAAAGTGATCTGAACAATTCATCTCCCCCCCCAGTTTCACAATCTACTGATAAGTACACATCATATAAGGATCACTGAGCAAGTAAGCCAGAATGCTTCAGAAGGATGTTGATAAAAATTCTCAGTCATCCAGGTAAAGTTGAATTTGACTTATTGGGCTTATTTTCTTGTTAGAGACATTTTACTGGTCATCCAAGTAGGTTCCTTAGTCAGAGCAAGTTAGTTAGGCAGAGTCATTGGAATGTACCAACTTCTCCAGCATCAACCTCAGGGATTTCCCCTCTGAAGAAAGAGTTGGTACATTCCAAAGGCTCTTGCTCTGACTGATGAAGCTGCTTGTATGAGCAGTGAAATGTCTCAAACCAATAAGAAAATAAGCTCAGTAGCCATGACTCAACCTTCAGACTTCAAAGAGATATGTATAGGGGCTGCTGTGATCTCTCTTTTATTACATAAGAGAATTGCCTGGATGTTAAAGTTTGGAAAAGAAAGCTGGTTCCTGGCTGGATAAGAGGAGACAAAGCAAAAATATGCAACTCTTACATAAATCTTTCATTGTTGCCAATATTGCTTGAGGAATCCCTCCTCTTGAGGAGACAAATTTAAAGTACTTCAGAGATCACATCCCAAAGGGCACAGAGATGATTGAAAAAGGGCCCCTCATGCAGTCAGTAGCATTTGCCTTTGAGGTCAAGGAAAAGGAGTCTGTTGCCATTGGCTGGGCAACTGCAGGTGTCTAGGGCTGCTCTGTTGCTTTCCAATGTCAGATGTCACCTGGTAAGTTCTGGAATAAAATTAAATTTAGCCCAATCTAACTTAAAGTTTGAAAATCAAGCAGGAGATCTGAAATGTGAAGAAAGCACGATTCAATTATTTGCAAGTTGGCATGCAGGGCAAATTTATTCTATTCAAGAACCAATGTAGTTTTTTTGAGGAAAAAGATTTGCACATAGGCAATAATGGGGAAGCTGGTCCTTTGAATTGAACCTTGCTTCAGTTTAAGAAACTGCTTCAAAGAGGTAATTTGATCAAAGCTTTGTCAAATTGAATTGCCCCTTAGAAGCCTTGCAGAGCAATGCTTAGGACCCTCTTGACAAATTGGAATCCATTCACTGTCTAATTCAACAGGCACCCTTCAGTCTGAGCCCTGTGAAAACCAGAAAGCTGTCCATATAGTTAAGTGTTTATTCTGAAAACTTGAGTAGGGGGCTTTCAACTTTGTTTCTCATTTTGTGGTAATTTGAAGACGGCTGCTACAGTTTGCAATCTGAGAGTGTTTTTATTTATCCATGTATACTGTGATCAACATATGGAAGGTACATGCGCTTGCAACAGAAAGAGACCTAGTAAAATAATTTGTGAAAAAAGTATGTCTTTGGAGGCCTTCTCATACCACCAAATTGTTAGTTTCATGGTGCAGAATAGAGGAATGATCATTAGTATCCTATGTTCATCAGTATTCTGTTAGTACTATGGACATAAGGGATTAAAGCTGGACAACCAAGGGAAAGGTCCTTTATGGATCATCTATGTTAATTACTTACAGTCTAATTCCTAGTAGTAACAGTAACAGTAACAGAGTTGGTAGTAGCTCTGGAAATTTATGCCCCTTTTGATAGATATAGATAATATAAATTTGTACCTGTTCATGTCTCTTTTACTTGCTTTTGCCGCTTATTATCCATTTTGCCAGTTAAATGTTTTTATTCTGCTGATGTTTCATAGCAAATATAAAGTTATATTTTTGTTAGCTGTACTGAGGGATTTGTGTGCTTGCTCTCATCTGGATGTAGAGATTGACTGTTAGTGTACCAGGTGCTAACTAAACTGGAAATTATTCACAATAATTTTCTAACTGCTCTAAGTTGGGAAATATGTTTAATACTTCAACTGTTCTCGCTGCCTGTGAAGTTCAAGTATTTCCAACCTTCATAGAAACATTGACTAATGTGAGACTACTTTTCCATAATGGCTGGTCCTGCTGGATCTTTCTTACACAGTCCATCATTCAATTAGCAATGGAGTTCTGTTTGACTGATGTCTCGACTTTATGGCTGATGAGAGATACATAGATATAGATAGACATATAGACAGACAGATAGATAGATGATAGATAGATAGATAGATAGATAGATAGATAGATAGATAGATAGATAGATCCAATAGGTTACAGAAAAATAACTGCAACTGGGATTGCAACATTATGAAGAATTTTACTTAAAATCTCTTTCCAAATACTTGGATGGATTTTAGTAAGTGATTGGTTTGGCAGTCACAAGCTGATTTTTTTTTAAAAAAAAACAATGTTGATAAACACTCCTTTATTGCTATTTTCTTTATTTCTCTTTTTCTCCCTCCATCTCCCCCCAGGAGTATCATTCACAGGTGAAAAAAGAAATCACTCTTTGAAGGACAAAATATGATGCAGAAACAAATCGTCATGTCCTTCAGCTGGTTTCTAGGTCAAATGTCTCTTCATATTGTATCAAATGTGATACTTTCCAGTTTGTAATCTGAAAGGAATGGAGAAAGGAAATTACACACTGGTGACCCAATTCATTCTTTTGGGATTCTCAGACCATCCAGAAGATCTACAAGCCATTCTCTTTCTGATGTTTCTTGTGATCTACATTACGACCGTGGTGGGAAATCTTGGGATCATCCTGTTAATCAAGTTTGAATCTCATCTCCATACCCCAATGTATTTCTTCCTCAGCCATTTATCCTTGATTGACATTTGTTACTCTTCATCTATAACACCCAAATTGTTGATGGGTACTGCCTCTGCAGTAAAAAGCATTTGTTTCTTTGCATGTGCAGTTCAGATGTACCTGTTCATCATGTTTGTTGTTGCTGAATCATTCCTCTTGGCTGCAATGGCATATGACCGCTATGTGGCCATTTGTAATCCTTTATTGTATAGTGTGATTATGTCCAGAAACGTTTGCATCTTTCTAGTGCTTAGTTGTTATCTGTGGGGCATTATTTGTGCTCTAGTTCATACGATCACTGCTTTTCGGCTACCATTCTGTGGAAATATCATTAACCACTTCTTTTGTGATGTTGTGCCAGTGTTAACTCTGTCTTGTTCAGACACCCAGCTCAATAAGATGCTGCTTTTCATTTTTGCCACCTTTGTGGAGAGTAGTACCATCATCATTATTCTCATGTCCTACATTTTAATTATCGTGTGTGTTTCAAAGATTCACTCCAGCAAGGGAAAATACAAGGCTTTCTCCACTTGTGCCTCTCACTTCACAGCAATCTCAGTCTTCCATGTGACAATTCTCCTAATATACTGCCAGCCTAATGCAATCCATGGAAGGGATTCAAACAGAATTACCTCTGTCTTCTACACGATGGTGATCCCCATGCTGAATCCTCTGATTTATAGTCTGAGGAACAAAGAAGTAAAAGGAGCTTTTCAAAGGCTGGTGAAGAGAAAAGTTTTTTCTCTATCAACCTGCTGAATAGATTTTCTTATGTACTGTCAGGCAACCAGGTGATATATAAAGACAGACCCTATCAACCAAGTGCTCATAAAAACCCGTCCTTTGCATTGACAGGATAAATGCATTTCTCAGAAGGAAACCTAAAGGAAGTTCCAGCATTCCTATATTTGTGGTTGTGTAGCTTTGTAATGTATTTCTTGAAGACTACTGGCAGAGAAAGTATTACTTATATACCAGAATAAAAATCAGGATGTTTTCTCTCATAATGGTCTCCTTTATTATAAAACTATGGCTTCATAAGGCTCATGTCCCTAAAAAGGCTTGCGATGGCACATGAGTTCTTCCTGAAAAGAAATCATTGATAAGGCAGGCAGGGGAAATGTTTCCTGCATACACTCTGACATCTATTTGTTAATAAGTATTGAAGAGCTCATTCTGAGTAACAATAGGAGGCAAATCAAACACCCTTCATAATAAGTGGGATTTGTCCTTGCTTATTCTGCCTCCTCCTCTTTTCTACCTCCACATGTCCCCTCCTTAATTCTAATCTGCAAACAGGATGGATTTGAATAGGAACCAATTTTAGCTGAGTGCCAAGGATCAGCATCTGCTTCTTACTTTCTTAGGGGCATCATCCCTAAGAAGATGTTCTACTGATATCTTGGAGCTGCAGAGGCCAGAAAAATGTCCTCTGTTTTAAAAAGCATTTGAACCCTTTTTTTTAAACTGGAGCAGAACAGGGCACTATTTTAACTGTTGAGGCAGCCTGGGGCCCTTACACAAAACTGTGCATGGATTTTGGCCAGTGTGTGCACCAACTCTTAGGAATCACTTTTCCTTCGTTTATGGTCATTTGAATTTGTTAAGGTTTGGAGTATGCTTAAAATGTTAAAATAACACATTCCTAAATTTGAGAAGCAGGGGGAGGCTGTGAAATGTACATTTCTGCAATATAGGCCAATCCAGTAATCTGATATATACATTCAATGTTATTATTATTCATATTTCTATGCCGCCCACTCTCCGAGGACTCTGGGTGGCTTACATCACAGACAGTATACTAAATAGCATATTGCCCCCAACAATCTGGGCCCTCATTTTACCCACCTCGGAAGGATGGAAGGCTGAGTCAACCTTGAGCCAGTGACATTTGATCCGCTGATCTGCTGAACTAGCAGTCAGCTGAAGTAGCTGCAGTACTGCACTCTAACCATTGCGCCACCTCGGCTCAATGTTCATGGCCAAAGGGGGTAGGGGAGGAAGCATGACAGAAAATAAGCATGTTTTTCAGCCATGAATGATTGTCCTCTTTTGGTTAACAGGGGTGACATGTAGTATTTAGATGCTACAGTATGCATAATCTGCAGACCTCCCTATAATCTGTACTGGTGAACCAAGCAACCTTTGGTTAACATTTTCAGAAGAACAAAAGGTGTTTTGAGATAATCTGAATGTGTTCCTGAAAAAGATTTTAAGGATAGATTAGTAACAGACAGCCATGGAAGAAGGTGAAGTCAAAATAATCATGATTTGGCCACAACCCTGAAATCAAAACTCTATCCCTTTTTAGATGCATTGCTTGCAGAGCTTTGAATGTGTGGTTGCAGCTGCCATCTTGAATTTTTTTTACATATGTCTCCCAAGTGATTACCCCTTATACTATAGTATTCATTGAGTCTAACAATTCTTTTTGAAAAAGTTTATAATGGTTCTTTTGATGTTATAATTATAATATTATATAGCGATATGGCAGCCTGATGTACTTACTCAGTATTATATTAATTGTAATAAGACTTTAATACTATAATTATACTTTCACACTACCAGAATAGATGGAAGATTTGGTGAAGATTTGAAGAGTGAAAACTTGAAAATCAATTAAACTTCTTTATTCTTCTGATTGCCAATGATGTAGGACAGTGATGGCTAACCTTTTTGCCATCGTGTGCCAGGAAGGGGGGGTGGGGGTGCCATGTGTGTGAGTGCCCACACCCATAATTCTATGCACCCCCCCACTCCCGACACACGATGGCCCAGTAGGCCTGTTTTTCTCTCTCACCTGGCTCCAGAGCTTCTCTATGATTCTGGGGAGGGTGAAAACGGCCTTCCACATCCCCCGGAGGCCCTCCAGAGGCCGGAAATGGCCCATTCCCAACTTGGGAAACGGGCCTTTCTAGCCTCCGGAGGGCCTCTGGGGGTGGGGTGGGCCCATTTTCGCCCTCCCCAGACTCATAGAGAGGCCCTGGAGCCAGGTGAGAAAGGAAAATGGGTCTTCCCCATCCCCCCAGGCCCTCTGGAGGCAGGAAACAGCCTGTTCTCCTACTTCTGGTGGGTCCAGAAGGCCCGAAAATTAGGTGGCTGGCGCGCTTGTGCTCTGGAGCTGAGCTCGCATGCCCACTGATATGGCTATGCATGCCACCTGTGGCACGCGCGCCATAGGTTCGCCATCACGGATGTAGGAGCTTTGTTCTCTTTGCATCTCATTGATTCAAGGGAGATTTTTCAGTCTGAGAATGACCAGGCTGCTTGTGTATATCTGATATTGCCGACTTTTAATAAATAAGGATTGAATATCAGGGAGTTTGACAAATTTTGGTTCAAAAGATTGATAATATTATCTTCTGCAAGATTAGATCATGGATTTTAATTACATGTCTTTGCTTTTAGTGATCAGCTGATTTGGGATGACAAGCTTCATGATAGATAGGATTTCTAAAGTTTTAGTATTCTCTTAACAATTCTCACATATTATTTTGTGTTTCTGAGACATGTGCATGCATGTAAAACCCTTTACTTTTATACATAGTTCTATCTTATTCCCCACTTTGATTATATTGTTAGGGGCCAGTTCCCTCAGATACAACATATCCAAATAATCAATTATTTTGTCCCTGATCTATTTTGGCAGAAGCATATTAAAAAAAATGAGCTCTCTGGCTTTAGATACATTAAAGCCACTTATTCTCTGCTGATTGTACAATGCTGATGAAATAAATAGTTTACTCAGATTAATAAATAAGTCTCTTGAAGAGTAGCTGAGCTAACAACACTCTTGGCAACCAATTTACAACCCAGAAATGCTGTTGTTGCATGCATTACCTCTGGATGTAAACAGTGGGGAGACTTGTGAACCACTTTTAATCACTAGTTGGGAATTGGGCATTATCCTGGGTATTAGATATCATTAGTATCCTGGGTATTAGTAGGGAGAGTTATGAACTACTTTTAATCCTCTTTTAAAAGTACATACTCAGTAAAGTTATAACCATGGAATAATAAAGGAAAAGTGTGTGTGTATGTGTGTGTGTGTGTGTGTGTGTGTGTGTGTGTGTGTTGTGTGTGTGTGTTGGATAATTTTGTAAAACAGTTCTAAATAGAGTCTTAAATGATCACTGAAAGGTACTCCATGTCCTGAACATGAAAACATACCATTCTCCTCTACTTATTATTTTTGTATTTTAATTACTGCTCAAGAGAATTAAAAAATACATTAAAAAAAAGCTCCTTCCATACTCCATGGCATTTAAAAGAAGTGTCAATGAACATTGATATTTCAGGTCTGGTCAAGTCTTGACTATGCCTTCTTTTGATCTGTGACTTTTTTTGATCTTTTGATCTGTGACTGACAAGTAATTTCTTATCTGATAATATTGAACTTCAAACTAGGGCATACAAAACTTTTGCCAGACCAATTCTTGAATACAGCTCATCTGTCTGGAACCCGCACTGCATATTGGCTTAGGCCCAGGATATTTGTCGGACCATCTGCAACCAGCAACGGCTCCCCATCGCCCAGTGCGTTCTCACAGGGAAAGCCTACTGAGGGTGCGGTCGGCTAGACAGTGTCGACTGGTGACCCCTAGAGACAGAGCTCTCTCTGTAGGTGCTCCCACCCTCTGGAACCAACTTCCTCTGGGGCTCCGGTTGGCCCCTGATCTCCGCACCTTCCGCCGCAATTTAAATACATGGTTGTTCAATCTGGACTGGGGGGGTTAACATGTATTTTAACACATTTTTGTTGGATATTTTATTGTTGTGAGCCGCCGTGAGTCCTATGGAGATAGGGCAGTATATAAATAAAATAAATAAATAAATAAAATAAATATTGGACATTAATACAACCAAACGATTCCAGAGGTATTTTACAAGAAGAGTCCTCCACTCCTCTGCTCGCAACAAAATACCTTATGCTTAAAAATTTTAGGCTTAGACAATTTAGAACTTCGCCGTCTTCGGTCTGACCTAAGCATAGTATAAAATCATCTGCACACACCCCCCCCATTTTTGCCCTAGCAGGTCTCAGGGAAGCCTCCTGGGAGCAAAAATGGACTCTCCCCACCCAACCCTGTTTTTGGCCTAGCAGGCTTCAGGGAAGCCTCCTGGTAGCAAAAACGGATCCTTCCACTCACCCCCATTTTTGGCCTATCAAGCCTGAGGGAAGCCTCCTGGAAGCAAAAATGGACCCCCACCACCACCCATTTTGGCCTAGCAGGCCTCAAGGAAGCCTCCTGGGAACAAAAATGGACTTCCCCCAATAGGTAGTAAAAAATGCTTTAAAAAATAATAATAATAAAAAGTTCTGAGGATCGCATGCCACAGCTGATTGTCACACCTAATTGTCGGAACCTTTTAAAAAACTTTTTAAAGCATTTTTTTTACTACCTATTGCCTGAATGGGTAGTAAAAAAAATGCTTTAAAAAAGTAAAAGAAAAGGTCAGACGATCAGCTCTGCCGTGCCATCATTAGAACTTTTTTTTCTTTTTAAAGCATTTTTACTGCCAATTCGGTGAACCAATCACATTTGTTTCTACCGGTTCAGACAAACCGGCCTGAACCAGTAGCATTTCACCCCTAAGTAAATCCCACAATAATGAATTCATCCACCGCGGTACAGTTGCTGCCATCAATATAGTGTGAGCTCAGTATTCTGAGTTTTAAGAAGAAATTAGAGTAATTGGGTGCCTTTTTTAGGACAAAGAGATTTAAATTGTAAATGTTATTGCATACTGGATTGACAAATGCATGATTAAACATAACACACTAAAAGATATCATTAACGTGATTTTATATGTGTGTGTGTGTGTGTGTTTATAGTATTTATATATGTGTATAAATATAACTATTGGAAAACATACCTACTACTTCTGCCTCCTATTTTCCCCACCAGAACAACCCTGTGAAATGTGTTGGGCTGAGAGAGGTCACTCAGCTGGCTTTTATGATGAAGGGAGTCTACAACTCATAATCTCCTGGTTTCCATATCCCCTGAATCAAAGTGGCTTATTAAAAAATGCTATAGTTATTTTAAAATCCTCCCCACTAGTGTTTGTGGTTGCCCCAACCAATAAAATGAAATAGAATGAAAATATGCTGTGATATGTTTCAGGGAACAGCATCTGGTTGACCATATGTGAGCACCAGAGCTAAACAGATCTGGTTAGTATTTGGATAGACTATTATGTGGCATACTATAACTTTAGGTCAGACTGGGAAGCATTCTGGAAGATGGCCATCGCAGAACGAGAAAACCAAATGGATGTGACATACAATTACTTCGGTTCAGTCAATAGACAGATTATTTCACATTTCTTTCTATTCCTTGCAGAGAATTTCATTACTGGGTCAATCAGAAGTAAGAAATAATGAAATGGAAGTGCTCCCAGCTGTTTCTGGTGTCATTGTTTTATTTCTGACTCTTAAGACTAAAGAAATTATCATCATCTTTTTAAAAGGACAATCCATATAAAAATATGTAATTTGAAACATTTGTAACACATTTTTTTTAAAACAAATCCTTATAAATATATGTTTTGACTTGTTTTTTGCCTTTATTAGTCAATGAACTAAATAGGAAAGATAAATTACTTCCTCTTTCAGACTGAGATTATCCCACAGTATAAGTATGTTATGTGAAGAATGATCAAATTGATATTTTCATCTCAACCTTTTCAAAACAGACAGCCTTTAATAGTAGAATAGAGTAGAACTTTGACTATAAAATTGTTTTTCATATTATTAGGGGAATGACCGTTAATGTTTAACTGTTTTCTGACTTTTCTAGTCTTCCTTCCTTCCTTCCTTCCTTCCTTCCTTCCTTCCTTCCTTCCTTCCTTCCTTCCTTCCTTCCTTCCTTTCCTATCACAAATCAACAAAAATAAGAAACAAATGAAGTCCAAGGGTACAAATATTGTAGAAGGTTTGTCAGATGATCCAGGTCTAGAGTCACAGTCATGGGGTTTCAAATGAGAACTTGAGGCACATGCAGTCTGGATAAATGAACAGTTGTTGTCAACACTTGCTTTCACACAGGCATCAGAAAGCTATAAAATCTTTCTAATTGGTAATCCTTAGCTATCTAGAGCTTGCATTAGAATTTTATATTTGTTTCTCTAAATAAATTTCACTGAAATTGTTTATGTACATATGTAGGATTATAGTATCATTAATACTGCTGCCAACAAAGAAAACGTGAAAAAATGTGTTTTGTCTTTGGCTCTGTAACTCCCAAACAGGGAAATGGGTGCTTCCTTTCAGAAACAAGGCATTCCTTCCAGAAGGAAGGAATGATGAAATATGGAGGACTGAGCAGTCATTTTGATTACGTTACAACAGAAACTTGGAGAGATGGAGCAACTTTCCCTATGAAGCCAATGCAATCTACAAACATGAAAAGGATAATCAATCTGTTAGGGTTATTGGAATGGGGATTTCATGAAGGGAATTTGTTCTGCTCAGTGACATGACAAAGAACATCCATTGCATGCATAAAAGAAACTCAGCACAAAAATTATGGAAGGATAAGTAAAAAATAACTCTAAAGCAATTGTAGATTCCACAAAGGGTTTTTGTAAGTGTGACATAATGCATTCATGGCAAATGAGTAGCATAAATATGTTCTCCTAAATTTTGTGTCAAGTCACCTGGAGGTGATTATTCTTTGAAATGTTTTTTTCATGGCATTTCTAACTTCTTTATTCCTGAAACTATATATGATGGGGTTCAGCATAGGAATGATCACAACATAAAAGACCGATACAATCTTGTCGTGCTCCAAGGAATAGCTGGAGCTGGGGCGCAGGTACATGAAAAGAAGAGTCCCATAGAAAGTGCAGACCACAATCAGGTGAGAAGAGCAGGTAGAGAATGCTTTGTAAATACTTTCAAGTGAACGCATTTGGAGGACTGTGACAATGATACAGCAATAGGAGATTACCACTAGGGATGTAGTTGCAACCTCATTAAATCCTACAAAAGCAAAGAGTAGAATCTGAACGAGTTGTATGTCAGAACAATAAAGATGAGTCAGAGGAGGTCCATCACAGAAGAAATGGTTGATGATGTTGGAATGACAGCAGGTTAATCTTAAACGAAATCCCACTTGTACGGATGAATTCAGAAGTCCAGCTATATAGCAGGACATCACTAATGGAATGCAGACAGTTTTGGACATGGTGGTGGTATATTTCAGTGGGTTGCAGATGGCCACGTATCAGTCATATGCCATCACAGCCACAAGGTAGCATTCAGTAGTTGCAAAACAGCAATAAAAGTATTGCTGTAAGAAACATCCAGTATATGAGATGACTTTCTTCTGTACCAGGAAATTCATCAGCATCTTTGGGGTGACAACGGATGAATAGCAAAGATCTAAGAAGGATAAGTTGCTCAGAAGGAAATACATGGGGGTTTGAAGGTGAGAATCATTTTTCATAACCACAATGATTCCAATATTCCCCACAAGAGTGATAATATAAATCAATAAAAATATCGCAAAGAGCACACGTTGTAGGGTTACATGATCTGTGAATCCTAGAAGAATAAACTCTTCCACATCAGTGCAGTTTCCTCCAATCATCTCACTGGTTTAGTTGAGTCTTCACTAAAAGAGAAAATCATGCAAAATTTGAGAACTAATTGAAGGGAACTAATTGAGAATTAATTGAATCGAAAGTTGAAGGGATTTTTTTCATGGGGGTCAAACATAAGATTTAGTTCCAGAAAATCCCATTTCAGCATCAAAATTTTTTGCATTGAATATATTTAAATTTTCTGTTAAAGGAAACTTAATTATACATCAATTAATATTTATCTTTAAACAGTTCGGCAAACTCATATTTGGCCTATTAGTTTTCTCAGTGGAATTCAGTTTTATGAATGTTGATGTTAAGAGAATTAGATCACTATATTTTTTTAAAAAAAATCTTGTTTTCTTTTCCCCTTTGAAAATCCATTTTCATTTTTCTATGTTGCGAAGGAGAATGACAGAGATCATAGCACTAACAGTAACAGAGTCTTGTCTTTTGCTCCTACCCAATTGAAAAACACTGCACTGGAATAGAATAGAATAGAATAGAATAGAATAGAATAGAATAGAATAGAATAGAATAGAATAGAATAGAATAGAATAGAATAGAATAGAATTTTTTATTGGCCAAGTGTGATTGGACACAAAAGGAATTTGTCTTGGTGCATACGCTCTCAGTGTACATAAAAGAAAAGATACTTTCATCAAGAATCATAAGGTACAACACTTAATGATAGTCATACGGTACAAATAAGCAATCCAATCATATTAGGAAACAGTTAATATAAATTGTAAGGATACAGTCATTAGTAGAAGATGGGTGATGGGAATGATGAGAAGATTAATAGTAGTGCAGACTTAGTAACTAGTTTGACAGTGTTGAGGGAATTATTTGTTTAGCAGAGTGATGGTGTCCATGAAAAAACTGTTCTTGTGTCTAGTTGTTCTGGTGCGCAGTGTCCTATAGCACTATATTATTGACCAACGTCTTCCTCAATTTCTTTTTCCCAATGTTTTTTCTATTGGACCAGATTCATCTAGTGGCTACAAGGGAAGAGTTTAGCATGAGGCTTATTACCAGATTAATCAATTCATAAGAAGCTGAATGGGGAAACAAACCTATTAAAAAAGTTCTAATACTCCATGTTTCTGAAGTTCTGAGGAGAATATCAAAACACATCTATGCGCAAGAGAATATAAAAAAAGGACTATCTGTGCACAAAATAGTAGTTACATAAGCAGATTGGGTGAAGACCCTTGACTCTAGTTCTGTTAAGTATACTTAGAAAAAAAATTGTAAACAGTGTGTGATAGCAGAGTGGAAAAGTGATTGAGGGCATGGAAAAGATTCAAAACCAATTTTGAATCTGCTACGCCCTGTATGAAACTGACAACCCTTTCAATGTTTTTCATATGAAATCCAAGTTCTGCTGCAATGACTGAGATTAATACTATAATGGACTTAATGAAGGGAAAGAAACTGAATCTAACACAGATAAGACAGAATTTGTTCCTAGCCAGACAAAAAGGAGTTCAGGAAACAGTGATTCTATCTGTGCTAGACAAAGTAATACTTCTCTTGAAACGTCTCCTTGATTATATGGAAGTCTGAGTTTGGATGCTCAATTTCTGATGGTGTTCAGAAGTTTCTTTGTTTCATTAAGACCAACATGTCTTTTTCCTGGACCTGTCAGATTCAATCATAATGTAGAAATCCCACTTACATCCCACTTGTACCATTAGAATATACCACATGAAAGACCGCCCTTGAAATTTGAAACTTCAGGATATACATATTGCAGATCATATTACTAACTGGGCCAATTATAAGAATTGTTTGTTTCTGATCTGGCATCATTCAAGATGCTGTTTATCCTCTATATGAGGTAGAAATCAGATTCGAGTGTGATTTTTGATTCTATTGCTAACAAAAGACAATATATTAAGAACATCAGCTGCAATATTTTAGAGGACACTGACATGTTTTAAACAGTGGTGAGGGTGAGGAGTCCTGAAGGAACATTGCAAAGAAACCTTTTCTGAAATGTAATCACTGGTTCTCTTATAAATGATCTAGATTCAAAAAATAACACCACCACCTTAAAAAATATTTCATCAAATGTATTGAATACATTTGATTTTACTAATACTATAACATTTCAGTAGAGGTTTACCTTTGTTGTCATATCCCCTTTATTGACTTATTGTTGTATTTGTCTAAATAGACACTGAATGTCACATTGGATGAAGAAATAAATGAGCACTTGCCATGGTATCCTACAAACACTTCAGGAGAAACAAAATGTACTTCTTTTATTCTTTTCAGAATTATCTAAATTGGCTTAGAATGAGGACTCCCATCTGAAGAAGTGACTATGTCTACCAGAAAGTATGGTGTTAATTAGCTGTTTGTTTTTAAACTACTGGGATTCATATTCCTGATAGGCTGTGATGCAAAGTTAACCTTCCTATTTACTCTTGGCCTGAAAGAGGAGTAATTCCCCTGTCCCAGTGCTACACTTTCGAGGTGGAATAGATTTCCTTTAGGAAAAGAATTTTCTAAGAAATGTCTGAGGATTTTCTCTTCTCATACCAGTACCAAAGAGAAACCATTTTTCCACCATCTTCTTTCAGGCGGCTGGCATTTCTCTCCAATTTTCTAGAATTTTTCGGCATTTTAGGTACAGCAGAAAGTTACCGAGCTACTAACACAGTTGCATCTTCTGGCACATGTAACATTATTGTTGTTGTTTTGTGCTGCTCTTATTATTGTTGTCAATGTGGTTCATAATAGGATGGTCCTTAAGAAAATATCTCTGGAAAATATTGGATGAAACAAACACCTGGATTTAGTACAGAAAATCCTGGAGCAGACTGGAGAATTTCTGAACTACTCTTCCTGTAGTTACCATTTAAAATTACATCATTCAAAAAAGTGACATACAACCAGTTCTCATTCTTATGATCGTAGCAATATCTTCAAAGTTATGTGATCAAAATTCAGGCACTTGGCAACAAGCTCGCATGTATGATGGTTGCAGCATTCCAGGGTAATATGATAATATTATGATTAATCATAATATTAATATGACCTTCTCAGCAGCTCACTGACAAGCAAAGTCAATGGGGGAAACTGGATTTGCTGAATGAACTCTCTGATTCACTTAAGACTTATAGTGTTTTATTTAACAAGTCTGGCAATAAAGGTCATAAAATTGGGCATGATTCACTTAACAACTGTCTTGCTTAACAACAGAATTTCTGGTCTCAATTGTTGTCATATTTTGAGGACTACCTGCAGTAGTCTTGTTAGGTGCCAAAGACAGACCCTAACTGCAAGCTGAGATTTCATATTTTCTTTTCAGCCAAGATTTCGTTTTTTCCTCTCAGCTTAGATTTTATTCTTTGAAATATTTATTCATCTGTCATTCTTTACAAATATGTATCAAGAGGGCAACCTGAATTGCATTTAAGTTCTGCTTCAATACTAGTCACAAGAAGGTCCTAAAAGGAGAGGAATTGAATTTTTTTATAATTGTTTTTGAAATGGTTGTAATTTTTAAATTTTAAATGAGCTTCTAAAATGTTTTAAAATTTTGGCAATTGCAAGAGGAAAAAAATTGCCTTAAAAACATAATCATGATAAAAGAGACTGACAGTTTTGTGATTTGCAAAATATGTTCCATGTATATATGCATGCCCATAGAAGACCCAAAGGACACATGTACCAAATGTAAACTAAATGAATTACTTGAAGAAAAAAATAAAGATGCAAGTCTATCCACTCTGAAACTCTATCAGACAACAAAATAAGAAACTCAACATCTGGACAAGGAACATCATCAAGTGTACCAATTGCAGAAAAAAGAATAGACCAGACTTGTTTAAGAAAAAAAGATGTGTAATGGTGAAAGTAAGGGATGCAGTGGTTCAGTGGCTAAGACACTGAGCTTGTTGATCGAAAGGTAGGCAGTTCAGCGGTTCGAATCCCTAGTGCCGCATAACAGGGTGAGCTCCCGTTACTTGTCCCAACTTCTGCCAACCTAGCAGTTTGAAAGCATGTAAAAAATGCAAGTAGAAAAATAGGACCACCTTTGGTGGGAAGGTAACAGTGTTCCATCTGCCTTTGGTGTTTAGTCATGCCGGCCACATGACCACGGAGACATCTTCAGACAGCGCTGGCTCTTCGGCTTTGAAACGGAGATGAAGCTGATCATTCCCCCCTAGAGTCGGGAATGACTAGTACATATGTGCGAGGGGAACCTTTACCTTTACCTTTAATGGTGATAGTAAATCCCACAAGAATGAATTTATTCACTGTGGTACAGTTGTTGCCATCCATATATTGTGTGCTCAGTATTCTGGATTTTAAGAACAAATTAGAGTGATTGATTGCTTTTTTAGGGCAAAGAGATTTAAAGTGTAAATGTTATTGCATACTGGATTGACAAATGCACAACTAAACATAACATACTGAAAGATGCCATTAATGTGATTTTATGTTTGTTTATGTGTGTGTGTGTTTATAGTATTTATATTTATAATGAGAGGTTATATTAAGATCATTCAGTGATACCCTGTAGATTTTTTTAAATTTGTGAACTTTCAGAAACAACAAAATGTTTCTTTCATAGTAAAATAAAAATACTTTCCAGTGATTTAAATAAACTGAATTTATGAAAATGAAAATAAAATCCATATCGTATCAATGTAAGATTAACTCAGTTCCTTAACTGATCATTAAACCTAGATCATAAGAACACATTGCCCCATCCTTTCATTTCTACTACTGTATATAAAGGCATTTCACAACCTGATAGCAAACACATATCGTGAATCCATTCTTTAACTTCAGGAAAATAAGTTTCTTTCCATCTGTGTAAAATTATTCTCTTTGCTGAACTAAAGCTTAGTAAAGCCAAAACTCTTCATAAAATGTCAGATCCTATATTTTAGATATAGAATTCAACATCACATTTATGCCTTAACAATAGGACTGTGTTAACATAATTTGTAACTTAAAACCAAAAGGGAATTATGACTGGATAGAATCATATCACACAAGTAAAAATGAAACAATCTACCATCACCTCTCAAATTTCTGACAGCACCAACAGAAACAAAAAATCGGATGTTCAAACATTTTTAATATTATTTGATGGTCCAGTAAACATAAAAATTGTGATTAATTAACTTCTTTCTTAAATTGTAATAAATATTTCTATTTCTGAAAAGTTGGATCCATTGATTTTCTAAAACTGGGATTGCTTAATAATTATTTCAAGATGTCAGAAGCTTTTTCAAAATATTTGGTATGGGGAAGTTCAGCCATCTCTAACAAATGCTTCCTAATAAAAGATGTTGCAAAAAAAATGAAGAATCTGTTTTGATTGTTGATGCTAAAGGAAAAATAATAATAATAGCAATAACAATAATAACAACAACAACAATAATAAGTTCAAAAGCACAATCTATTTGAAAAATATATGATTCACAAACTATTCCTGTTTGTGTTTAAGAAGCAATGCATTTTGTTTTGAAAAATGGAAATTTAGCCTGTTAACATGTATGTATTGTGGTGCCCTGTCTTGTCTGTTTTTTAATATAAACAAAATTCATTTAGAAAAGACTATTCTTTTTAATATTTTCTTCATACAATTTATAACCTCTTTGTTTTTCAAGCTGTATATTATTGGGTTGAGCATCGGGATTATCACTGTATAGAAGACTGACACTACTTTATCAGTGTTCATAGAATAACTAGTTGTAGGACGCAAGTACATGAAGAGAAGAGTTCCATAGAAAAGGGTGACAACCATCAAGTGAGATGTGCAAGTAGAGAAAGCTTTGTATTTGCCCTCTACGGAGTCCATTCTGAGGATAGTAAAGAGGATGCAGCAATAGGATACAAACACCAATGATGTGGTAGTGATTTCATTAAACCCAACAATTGTAAATAGCAAAAGTTCATTGAGTGAAATATCAGAACAGTAAAGATAACTCAGAGGGGGGCCATCACAGAAGAAATGGTCAATGACATTGGTTTTGCAACACGTTACTCGTAAACTGAATCCTGTCTGGATTGTAGAATTCAGGAATCCAGCCAAATATGACAAGACGACCAAAGAGATACAGATCCTTCGAGACATGATGTATGTATACATGAACGGGTTACAGATAGCCAAGTATCGGTCATAAGCCATCACAGCCAAAAGGTAACATTCTGTAGTTGCTAAACCAGCATAAAAGTAAAGTTGCAAGATGCAGCCAGTATATGAAATGATTTTTTGGTGTGATAGGAAGTTTACAAGCATTTTGGGGGTGACAACTGAAGAATAACAGAGATCTAAGAAAGACAAATTGCTGAGAAAGAAATACATGGGGGTTTGAAGATGAGAATTGATTTTCACAGCCCAAATAATAACAGTATTTCCTACAACAGTGATAATATAGATGAGCAAAAAGATCACAAAGAGAATGTTTTTCAGGACAAGATGATCTGTGAATCCCAAAAGAATGAAGTTTTCCATCAGAGTACAATTTTCTCCAGCCATCTATTTGATGTATGTTATAAAATATGGAGTCTAAAAAAGAAAACTGATGTTATGATATAACTATTCATCTGAAGAAATATGTTCTTATATGTGAGAGGGAAAGAGAGGGAAAGAGGGACTTGTGTTTGTCTGAGAATTCCTTAGAATGTCACTATATGAACTTGGACAAGTGAAACTGAGCTTATTTTCCTCATTTGTAAAAGAGGAACCTTATAGTAACTGTGGGACCGTGGCATGGAATAATACTTTAAATTAGTCTTTTGCAACCTAATGTTTTCTCAATTTGTTTGGTTGTAGCTCAAACCATCTCAACCAGCATGGCATTTCTCATACTGTCTGCAGATTATGACAATTCTATTCCAATAAATCTGGAATTCATCAATATGAGAAAGGCTGTTTTCAATATTTCAAAGCATTTTTATGTAGGTAATAAAATTGTGTCCTGTCATGCCTTGGGAATCATTTGCCTCTGATTTTCAACAATAACATTATAGATTGTTCCTTGATTTTATTAATGGTTAGGGAGATAGCTTATAAAAATCAGAAACAGATTTGGATAGAGAAGACAACAGAATGTTGAAGCACAAACTTCTTTGCACATATTGTCTGTGTAATCTATTTTTTTATAAGAAACCAGACCAGATTTACCCTTGTTGACTTTTGTCCAGAACTAGCACTATTTATTGTTTATAATGACTGCTCTACTCAGCATCTGATTCAGAGCAGCACACATTTATAGCAATTATTATTAAAAGCAACACAACCCAAAACAATAGCATATAAACATCTAGTCTTGTAAATATCCAATCTTTTGCAAATTTTCCAAAAGAAAATAAAAGAAAGAAAAGAAAAGAGGTTATTAGCATGTTTTTATTCAATAATAAAACAAGTAAGTAACCCTTTATAAGTAATCCTTATAAAGCAGTATTCTATAAACTTCAGGATTCTAACTACATAGCAATACATTATTATTACATTATAAATATTGAATAATATGTAATGTTCTTACTCTTATTATTAGACAATAATAATAAGTAATAAGGCCTTACAAAACAAAGTTTGTTTGTTTGTGTCATAAAAAGCAGCCAGTAGTTAGGTTACTAATTTATTAGTATTGGATTTTACAGCCTGGGATGAGAAATTCAGTTTTTTAATAGTTTTCTTCCTACAGTGTCAAAACAATCTGGTTTTGTCTTGAGAATTATAAAATTAAGATCTCCAACAGAATGCAAAGAGTTGAAATCATAGCAGCAATTAAAATTATTAAAACATCAGTTCTACAGTAAATAGCTTGTTTAAAGAATTGATTTTCATTGTTTAAAATGTTTAGTAATAATACAAAATTACTGTATTCAGGATTTAATTCATATATTATAACATTCATTTTTGGTTTTGAGATCTTCCTACAATCTTGCAGCTTTGCTAAAAACAAAAACAAAAGCCCAGTGTTACTGAACAGATGGATTGGTTGGTATAAATCCAGGGAATAGATGGTAATTAGGCTTCATTTTTACTTTTGAAAGAAACATAATAGATATTACAGTTTAATTATTCTGACATCTGTACCATGAGCTTACTGGAAAACCAGTCTTGCTAAATGTAAGAAATAATAATTTAGAAGCAAGAATGTTTTGTGTAACTCCAAATTTGTCAGTCAACATTCTCTACATACTATTCTACAATCAATCACAAAAAGTTCTTTTTTTTATTAAAGGTGATGTACACATTTTAACAATACTTGGTCATTCACAACATTAAATAAAAGGACTCAATATTCTAGTCTACCTATAAAAAAAAAAAAAAAACCCCAACCCCACAAATTGAGTCCCTCCTGATGTGTTTTGAACTATAACTTTTTTTTTTTTTTAATTTGATTTATATGCCGCCCTTCTCCGGAGACTCAGGGCGGCTTACAGTGCGTTAAGCAATAGCCTTCATACTTTTGTATATTTATACAAAGTCAGCTTATTGCCCCCACAAACTGGGTCAAACATTGTTGAATGTTTTGCCTATATTAGAGAAGCTACCAAAATTCTGAAATATATTTAATTCAGCCTATTACAGTTCCTACCTTTCATTTCTGCAAATAATACAGACTTCAGTAAGAAAGAGAAAACATGCTCAGTTTTCTTTTTAAATCAGAAGGGACATGACTACAGCAATTTTTAAAAAACTGATGTTAAATGGCTATCTTAAAATGTATTTATTATAATTTCTACCCCACAATTCAATTCCCTGATTTCTGTAAGCCAACAGGCAAAACAGTAAATCCATACTCACTTTGTTGAGGTGTAAAAAGTATAGGTTATTTTGTTTTGCAGGCTGGAGACAGACTTCTTCTCTTAGCCATCTTAAAATGAGGGATTCCCAAATGATGATTATATCAGGAGAATTTTGGGTTTGTTTGTTTTTAAACCTCTGGGAATGCTGCTCCTAATTGACTTCTGACTCTATTAACTCACATCTATAATGTTCTTTCTGATTTTGATGATCAGCAGGCTGACAAGCATAAATTTGTAGACAAAATAAGAAGAAAATAGAATGACCACGTTGGCTTTTTGATGGACAATATCAGTCAATATGTCAGATTGCTGATCATAGTGCCATTTTGTGGCACTAAACTTCCCACAAAAGAGCTAAAGCAATTATGAAAGAATTTCAGCAAGTATTGCACATCAAATGGAAGCTTTATTTATAACAAATTACATTAAACTTTTTTTCAGCCTACTCTGCCTTCCCCAAAACTTAACTAGAAGTAACTCTGTTCTGGATGGGAAATACAAGTTATTGTGGTAATGGCATGATGTAAAGTTCTTTTGTGTAAATGGCATCAAGTTCTTTTGATTATGTAAGAACTAGCCATCACAAAGATGTTCTTTGTAAGGATACAAATGATTTCTTTGCTATTTCTTACATAATCAACCTTGGGCCAGTCTTCTTTCTCAGCCCTAGGACAGAGGCCATGGAAAACCACATCCAAAAATGCTGCCAAGAAAATTGCATGGATTTGTCCAGGCGGTCTCTAGGAGTCAAGACTGAGTCAAAAGCACAGTTACACAAAAGAAGTAACATGTTACATCAGTTTATATGTTTATTATCGGAGGTTGAAGTATGCTGCTTCTGCATGTGAGTATTTCTGAGAGCTGATCTAAACAACGAGTACTGAAATAATTTTTTTAACTATAACATACAGAGAGAGTTTTTTTAAAAAAAATATCTACCTACAGGACTTATCGATTGTTACAATCAACTGACTTTGAGCAACACACATTCCCCAAGTCCATTGTGAGTTAAAACAAATAAGAATAGCAAAAAAACAAAAACAAAATGAAAACCAAAAATATGCAATATAAAGAATCATATGTACCAGGAATCAAGCATTCCAAAGACACCATGAAAAACTTGCAAACCCAGAGACATGGTTATAATAGCTGTGCCCCCAAGGCTTTTTCAATGGTCTAGTAATTTACAGGCAATATAATATAGAGATAGGCAAAGATTGGCACATTGCTAGTGACATTTTATGAGTCCAAGAGCATGTGCTCTATGCCTATGTGCTTGGGAAGAAAGGCAGAAGGAAGTGTCTAACCAGAGTTCATGTTAAGCAAATACAGGCACAATAATGTACAGAGGGGCAAAGGGCAAATCCTTAATTCACTAATACCAATAGCAGATAATATTTGTAGCTCAGGGTTAAACTGTGGGGTCGATCCTTGGTGCTCTCTGAACTTGGTTGTTTTCTTACAAACATTTCATTATCTGACTAGGTACGGTAACATCATCAGTGCACTGAAGCATAGACATATTTCTTAAAGGATCCATCAGCTAATTTTGCAACTCACAATGAAGATGTAAATAAATAGATTTATTCATTTGATTTTTTTTAAATGCTGCCCACTGATACTACTACTGGAGCCATGTCAGGAGCACTGAAGAGCTTCTGGGTTGAAGGGATCAGCCAGTAACATTACTGCTGCCTGTGAGAAGCCCATTTGGGGGCTCCTTTCATGTCCCCATTAAGCTGCCCCCTGAAGTGGTACACATCTATCTACTCGTGATTGCCCACTTTTGAATTGCTGGACTGGCAGGAGCTGGATTAAATGATGGGATAATGCCTGGAATGCACTGCCTGACTCTGTAGTTTCTTCCCCAAACCCCCAAAACTTTAACCTTAAACTGTCTACTATTGACCTTACCCATTCCTAAGAGGTCTGTAAGGGGCGTGCATAAGTGCACCAGCGTGCCTACTGTCCCTGTCCTAATATTCCTTTTTACTTACTCTTTTCATGTATTCAAATTATGTTTATACGTTTACCTGTTATCTTATATATGCTTGACAAATAAACTTATGATATGTTATGATATGATATGATATGATATGGGAGCTCACCACGCCACATGGCAGCAACAGGTCTCAAACGCAAGCCTGCCAATCATCTGCCCAGCATCCTAACCATGTGAGCCACTGCTCTCCTGCCCATTGATCAAATGACTTTAGACAACTTATATAGGACCAAAACCAGGGTACAGAATGAAAAATCCATAGAAATAATTGTCCCACAAACATTTAACTGCAAAAATACACTTAAGTAGGATTCTACTACATTTTAGCCTCGTGCCAAGGGAAGACCCTAACTGTTTGCCATCAAGTACATGTAAAGCAGAATAGTTGAGAATATATTGCAGCATTTTAAAGAACAAATATTAATTACAGAAAAGAATATTCCATTTCTATATTTGGAAAAACTTGCTCATTCTCTCTGCCAAAAAGAAAAAAAAATCAAGAATTTTTTTTTTTAAATTTACTAATTTAGGCCCAGACTTTTTTAAAAAGACCTCTTAAAGCGTCCTTCACCTCCTTGTTTCTCAGGCTGTAAATCAAAGGGTTCAGCAGAGGGATAACAATTGTATAGAAAACAGCAAGAATTTTGTCACTCACATCCTGGATGGGGGATCCATTGCTTGATTTTGATCGGAAATGTAAAATGAGGATTGCCCCGTGGAAGATGGTAACTGCAGTTAGGTGTGAAGTGCAAGTGGAGAAGGCTTTCAGCCTGCCTGAAGCTGAACTGATCCTCACAATGTTGGCAAGAATACAGACATATGAAACAAAAACACTTAGCAGGGTAGTTGCTTCTACCAGTCCAGCCACATAAAAAATCAGAAGTTCATTTAGGTGAGTGTCAGTACAGGAGAGCAATAGAAGGGCTGTGATGTCACAATATACATGATTAATCTCAGACCGACAGAAGGACAATCTGAAAGTGAAAATGGTATGTAGAAGGGAATGGAAAAAGCCCAGGAGATAGGAACCTGCCATCAGAAGAATGCAGACTCTGGGAGACATGAGGACTGGGTACTGCAAGGGTTTGCAGATAGCCACGTATCGGTCATAGGCCATTGCCACAAGGAGAAAGCACTCTGCACTTCCTAAGCCTATGACAAAATACATCTGCATGGCACACCCAATAAAGGAAATTAATTTCTTATCTTCCAGGAAATTTGCTAAAGACTTACAGGCAACCACAGAGGAGAATAATGAATCTATAAAGGACAGATTGCTGAGGAAGAAGTACATTGGAGTGTGGAGTTGGGGGCTGGCCCTTATTAAAGCAATCATTCCTATATTGCCCACCAATGTAGCCATGTAAAAGATCAGGAACACCAAAAAAAGGATGATCTTCAGGACAGGCTTGTTGGTGAAACTTACAAAGACAAAATCCTTGACTTTTGTGGTGCTGTTTTCTTCTGTCATTTTCCTTCCAGACCTGCAAGGTAAAAGAAATGTGGAAGATGAAGAAAAGCAATAAGTTTTGAATAATTCATATGAGTGATTCAGGGAATTTGTGGATTCCAAATATAGGGATGACCACAAGTTTGAGTTATATAGAAGTGCAAGGAAATTTATGAAGAATGAAGAGTGAATTTTAGTCAAAATGTAATTTCCATTCTTTTACTTAGAGAGTTGATGGAGAAAAGCTGAGATCTCACTAAAAATATCCTTCCAATCAGTAAGAGAAATTTGATTTTTTCTTCCTTACTTTTATGCTGCTCAAAACACTGGGCAGAGATTGCACCATGGAAATTGGCATGCTGTTTGGGGATAGTGAAAGTAATAGTAAAAACATGCAAAAGGTATCAGGTTTGCAAAGATTGGAGTAGATGGAGAGAGTATGTAAGCTTAGGTGGAAGAAATAGTTTGACTAGATCCATGTTTAAGCTAAATGTATGTTTGGGAGGAGATTTTCAAATATATTGTCAGTGAAAAAAAAATTGGCCATAGTGGGAAATGGCAATCATTCATTGTTACTTTTCATATACCAATAATTATTCAGCTATATGAATATCAATAGGGAAGGAAGGAAGGAATTTAGTGACTCCAATTATTTGTTTTTGAATTCCAGTTCAAAACCTTCCTCACAGTTTTACAATTCAAGTTACATGATCAAGCTGTAGTTTATTTAATAAACACCTGTTTTGAAAAGACATTTAAATGCTGCTTTGAGAGCTGCCAGATATGTGTGTGTGTGTGTGTGTGTGTGTGTGTGTGTGTGTGTGTGTGAGGGGGCATTCTGCTCCCTTTCACCTTTCAGCTCCAATCCAGGAGCCCTCAAACAGTCACATTCACAGCAAACCATTTTATACCAAATTTTTATTTTGCTGATAAAGAAATAAAGGGAGACTAGTATAGATCTATTTCAAGCTTTTTAGCTTTTATCAGCTAGCCATACCCTTATTCAGATTCGACACTTAATCTTTCCCCTAGCTCAAACTGTTGAAGGGATGAGAACTTGTGGCTCAGAAGGTTAATTCAACTGCCTAACATGCAGGAAGCCCAAGCTTGAATCCGAGTAAGGGTATGGCTAGTTGATGAAAACTAAAAAGCTTGAAATAGATCTACACTAGTCTCCCTTTATTTCTTTATCAGCAAAATAAAAATTTGGTATAATATATATAGTCTTTGTAAAGTAAAATTTTCTTTTCTCTTTTTAAAATTAATAGAGATGAGACTTTCTTCAATGCAAAGGACTAAAGGAAATATTGATTTGATCTGAGAAACAATATTCTGCATGTTCCAGATAATTAAATACCTGATCATTTTAGTGTAGTAGAGAGCTCTTCTGGGGATCCCGGTCTGATCTGGGCCACTGTTTGCTTTTTGTAAAGTAAACAGAAGGGAAGCCCCTGCACAGTTCATAAGAAATCCAAGTTTAATTTACCTCCAGCTCTGGCAGGATCTTTTTTATACGTAGAATTCCTGCTCTGCCATTTTGAATTCACTATAGAGAATCCTGCTTGTTGGATGACTGAGCCACTGGGAAGTATCATCTTTTCTTCTCTCAAAGCTCGTTCTCAGCTTCAGAACAAAGGTTTTTCTTAAATAGAAATTCCCTAAGCCTCAGCCAATAGGGAGGCAGTATCTCTATACAAAATGTGTATAAAATCAATGGACACAGGGATGAGCAGACTGTCAAGAACCTCAGAGGGTGAAAAGAGTTCCAGAATTCAAGACAAGCCCATACACTTTTTATATGCCAATAGAAGTGAAGGTTGGTGAGGATTACTTCGGTTTGGAGGGAGCGGGGTGGGGGGGGAGAGAAAACAACCACATGACTATTGTATCAATACTTACCGAAAACAGAAAATGAAGTGATAGCAAATCTGAGGAAATAGATACCGAGTGAAATTGTAAAACACAACAGAATTTCAGGGAGGCAGCCATCATATCATCACATCATTTCTCAAAGCAAAAACATTCTTACCCTGAAGCTCACTATCAGATACATGAACTAATGTCATCAAATTTCTGGTTTATATGTAAATCCAAGCAGCATTGTCTTTCTCCACAGCACCAACCTCATCTCTCCAGGCTCTGTGTGCTTGGAGGATCCTAGTATCCCTCCCAGTCCCTAGAGAGGCTGTGATACTCTTCAGACTTGAGTATGTCTTAGACTGCAGCTATTCCTGCATTTGAATAAGAGATCAATTCCATATGAAGAAAATAATGGAGCGGCATGCATACTGTATGCTCAAAATTGGAAATCTGAACAACTGCCAACAGAAGACAAACTAGTTGCCAAAATAACAGAATGTGCAGAAATGGACAGACTTACAAAGCAATTACAAGAGAAAGATGATTCTGAATACTATTTAGTTTGGCAGAGATGGTGTTCCTGGTTAGAGGGAAAGATAAATATAGGAAAATAATGTAGCCTGAATGTCTAAGCAGGAGCCACAGGTAGCTAAGCAAGAGTTAGACTACAATTGATTTGTGTATAACTATGTAAATAAATGAATATGTAAAATAGATATGTATAGATATGTATAGAGAAAACCAGGTGGAACAGGAAAATAACCCACCGATGCAACAAATTTTAAGTTGTTGTTTTTTTGATGTTGGTTTGTTTTTCATATTGTTTTATTGTATTTATGTTTGTTTGTATTTTACTGTTGTTTTTCTTTTTTAAACAATAAAATATATAAAAAAAGAAGAAGAAAATAATGGAGCAAATATATAGATGGCATCTATGCTTCTACAATGTGGACAACATCCAGCCTAAGGCCACATTCAGCTCTGGAAGAAACTCTCCCCAAAATGCGACAGGTCTTTGGAAAAACAGTGAAGACAAAGCCTTTAGGTTCAGTTGAATGGCATTTCTGTCATTGTTTGACTTGTCTTGTTCAGGTTGCCTTTTTATTTATTGGCTTATTTTTTAATGACGTATAGAGGTTTTCTTTTAATTGTTCATTTTTATTCTATGAGACTCAAATAGATTGAGTGGGATGGCTTTATAAATACTTGAAATAAATAAAAAGATGGTTTGACTTTGGTTTTATTTTTAACTGTTTCTTGTTGATATTCACATAGTTCATATCTTTTAAAGCATTGCAGGTGATTCCATCACAACTTCCTCACTCTTCTGGGCAGGATTGTGATACAATCTATGGAGAATTCTACATACACCTAACAGAATGCATAACAGACCACGGGAACACACAGGAAGCAGCAAGACAATTAAATGGGGCAACAGGACTGCTATAGAAGAGATACTTAAATTCATGGGGGAAGCAAGAGAAAAAGATCAGAGTAACTCCATTTAACCCAAGTATGAACTGAGATGGAGAATTTCTCTGCTAGGTTTTCAAGACTCTGTTGCATTATCCTTGAGCAATGATGTCCCGAGGACTACAAATGGCTCAAACTTCCCGACCTTGCCAGCTTCACAGGACAGCACAACCGCTGCCGCTGCTGTCTCAAATACATTTTTCTCTTATTTTTCTTTTGCTTATTTTCTCGTCCATTGTGAAAAGCAGGAGATGGCAGCACTTTGTGCATATGCCATTTTTATATCAGAATTCTAAAAGCCCATCTCTAAATATCCATGACTAATTTGATATATGCATGTCTCTGTTTTTAAAATTTGTTTATTTATTGATAATAACTTTATTAGAGTTCTAAAGAAGAAAGAAAAAACTATCAAAAATTAATATTAAAAATAGAAAATAAAGAAGAAGGGGAAAGCACAAGGCAAAAGTGCAGGAAAAAAAGGATAAAGAAGTATTTTCCAATTTTCTTTTACAGTAGTTAAAAGTATAAATGTATCTTAACCTCTTGCTTTATGGCTACATTTTTTCTTTTTTCTAATATAATCTTTCATTTTTTTCTTTTTTTTAAAAAAAAGTTTTTTATTTTAAACACAATAAAAATCAAACATATACATACAACAAAAAATAAAACAACAACAAAAAAGAAGAAGAAAATATTGCTTTTCTTTTCAACTAGGTACAGCGGTCCATTCTTTCTATACATCAATATTTACAGATATTTAAATGTTAACTTATTTGACGTTCATTTTATACTTTATGTCATTTCTTCTTTACTATCAGATGATCATACACATTTGCCCCCTCCTTTCTTCATTCGTTTATCTTATTTCCTTATTTTTCAACCATTCATACCATCTACTCCAGACCTTATAATACTTTGATTCTTCTTTACCCTTAATTTCTTTAGTTAATTTATCTAATTCTGCACATTCCAGGATTTTCTTAATTAAATCCTCTTCCGATTGTAAGATTTCTTTCCTCCAATATTGCGCGTATAAAATACGTGCTGCTGTCAGTATATGCAATATAAGGTACTGTATTTCTTTAGTGTAATTTTCTATCAAGATTCCTAACAAAAACTGTTCTAGTTTTCTCTCTATTGAATTCTGAGTTATTTCTACTATCCAAGTTTTAATTTTCGTCCAAAATTTTTGTGCCATCGTGCAGGTCCACCATTGATGATAGTATGTTCCATAGCCAGTCTTGCATTTCCAACATTTCGGGGAGTTGTTGGGGAACATTTTCACAATTCTAGCCAGTGGAAGGTGCCATCTGTGAAACATTTTCATCTGGTTCTCCTTGTATGCCATCGCGATTGTCAATTTCATGTTCGTTTTCCACATCTTCTCCCACTTCTCTAATTCTATCGCATGGTTAACATTTTGTGCCCATTTGATCATCGTGTCTTTCATTGTTTCCTCTTCCATTTTATACCGTATTAGAAACTTATATAATCTACTTATTAGTTTTCATTCATTCCCTAATATGTTTTTGTCTAATTCTGTTGGTTCTAATCGAACTTGATCTTTTTTTATATCCTCTGTATACTTTGAACTTATCTGTAGATATGTCCACCATTGCACTTCTCTTCCTAAGTCCAGTTCCAATTCATTTCTGGTTTTTAATATTCCCCTCTTATTTATTATGTCTCTATATTTAATTAATTTGGTCCAATCTACTAAATTTGGATGTGTTAGAGTTTCCTCTGGGGAGATCCAAGATAGCACTTGTATATAATGTTTTTTAATTTTATTCCAAATTATTAGTAATGAATTCCTAATTGTATGTCTTCTAAAGTATCCATAAGTATTTTATTTTCCTCCCCACAAATATGAATGCCACCCTATAGTTAAATCATGTCCTTCTAATATTAGCAGTCTTTTATTTTCTAATTCTATCCACTCCTTTATCCAAACTAATCCTGCTGCTTGATAGTAGGCTTCCCAATCTGGGAGGGCAGCTCCCCACCTCTCTCTGGTATCTTGTAGTACTTTTAATCTAATTCTTGGCTTCTTTCCTTGCCAAATAAATTTTGTGGTCAATCTATTTAATAAGTCAAAAAAATTTTTTTCCATTTTTATCGGGATAACCTGGAAGAGGAATAAAATTTTAGGCAAGATGTTCATTTTTATCACTGCCACTCTTCTCATCCATGAGATCTGCAACTTTGACCAGTTTTCCAAATCTTTCCTAATTTGCTCAGTTAATTTATCATAATTTTCTTTTTTAATTGAGGAGCTTCTTGCCATGAGCCAAATTCCCAAATATTTAATTTTTTTTATTACTTGGATATTCATAATCCTTTCTAATTCTGTCTCCTGGCTTTTTGTAAGATTTTTAGTTAGTAATTTTGATTTATTCTTATTAATTTTTAAACCTGCTACTTCACCGAATTCTTCTATTTTTCTGATCAATTTGGGGCCAGATTCTAAAGGTTCCTCAATTATAAAAACCGTATCATCTGCATATGCCTGGACTTTATACTCCTCACTTTTAATTCTCAAGCCCTTTATTTCTTGGTCTTCCCTAATTCTATTTAAGAGTGGCTCCAGTGCTAAAATGAAAAGAAGTGGGGAGAGTGGGCAGCCTTGTCTTACTCCTTTTGTTATCTCAAAGCCTTTTGTCATATCCTGATTAACCAATACCTTTGCCGTCTGTTTTGAATAAATTTTTCCAATCATTTGTCCAAATTTTTGTCCGTAATCCAATTTCTTTATTAATTGTATCATGAAATTCCAGTTCAAATTGTCAAAGGCTTTTTGCGCATCAAGGAAAACCAGTGAAAGTTGTTTCTCTGCGTGTAGTTCGTAATACTCTAATATATCTACTATCGTACGTGTATTATTTTTGATTTGCCCTCCTGGCAGGAATCCACTTTGGTCCAAATGTATATGTTTGTTCAGAATCACCTTTAGTCTTCCCGCAATTATTGACATAAATAATTTGTAATCAGAATTCAATAGAGAGATAGGCCTATAATTTTGTATTAATTGTAGGTCTGAATCCTCCTTATGAATCAATGTAATTAGAGCTTCTGACCAGGATTTGGGTGTGTTTGTCTCTTGCAATTCATCATTAAATATTTCTAACATAAGTCCTCCAGTCTGTTCTATCGTATTTTTGTACAGTTCAATCGGTAATCCATCTGGGCCTGGGGTCTTATTATTTTTTTGTTTTTTCATTGCCATTCCAAATTCAGTTTCAGAGATTGGTCTATTCAATGTTTCTTTCTGTTCGTCTGTCAACTTGCAAGCTTTTATTTCCTCTATATATCTCTGTATTTCAGTTTTCTTCTTTTGTTCCTGAGTATATAATCTAGAGAGGAAGGTATGTACTATTCTTTTTTTGTCTTCTGTTTTATAACATATTTTCCCCTCTTCATCTTTCAGATATTGTATCATTCTTTTTTCTTTTTCTTTTTTAAATTTATAGGCTAACCATCTACTTATTTTGTTTGCATGCTCAAAATAGTTTTGTTTCGCTGCCTTTATTTTCAAAGCTATTTCTTCTTGTGTAATCAAATTTAATTTTTGTTTAGTTATTCTCCTTTCCTCTATAATTTTCTTATTTTGCGGATCTTTATATAGCTTTTCTTCTAATTTTTGGAGTTCTTCCTGTAATTTATTTTGTTGGTATCTTTTCTGTTTATTCCTCTTTGCAATATATGCAATTGACACCCCTCTAATGTAAGCTTTTAAAGTATCCCAAAGATTTTGGGGCGAGGTGTGTTCTTTTTTGTTTATACCTAAAAAGATCTCTATCTCTTTTCCCACTAGTTGTTTGTATTCTTTCTCCTTACATAAATACTGGCTTAGAGTCCACCTTTTGTATCTTTTTTGTTCCTTCCAATGTATTATTAGAGGATTGTGGTCCGCCCATTCATTTATTCCAATATCTATTTTTTCTATCTCCAATTGCAATTGCGCTGTCATCCAGGCCATGTCGATCCTGACCACGATTGGTGCGGGTGGGAATAGTATGTGTATTGTCTTTCTTCTTTGTTGATTTCTCTCCAAGTATCTTTTAAACCTAATTCTGATATCATATTAAAAAACTCTTTTGGTAATATTTCCTTTTTTTTGCTCTTATTCTCACTATAATAATCTTTTTTATCGCGTTGTGATCTCCTATTATACATATGTTTTCTATTTCTTGTTCTAATACTTTATTGTGTAATTTTTTGTAAAAATCTTTTTGGTTTGTATTAGGGGCAGAGATCACTACTAATAAGAATTGTTTCATTTCAGTATCTAATTTGATCATCCAAATTTTCCCTCATCATCTACATACTTCAATTCTGATTTTAATCTTTCTTTTATATACACTGCTATTCCTCTTTTTTATTTTTTTTCTAATCATAAATAATTATAAGTTCATTTTTTCTGCTTCATGCAAAATATCCAAAAGGGGTTTCCAATCAGCATAAACCCTAGTTAGCATATTTCCTTTAATCACAGCTTTCAATTTAGCCAGCTAGTTCCATCATCTTCACCATCTATTCCTCCATTGTGGGTAATGTCAAATCTTTCCACTGTTGTGCATCTCTTTCTTTCTTTCTTTCTTTCTTTCTTTCTTTCTTTCTTTCTTTCTTTCTTTCTTTCTTTCTTTCTTTCTTTCTTTCTTTCTTTCTTTCTTTCTTCCTTCCTTCCTTCCTTCCTTCCTTCCTTCCTTCCTTCCTTCCTTCCTCTTTCTTTCTTTCCTTTCCACTTTCTCTCTCTCCCCCCCCTCTCTTTCTCACTTTCTATGTCTCTCTGTCTTTGTCCTTCTCTCCCTCCCTCCCTCCCTTTCTTTCCTTCTCTATGCCATGCAGCCCACTGATGCAGCTGCTCTGGGTGGCTTATGATAAGTAAACAAGAAAAAAGCTCTGCTGCTCTGCTCCACTTTCTCCTGCTTTCAATTACCCACTGCATTTTGCATCCTGGCTCCAATCATCTCACCAAGTTGCCTCTGTCCTGATGTTTGTTACTTTCCTTTTCTCATGCCTGCAGCCTTCATTTTTCTTGCTCTCCAAACACACAAATACAATTTCTTCTCTTGATACACACACAGCCACCAGAAGGTATTATCTCTTTGTAGCTGAAATGCTGGTGTAGTCCAGCTAATCCAATTACTGGAAAAACGTCTAAAAGGAGAAAACGTCTAAAAGGAGAGGAGTAAGAACCTTGTATTGACCCCTGGAATAGCTTCCTTCTAAAAAAAACACAAAACAACCTAGGTGCAAATCTTCCACAAGCCACAGAAGCTCAATATGTGACTTCAGAGCAGACAGGATCTTTCAGCCCAATCGATCTGACAGAAAAGTATTGAGAACATTTATTTCAGTATTTTTTTTTAAAATTGATTTATATGCCACCCTTCTCCGGAAGCTCAGGGTGGCTTACAGTGCGTTAAGCAATAGCCTTCATACTTTTGTATATTTTATACAAAGTCAGCTTATTGCCCCCTTACGGGTCTCAATTTACCTACCTTAGAAAGGATGGAAGGCTGAGTCAACCTTGAGCCTGGCGAGATTCGAACTTACTTTAATTGCAGACAGCTGGTGTTAAATTACAGTGCTTTAGTCTGCAGAGCTATCCAGGCTCCAGTATTTGGCGGAAATTGTTTATAGTTTAATTACAACACAATGCAGCCCCCCCCCAAATGTTGATGTTGTGGTTAAGTTGCTGGCCTAGAAATCATGAGACTCTTAGTACCAGTCCTGCCTTAGGCCTGAAAGTCCTGGGTGACTTTTGGCCACTCATTGTCTCTCGTGAGGTCTTTTGGCCACTCATTGTCTCTCGTAAGGTCTATGGAGATTCTCAGTCATCCAGGACATGGTTGTCTCAAAGGTGCTTTTTCAAGAGGCAACTGGACTTTCTGAAAAAGCGTCTTTGGGACTCTCGTAAGGTACTTGTGGGCAAAAGAGGAGGAACGTATATTGAGTTACTTATAAAGTAATAAAAGTGGGATAAAAATCTGATAAATAAATAAAGCTGTTTGTTTGCTTTTTTAAAAAAAATGTATTTATTTTGTCCATGCTCTTCTCCAAAAACATCTTAAGGCGTCCTTCACCTCCTTGTTTCTCAGGCTGTAAATCAAAGGGTTCAGCAGAGGGATAACAATTGTATAGAAAATAGCAAGAATTGGCTCTTCCGGTTGGTGACTCGCGGCGATATGGCGTTGAGAGAGTGATCGCTGCTCCTCAACACCATCAGTCACCGTGTTTTGGGGACCCCTGAGGGGCGTGGAGCCCGGAGAGCTCCACGGACGAGAGAGCGAGCCGGGCGAGCGTGAAAGCGGGCGCAAAACGCTGATCGCAAGACCGGGCGGCTCTGTCAAATCCAGCATGTGTGAGTCGGCCAAATAAATGGCCGACGCGAAGCCGCGGTAACCAGCAACTAGATGGAAGCAAGAGAGATCGGATGCTGCAGTGAGGATTGACACACACCTTCCCTGCATCGAGGAGAGAAGACATCAAGAAAGGGGCCGGTGAAGTCGGGCAGGAGCATCTCACAAACGAGAGAGGCGGCAATTGAAAGTTTCCTGAGTATCCTGGCAGAGAGAGAGCCCGACGAGCCGGCATTGAAATAAGAAAGGAAATTTGTATGGATAGCGTGCGTGCCAAGAGAGGATCGGTGAGAAAATCTAAGACCAGCATTTATTTCCTCTTTCCTTTTTTATTGTGAATACAAGCAGATCTAGTGGAGATTGAAATTGGGTGGATCGAGTCTGGCTTTCTTTTTTGTAATGAACAGGAAGCTCAGCCATTAGTGTGACAGGACGGAGGAACAATCTGCCTAGCGGTGGACAGTTTGGCAGCAAGAAATACTATAGAGTGCTGAACTTGGAGGAACGTCCTGAGCTTACAGAAGACCAGAGACTGAGCAAAAAAGAATTGAGTATATCCCAAGGAGGAGAAAAAATTATATATATATATAAAAAAAAAAAAAAAAAAAAATTAATTAATAATAGCTCTTGAACTTCCAGATATTCTGTCTTCAGTATCCTGATTGTTAAAATTGATTGACAAATTGATTTCTTCTTGGACTAGATAAAATTATACACTCTCAAGCTTTGATATTTTAAATCTTTCTATAAATTTATTTAGCTGCTTAGCATTTATAGTATTTACCAGTATTTTTATAGTATCTAAAGTTATAATTGCATTTAAAATTAAATATTCAAAAGTCTCTATTTATAGTATTTATAGTATTTTAAGTATTTAAGTATTTAAAAGTACAATATTTAGCCAAATTAATTGCTATATTGCTACATTCGATATATTGATTGTAAACTGTTGATTAACTGATATTTTGATTTATATAGTATTGAACCATTTAATTTATATTTATTAAGCCAATTTAATATTTAACACATTTAAATAACACACTGTGAGGAGGAGATTAGAATTACAGTATAGATATTGTTATTGATTGCTCACTGGAAAACTAGCTATACCTGTCTATAAATTTAGAAGGAAAAAGTAGATACAGTAACATATATATACAAATATACATTTATATAAAATAATAATAATAATAATAAAAAAAAAAGATAATAGAGGCGCTAACTGGCGAATGAAAATTTGGTGTAATATTGATAGGATAATTAGAGAGCAAAAGAAAATTTTGAAAGAAATGACAAGCATGGCATCCACAGTGGGGAAAACAGGAAAAAAGATCCCCTCTAATCCCACTATAGCGACAACCTCTCCGGCGACACAAAAATCAACAGAAAGCCTGGCAATGCAAACTCTGCAAGCATCATTAACTTTGATTCAAGAAACGATGATGGCAATGCAGGAAAAATTGTTAAATAACCATGTTGAATTAAAATCAGACATACATGCATTGGACCAGAAAATGAATGATATCCAAACATCAATAGTTAATAATGAAGTGCGAATTCAAAAAGCCGAAACAAGAATTGACCAAACTGAAAAGAAATTAGATATTGTGGACCAAACATTAACGAGCCAAAATAAAGAGATCGAAGATACAATAATTCAATTGGAGATGGACCAGGCTTCCTTCTATTTACGATTTCAGAATGTTGTCGAGGACAAAGAGGAAGACCTAGGTGAAAAGATGGCGGAGCTGATAGCTGAGGCACTTCACGAAGACAAACAGGCGATAATTAGGGAGCTGGACGACGTATATAGAGTCCAGACTAACTATGCAAGAAGGAACAAGCTTCCTAGAGAAGTACATATCCGCTTCGCACGGAAAAAAGTTAGAGATATTCTTTACAACATGGCAAGGGATGAACAGATTATATACCGAGGAAAAGAAATAATAATTTTAAAACAGATACCAAGAAGAGTCCGGGAGTTGAGGAAGGGATATAGATTTCTGGCCATACAGTTGAATAAAAGAAAGATACTATTTAGGTGGCTTCTCCCAGAAGGGATGCTAATAACCTGGCAAGGAAGAAAAATAAAAATAGAAAGCCTGAGTACAGCACAAGACTTCCTTGACCAGTTAAGAGGTGTGGAAGAAGAGCAGGGGAGCAAGGAAGAACTAGAAACAGCAGTAGTGGAGGAGGAAGCCCTACACCAACAGAACACAAACGAAGCAACTGTAGAGGAGAAGACAGAAGAAGAAGAAGAAGCCAAAGAGAAGAAAGCAAGACCAGTAAGGGCCGTAAGAAACAAACAAGAACCAACAATCAGATAGGGGTATAGAGATGAATGACTTGAAGCTAATATCTGTAAATGTTAATGGACTAAATGAATATAAAAAGAGGAAAAGAATATTAACAAAACTAGGTAAACAAAATGTTGATATAATGTGTTTACAAGAGGTACACATAAAAAAAGAAGAAAGTAAATGTCTAGAATACAAAAAATTTGGTCAAACATTTGATTCGCTGGCAGAGAAAAAGAAGAGGGGGGTGGCTATTTACGTAAAAAAAGGAATTGAAGCAGAATTGAAATTCAAAGATACAAAGGGTAGAATCCTTATGGTTGAAATTAAGAGAGGGAATTCCAAGGTATTATTAGTGGGCATTTATGCCCCGAATAAAAAACAGGGAGAATTTTTTAAGAAACTCCACGAACAATTAGTGAAAATGGCATATAATGAAATCTGTATGATAGGGGATTTTAACGGCATCGTGGACCCGGAGAAGGACCACAAGAGCAATAAAGTAAAAAAAAAATAAAAGGACAAATTTACCGAGAGCTTTTTTTGAGTTAGTTGATGAATTGGATCTAATTGACATCTGGCGTACCTTGCACCCAAATGACAGACAATATACCTTCTTTTCAAACCCACAAAAGTCGTGGTCTAGAATTGACATGGCATGGGTCAGTAGGAGTTTGGGGTTAGAAATCGGAACAGCTGTAATTAAACCAAACGATTGGGCAGACCATAATCCATTGGAGATTAGATGGAAGCCTGTTCAGAGAAAATACCAACGGAGGTGGAGGTTTAATGCTAAATTACTGGGCGACAAGGACTGTATACAAAAATTTAAAGAAGAAATAAATTTTTTTTTCAAGGAAAATGAAAATAAAGGCACATCCCGTGCAATAGTTTGGGACACAATGAAGGCTTACCTGAGAGGAGTTGTGATTTCATACACCGCTCATAAAAATAAACAAGAAAGGAAGACCCTGGAAGACTATTTAAATCATATAGGAGAAGCAGAAAGAAAACTCCAAGATGATCCAGAAGACGAAGCAGCCAAAGAAAATTGGATGATGTGGAAGCATAAAGTAAATATCATGGAGCAAGAAGAGTTAGCACAAAGAATGAAAAGAACGAAACAATATCTTTTTGAGAACACTAACAAATCGGGGAGGTGGCTGGCCTATAAATTAAAAAAGGAAAATGAAAGGGGAATAATCCATACTTTAGAGGACTCTAAGGGCAAATTATTGACTAATGAGGAAGAAAAACGAGATAGGGTGAGAGAATATTACGAATTTTTATATAAAGAAGGGGAGACATCTGATGACAAAATAGAAAAGTATTTGATAAAAGCAGAACTCCCACAAATAACTGATGAAGAGAAAGAAATGCTTAATAGAAAGATTACAATTGAAGAATTAAAAACAGCCCTCTCCAAACTGAAAAACAATAAAGCCCCAGGACCTGACGGATTTCCAGGGGAAATATACAAAAAATTAGAAGAAATACTCCAACCGAAATTAGTAGAAATTTTTAATGACGCACTGTTGGACCATAAAATTCCAGAGTCATGGAAAGAGGCGCATGTCACACTCGTGCCGAAAGAAGGTGCCGACCTAAAACAAATTCAAAATTACAGACCAATTTCGCTTCTTAATACGGACTACAAATTATTCATGGGCATAATTGCGGAAAGAATGAAAAAGATTTTAAATAATTGGATATATAAAGACCAGAACGGATTTTTACCGGGGAGACAAATTAGGGATAACATGAGAATTGTGCTAGATACGCTAGAGTATTATGAGGAACACCCCGGGAAACAGATGGCTCTGATTTTTGTCGATGCTCAAAAGGCATTTGACAACCTAAATTGGAAATTTATGATTAAACAAATTGAGATTATGAAATTCGGAACAAATTTTGAAATGATGATTAAATCTATCTATAACAACCAAAAGGCGAGTATCCTGGTGAATGGGGATAGGACTAAAACATTTCAAATTAGTAAGGGAGTAAGGCAAGGCTGTCCCCTATCCCCTTTATTGTTTATTCTGGCCCTAGAAGTCCTTCTACGGAAAATTAGAGCTAACGATGAAATAACAGGATTGAAGATTAGGAAGGAGACTTATAAGACACAAGCATTTGCAGATGATGTTGCTCTAATCCTTGAAGACCCTATAGAGTCGGGACCTAAAGTATTGGAGGAATTAAGTAAATATGGAGAGGTGGCAGGCTTCATATTGAACAAAACTAAAACTAAAGTATTGATTAAGAACATAACAGAGAGTCAGCAAAACGAGATAGAAGAAGTATTAGGACTACAGGTTGCCAAAAAAATTAAATACTTAGGAATTTGGATTACATCAAGATGTTCGACTCTGAAAGACGATAACTATATTCCCCTAATTAGAAAAATAAAACAAGACCTAGATAACTGGAAAAAAATAAGATTATCACTTTTGGGCAAGATAGCCACAATTAAGATGAACATCCTCCCCAGAATATTATTTCTATTCCAAAATATACCAATAAATTTAGATAAAAAATTCTTTCTAGAATTAGACAAAATCATTAGAGAATTTATATGGGAGGGGAAAAAACCGAGATTTTCCATTAAAATTTTAAGAGGCAAAAGAGATATAGGTGGATTTGGACTCCCGGATTGGGAAACATACTATAGGTCAGCTAAGCTAGTTTGGATAAGAGATTGGATTACCCTGGAAAATGCGAGAATTCTTACTCTAGAAGGCCATGACTTGCAAAAAGGCTGGCATGCCCACATCTGGGAAATGGAGAAGAAAAAGAAGACATATTTCCATAGACATAAAATTAGAGATTCCTTGATACAAACATGGACCCAGATCAGACAAATACACTACAAGAAAATCCCAAATTGGCTCTCAACGATGGAGGCCCTGACTCACCCAAATAGGTGGGAGAGGGAGAAAATGGCCAGATATAAAGATATTCTAGACGAAGGAGGGAGGCTTAAATCAAATGATACCTTACGAGAGCAAGGAATAACCTTAGATTGGTGGACCTACTCACAAGTAAAATCCAGATATCAGAGGGACAAAGAACAATACGGTCTAGAACTGGGACCAAATGGATTGGATAAAGTTCTGATGGGAACAAATAAAAAGATTCTGGCAAAATTATACAATTATCTGTTAAGCGATGAGAAGTTTGAAGATGTTACAAAGAATCAAATAATTGCATGGGAGAAAAATATAGGGTGCAATATAAATTTCGGGGAATGGGAGGAGGCATGGAATAGAAATCTTAAATTGACTAGAGCGGTGGCATATAAGGAAAATCATTACAAAATGTTTCATAGGTGGTACCTAGCCCCGGCCAGACTAGCGAAGATATATCCTAATATACATCCTAACTGTTGGAAATGTGGCCATGGCCAAGGCACCTTCTTTCACATGTGGTGGACATGCCCGGAAGCGAAAGGATATTGGAGTAAGATCAGGAGATGGTTACAGGAAATAATCAGGGAAGATATTGAATTAACACCAGAGATTTTCCTCCTGGGAATAATAAAGAAGCCATATAGAAAGGAAATGACACATTTAATGATCCATATAATTACAGCCGCTAGACTGGCATACGCACAGTTTTGGAAAGAGAAAACTCAACCACCAGAAGAGCTTACAATTAAGAAAATACTCGAATGCGCAGAGATGACTAAATTAACTTATGAATTAAATGATGAAAAGTCAGTATACTATATGGTGTGGGAAAGGTGGTACAAGTGGTTGCATGACAAAATGGAAGAAAGATCTAAGGTGTGTTAAATATTGGTTAAAAGTGAGTCAAAATATTAACAAGTATTATTTATGTAAATAGTTAAAACACTGCATATCCGATACAAATTGAAAATGTTTACTATATTTATGTGTTCTACGTTACTGTTTGAATGAAAGGCTTTTTGCGCATCAAGGAAAACCAGTGAAAGTTGTTTCTCTGCGTGTAGTTCGTAATACTCTAATATATCTACTATCGTACGTGTATTATTTTTGATTTGCCCTCCTGGCAGGAATCCACTTTGGTCCAAATGTATATGTTTGTTCAGAATCACCTTTAGTCTTCCCGCAATTATTGACATAAATAATTTGTAATCAGAATTCAATAGAGAGATAGGCCTATAATTTTGTATTAATTGTAGGTCTGAATCCTCCTTATGAATCAATGTAATTAGAGCTTCTGACCAGGATTTGGGTGTGTTTGTCTCTTGCAATTCATCATTAAATATTTCTAACATAAGTCCTCCAGTCTGTTCTATCGTATTTTTGTACAGTTCAATCGGTAATCCATCTGGGCCTGGGGTCTTATTATTTTTTTGTTTTTTCATTGCCATTCCAAATTCAGTTTCAGAGATTGGTCTATTCAATGTTTCTTTCTGTTCGTCTGTCAACTTGCAAGCTTTTATTTCCTCTATATATCTCTGTATTTCAGTTTTCTTCTTTTGTTCCTGAGTATATAATCTAGAGAGGAAGGTATGTACTATTCTTTTTTTGTCTTCTGTTTTATAACATATTTTCCCCTCTTCATCTTTCAGATATTGTATCATTCTTTTTTCTTTTTCTTTTTTAAATTTATAGGCTAACCATCTACTTATTTTGTTTGCATGCTCAAAATAGTTTTGTTTCGCTGCCTTTATTTTCAAAGCTATTTCTTCTTGTGTAATCAAATTTAATTTTTGTTTAGTTATTCTCCTTTCCTCTATAATTTTCTTATTTTGCGGATCTTTATATAGCTTTTCTTCTAATTTTTGGAGTTCTTCCTGTAATTTATTTTGTTGGTATCTTTTCTGTTTATTCCTCTTTGCAATATATGCAATTGACACCCCTCTAATGTAAGCTTTTAAAGTATCCCAAAGATTTTGGGGCGAGGTGTGTTCTTTTTTGTTTATACCTAAAAAGATCTCTATCTCTTTTCCCACTAGTTGTTTGTATTCTTTCTCCTTACATAAATACTGGCTTAGAGTCCACCTTTTGTATCTTTTTTGTTCCTTCCAATGTATTATTAGAGGATTGTGGTCCGCCCATTCATTTATTCCAATATCTATTTTTTCTATCTCCAATTGCAATTGCGCTGTCATCCAGGCCATGTCGATCCTGACCACGATTGGTGCGGGTGGGAATAGTATGTGTATTGTCTTTCTTCTTTGTTGATTTCTCTCCAAGTATCTTTTAAACCTAATTCTGATATCATATTAAAAAACTCTTTTGGTAATATTTCCTTTTTTTTGCTCTTATTCTCACTATAATAATCTTTTTTATCGCGTTGTGATCTCCTATTATACATATGTTTTCTATTTCTTGTTCTAATACTTTATTGTGTAATTTTTTGTAAAAATCTTTTTGGTTTGTATTAGGGGCAGAGATCACTACTAATAAGAATTGTTTCATTTCAGTATCTAATTTGATCATCAAAATTTTCCCTCATCATCTACATACTTCAATTCTGATTTTAATCTTTCTTTTATATACACTGCTATTCCTCTTTTTTATTTTTTTTCTAATCATAAATAATTATAAGTTCATTTTTTCTGCTTCATGCAAAATATCCAAAAGGGGTTTCCAATCAGCATAAACCCTAGTTAGCATATTTCCTTTAATCACAGCTTTCAATTTAGCCAGCTAGTTCCATCATCTTCACCATCTATTCCTCCATTGTGGGTAATGTCAAATCTTTCCACTGTTGTGCATCTCTTTCTTTCTTTCTTTCTTTCTTTCTTTCTTTCTTTCTTTCTTTCTTTCTTTCTTTCTTTCTTTCTTTCTTTCTTTCTTCCTTCCTTCCTTCCTTCCTTCCTTCCTTCCTTCCTTCCTTCCTTCCTCTTTCTTTCTTTCCTTTCCACTTTCTCTCTCTCCCCCCCCTCTCTTTCTCACTTTCTATGTCTCTCTGTCTTTGTCCTTCTCTCCCTCCCTCCCTCCCTTTCTTTCCTTCTCTATGCCATGCAGCCCACTGATGCAGCTGCTCTGGGTGGCTTATGATAAGTAAACAAGAAAAAAGCTCTGCTGCTCTGCTCCACTTTCTCCTGCTTTCAATTACCCACTGCATTTTGCATCCTGGCTCCAATCATCTCACCAAGTTGCCTCTGTCCTGATGTTTGTTACTTTCCTTTTCTCATGCCTGCAGCCTTCATTTTTCTTGCTCTCCAAACACACAAATACAATTTCTTCTTTTGATACACACACAGCCACCAGAAGGTATTATCTCTTTGTAGCTGAAATGCTGGTGTAGTCCAGCTAATCCAATTACTGGAAAAACGTCTAAAAGGAGAAAACGTCTAAAAGGAGAGGAGTAAGAACCTTGTATTGACCCCTGGAATAGCTTCCTTCTAAAAAAAACACAAAACAACCTAGGTGCAAATCTTCCACAAGCCACAGAAGCTCAATATGTGACTTCAGAGCAGACAGGATCTTTCAGCCCAATCGATCTGACAGAAAAGTATTGAGAACATTTATTTCAGTATTTTTTTTTTAAATTGATTTATATGCCACCCTTCTCCGGAAGCTCAGGGTGGCTTACAGTGCGTTAAGCAATAGCCTTCATACTTTTGTATATTTTATACAAAGTCAGCTTATTGCCCCCTTACGGGTCTCAATTTACCTACCTTAGAAAGGATGGAAGGCTGAGTCAACCTTGAGCCTGGCGAGATTCGAACTTACTTTAATTGCAGACAGCTGGTGTTAAATTACAGTGCTTTAGTCTGCAGAGCTATCCAGGCTCCAGTATTTGGCGGAAATTGTTTATAGTTTAATTACAACACAATGCAGCCCCCCCCCCAAATGTTGATGTTGTGGTTAAGTTGCTGGCCTAGAAATCATGAGACTCTTAGTACCAGTCCTGCCTTAGGCCTGAAAGTCCTGGGTGACTTTTGGCCACTCATTGTCTCTCGTGAGGTCTTTTGGCCACTCATTGTCTCTCGTAAGGTCTATGGAGATTCTCAGTCATCCAGGACATGGTTGTCTCAAAGGTGCTTTTTCAAGAGGCAACTGGACTTTCTGAAAAAGCGTCTTTGGGACTCTCGTAAGGTACTTGTGGGCAAAAGAGGAGGAACGTATATTGAGTTACTTATAAAGTAATAAAAGTGGGATAAAAATCTGATAAATAAATAAAGCTGTTTGTTTGCTTTTTTAAAAAAAATGTATTTATTTTGTCCATGCTCTTCTCCAAAAACATCTTAAGGCGTCCTTCACCTCCTTGTTTCTCAGGCTGTAAATCAAAGGGTTCAGCAGAGGGATAACAATTGTATAGAAAATAGCAAGAATTTTGTCACTCACATCCTGGATGGGGGATCCATTGCTTGATTTTGATCGGAAATGTAAAATGAGGATTGCCCCGTGGAAGATGGTAACTGCAGTTAGGTGTGAAGTGCAAGTAGAGAAGGCTTTCAGCCTGCCTGAAGCTGAACTGATCCTCATAATGTTGGCAAGAATATATATATATGAAAGCAAAACACACAGCACAGTAGTTGTTTCTACCAGTCCAGCCACATAAAAAATGAGAAGTTCATTTAGGTGAGTGTCAGTACAGGAGAGCAATAGAAGGGCTGTGATATCACAATATACTTGATTGATCTCAGACCGACAGAAGGACAATCTGAAAGTGAAAATGGTATGTAGAAGGGAATGGAAAAAGCCCAGGAGATAGGAACCTGCCATCAGAAGAATGCAGACTCTGGGAGACATGAGGACTGGGTACTGCAAGGGTTTGCAGATAGCCACGTATCGGTCATAGGCCATTGCTGCAAGGAGAAAGCACTCTGCACTCGCCAAGCCTATGACAAAGTACATCTGCATCGCACACCCAATAAAGGAAATTGATTTCTTATCTTCCAGGAAATTCACCAAAGACTTACAGGCAACCACAGAGGAGAATAGTGAATCTATAAAGGACAGATTGCTGAGGAAGAAGTACATTGGAGTGTGGAGTTGGGGGCTGGCCCTTATTAAAGCAATCATTCCTATATTGCCCACCAATGTAGCCATGTAAAAGACCAGGAACACCAAAAAAAGGATGATCTTCAGGACAGGCTTGTTGGTGAAACTTACAAAGACAAAATCCTTGACTTTTGTGGTGCTGTTTTCTTCTGTCATTTTCCTTCCAGACCTGCAAGGTAAAAGAAATGTGGAAGATGAAGAAAAGCAATAAGTTTTGAATAATTCATATGAGTGATTCAGGGAGTTTGTGGATTCCAAATATAGGGATGATTTATATAAAAGTGGAAGGAAATTTATGAAGAATGAAGGGTGAATTTTATCCAAAGTGTAACTTGCATTCTTCTTGATAATCTATTTAGAAAACTACATAGAGAAATTCACAACAAATTGAGATCTCTTTTTGAGCTCACTAAAAATATCCTTCCAATCAGTAAGAGAAACTTACTGCCTCATTTTCATGCTGCTCAATATGCTGGAATATATTTTCTACCATTCCACCACTCACATTAGCATGCTGGTTGTGGGTAGTGAGCAATAGTCAAAACATGCCAAAGGCATCAGGTTTGCAAATACTGGAGTAGATGGAGAGTTAATGAAGACTTAGGTAGAAAAAGTATCCACCCTTAAGATAAATGTGTGTCTGTGTGCATATTTCAAAAAACAAATTGCCCTAGTGGGAAATTGAAATCATTCACCGTTACTTTTCACATTCACATTTTCGCAAGAAGGAAGGAAGGAAGGAAGGAAGGAAGGAAGGAAGGAAACTATTTAGCCCTTGCAATTATTTGTCTCCGAACCTTCTCCATATTTTACAATTCAATCTACATAATCAAGCTATTTAGTATATTTAATAAACACCTGTTTTAATAGGCATTTAAATGCTACTGTGGGGGCTATTAAATATTCATGCATAAATATTATATTTCTAAAATAATATTCTCTTTTCTCTCCCCTTTCTAAAATTAATAGAGATGAGACTTTCTACAATGCAAGGGACTAAATGAAATATTGATTTAATTTGAGAAACAGTGTAATGCATATTCCAGATAATTAAATACCTGATCATTTTAATGAGAGTGGAGACTTCTGGGATTTCGGTCTGATTTGGGCCACTGTTTGCTTTTTGTAAAGTAAACAGAAAGGAAGCCCCTGCACAGTTCATACGAAATCCAAGTTTAGTTTACCTCCAGCTTTGGCAGAATCTTTTTTATAGGCAAAATTCCTACTCTGCCAGTTTGAATTCACTATAGAGAATCCTGCTTGTTGGATGACTGAGCCACTGGGAAGCATCATGTCTTCTCCTTTGAAAGCTTGTTCTCAGCTGCAGAACAAAGGTTTTTCTTAGATAGAAATATCCTAAGCCTCAGCCAATAAGGAGGCAGTATCTCTATACAAAACGTGTATAAAATCAATGGACACAGGGATGAGCAGAATGTCAAGAACCTCAGAGGGTGAAAAGAGTTCCAGAATTCAAGGTAGGTCCATAGAACAGCAAAGGTCAATGAGGGAGACAGCCATCACATCATTACATCATTTCCTAAAGCAAAAACATTCTTACCCTGAAGCTCCCTACTAAATATAACAACTGGTGTCATAAAATGTCTGGTTTATATGCATATCCAAGCAGAGTTGTCTCTCCCCACAGTGCAAATCTCATTCCTCCAGGCTCTGGGTGCTTGGAGAACATCTTAGCATCCTTCACAGTCTCTAGAGAGGCTGTGATACTTTTCAGTCTCCAATGGGTCTACAGCTATTCCTGGTTTCATTAAGCAATCAATTCCATGTGAGGAAAGAAAAACTAGAGAATATATACATTCAGTATACATACATACATACATACATACATACATACATACATACTCTGTGTGTGTGTGTGTACGTGTGTGTGTGTATTGTTCTACCTTTAATTTTTTATAAATAACTCAAGGTAGAGAACATACAGGTAAAACTCGAAAAATTAGAATATCGTGCAAAAGTTCATTTATTTCAGTAATGCAACTTAAAAGGTGAAACTAATATATGAGATAGACTCATTACATGCAAAGCGAGATAGTTCAAGCCTTGATTTGTCATACTTTTGATGATTATAGTTTACAGCTCATGAAAACCCCAAATTCACAATCTCAGAAAATTAGAATATTGTGAAAAGGTTCAATATTCTAGGCTCAAAATGTCCCACTCTAATCAGCTAATTAAGCCATAACACCTGCAAAGGGTTCCTGAGCCTTTAAATGGTCTCTCAGTCTGGTTCAGTAGGAATCACAATCATGGGAAAGACTGCTGACCTGACAGTTGTGCAGAAAACCATCACTGACACCCTCCATAAGGAGGAAAAGCCTCAAAAGGTAATTGCAAAAGAAGTTGGATGTTCCCAAAGTGCTATATCAAAGCACATTAATAAAAAGTTATGTGGAAGTGAAAAGTGTAGAAGAAAAAGGTGCACAAGCAGCAGGGATGACCGCAGCCTGGAGAGGATTGTTGGGAAAAGGCCATTCAAAAGTGTTGGGGACTTTCACAAGGAGTGGACTGAGGCTGGAGTCAGTGCATCAAGAGCCACCACACACAGACGGATCCTGGATATGGGCTTCAAGTGTCGTATTCCTCTTGTCAAGCCGCTCCTGAACAACAAATAACGTCAGAAACGTCTTACCTGGGCTAAAGAAAAAAAGAACTGGTCGGTTGCTCAGTGGTCCAAAGTCCTCTTTTCTGATGAGAGCAACTTTTGCATCTCATTTGGAAACCAAGGACCCAGAGTCTGGAGGAAGAATGGAGAGGCACACACTGCAAGATGCTTGAAGTCCAGTGTGAAGTTTCCACAGTCTGTGTTGATTTGGGGAGCCATGTCATCTGCTGGTGTTGGTCCACTGTGCTTCATTAAGTTCAGGGTCAATGCAGCCGTCTACCAGGAGATTTTGGGGCACTTCATGCTTCCTTCCGCAGACGAGCTTTATGGGGATGCTGACTTCATTTTCCAGCAGGACTTGGCACTTGCCCACACTGCCAAAAGTACTAAAACCTGGTTCAATGACCATGGGATTACTGTGCTTGATTGGCCAGCAAACTCACCTGACCTGAACCCCATAGAGAATCTATGGGGCATTGCCAAGAGAAAGATGAGAGACATGAGACCGAACAATGCAGAAGAGCTGAAGGCCGTTATTGAAGCATCCTGGTCTTCCATAACACCTCAGCAGTGCCACAGGCTGATAGCATCCATGCCATGCCGCATTGAGGCAGTAATTGATGCAAAAGGGGCCCATACCAAGTACTGAGTACATATGCATGCTTATACTTTTCAGAGGTCCAATATTGTTCTATGTACAATCCTTGTTTTATTGATTTCATGTAATCTAATTTTCTGAGATTGTGAATTTGGAGTTTTCATGAGCTGTAAACTATAATCATCAAAATTATGACAAATCAAGGCTTAAACTATCTCGCTTTGCATGTAATGAGTCTATCTCATATATTAGTTTCACCTTTTAAGTTGCATTACTGAAATAAATGAACTTTTGCATGATATTCTAATTTTTCGAGTTTCACCTGTATATAATAATCTCTCCTCCTCTTATTTTCCCACAAGAACGCCTGTTATCTTTTTATGATTTTTTTCCTGAATGTTTTATTTTTGTTGTATAACACTCAAGAGTTAATAAGAATGAGTGGAGTGGCCTTACAAATTCTTGAAAAAAAGAAATTTTTAAAATGAAGTTTGTTTGGTTTTACTTTACTGCTGCTTCTTGATGTCCATGCAGTTCAGGCCTGGTAAGAAGTTCAGTGTTGATGATTGTATCACAACTTGTTCATCCTTCTGGGCCGATTATGGTAAAATCTATGGAGAATTCTATATACATCTGGCAGAATGCCAAACAGACCATGGGAACATAGAAAGCAAGGGGGGGCAAACAGAAAAATGGAAAAATGGAAAAAGAAAGAGAATAGAGGGAATAAAGTGGGAGAAAGGAGAAAAATAAATAAAAAGATACAAAAAACAACTGCTTCTGTTATATTAAGAAAAAAGTTTAATAATATACATTATATATATTATTATACAATTTTAATATATATTATATGTGCTTAATATATAATATTAAATATGATAATATAATTATTATATTTAATAATATATATTAAACACATATATTAAACATTTATATGTGTGTGTTTCACACACACACACACACAATACAGGTAGTCCTCGACTTGCAACAGTTCATTATAAGTCATGATTTATGATCATTTTTCACACTTATAATCAGTGCAGCGTCTCTGTTAGGAAATTGTTATTACCCAACTGGTTGGTCAGGAAATATATAAACCAAGATTGTGTGTTTGTAGCTAAAGAATTATGTAGTTTTAAAAACTGTGTTGCATCATCCTGCATCCTGATTGGCTGAGCTCTGTAGCCAATGTACTTAAGGAGAGCTGAATTATGGTTTGTGTGGACACTACACCATTTTACCAGCTGATATGTTGTAACTCTATATTTGATCTCTCTGCATGATCATTGCTTGATCATGGTTATTTATTGCTTTTCTAATATTTATTGACTGTTTTTATATTGAACTGTGTTCCTGAATGAAACTAAAGAAGATCTGTTTTATTGTATTTTTCTACAACTGTAAGAAGACTTTATATTTGGAAAATATCCCTGGACTGATCTTATCTCATTTTATATGTGTATGACTTGGAATGTTTTTGGACTATGATTTTTCTTTTTCCCTAAAAGTAAAATATTATCAAAACCCAGTTTGTTTGTATGTGAATTGTTATTATCCATAATCATTCTCAGTCGCTTTCATGCATAAACTCAAAGGGTACTCTGCTCAATAACCCACCACATCGGTTGTGAGCCAAGAATATCCTTAACAATCTCCATGGACACATGATCAAAATTCAGATCTTCACAACTGACTCACATTTATGGCGGTTGCAGTGTCCCAGGGTCATGTAATCAGCTTTTAAGGACTTCTGACAAACAAAGTCAATGAGAAAGCCAGATTCACTTAACAACTGTATTACTAACTTAACAACGGCAGTGATTAACAACTGTGAGAAGGGCAGTCTGGATTTTTCAGCCTAACTTACCTTACAGAAAAGTATTGAGAAAAATACTTTCCTGACAGCAGGGAACTGCTTGAGTACACAGTTCTACTCTTCTAAGTCAGTGTTAGAGAGATTCTCCAACAAGGACCCAGGCACGTAAATAGGGTTGTCCTCTGAACAGCTGCTGGACAATAGCTAAGCTGGAAGGCCAGATCAATTCAATGGGTGTATATTTACATATCTTTTCTTTGTTTGATTCTGGATCCATGTGATAAGGAGAAGTGGGCTAGTTTGTGAAAGTTAACTCAGCAAGACTGCTTCTTGGACCTTCCAGAGCCTAAGGAAGCAAGAAGAGGTTGTGTTCAGTTCCTCAAGTACAGTAATCTAATGGGGCTATACTGCAAATCCAAGTCAGTAGAGGACATCCTGGCATGTCTCTTCAATCAGAAATTTTGGCTTGATAGCTGAACTTAGTATTACAGTTATGCAAACCCAAAGAGTTGCAATTTGGGTAGTAGGGAGAAGGTAATCTGCTTATTCATTGGATGGTAAATGAGAAACAAGCCCTCATTTCTCTTCCATTTACATGTTTCATAGTTTATCCAGCTCCAGCATGACAAAACAACCAGGTTCTGACAAGGATATCCCTATCATCCCATTTGGAATTAGGTGGGTTTAAAACCCAGGAGAAAATATATTTTGATTTCCCCCTTTCTAATTATATATTCCTAGGAAATCTACAAGGAGCACATGCATCACTGGAATGGAAATGCATTGAGAATGTTAGAGGATCCACCCACTGATTTCACAGCTCAGGGTGAAGATGTGCATAGACTGGTTTATTCATTTGATTTTTTAAGGCTTCCTCCTCATCAAATTACTGTAGACAACTTATATAGGAGTAAAAATATCAAAACAACGAATCCATAAAAATCATTTTTATTTCGTATTATCAATCAGACAATTAACTCCAAAACACTCATAAGCATGGTGACACAGTGATTCCAACGCAATATTGCAGGTTGACTTTGCCCACAGCCAGCAGTTCGATCCTGACTGGCTCAAGATTGACTCAGCCTTCCATCCTTCTAAGGTTGGTAAAATGAGGATCCAAATTATTGGGGGCAATATGCTGACATTTGTATACCCTTCAGAGTGTGCTGTAAAGCACTATGTAGTGGTATATAAGTCTAAGTGCTGTAGCTGTTGCTAAACATGATCTCATGGTTTCTTGGCCTTTTGCCTAGACAGAAAAGAAGTCTTCATGGAAGATCCTAACACTTTGTCATCAAGTACATGAAAAGAAGAATACAGTAAAGCATATTAAATCATTTATAACAAAGAACATTCTGCTTTTATATTTCAGAGAAATTATTTACAGATTAATTACAATACCATGGCCTCTCTAAATTAGGAAAACTGTTGCTTTCTTTAAACAAAAAAATATCTAATTATTTTGACCCAGGCTCTTCTCCAAGAACTTCTTAAGGCATCCTTGACCTCTTTGTTTCTCAGGCTATAAATCAAAGGGTTCAGTAAGGGGATAACAATTGTGTAGAAAACAGCAAGAATTTTGTCACTCATATCTTGATGGGGCGATCTGTTGCTAGATTTTGGTTGGAAGTGTAAAATAAGGATTGCCCCGTGGAAGATGGTAACCACGGTGAGGTGTGAAGTGCAGGTGGAGAAAGCTTTCAGCCTGCCTGCGGCAGAGTGAATTCCTATTACAATGTTGGTGAGAATGTATATATAAGAAACTGCTACACTCAGGATGGTAATTACTTCCACAAGCCCAGCCACATAAAAGATCAGAAGTTCATTGATGTAAGCATCAGAACAGGAAAGTGATAAAAGCGCAGTGATGTCACAGAAAAAATGATTGATAACTGAACCACAAAATGAGAGTTGGAAAGTAAAAATAGTATGTATAAAAGAATGTAAAAGACCAAGAACATAGGAACCTGCCACCAGAAGAATACAGGCCTTGGGAGACATGAGGACAGGATACAACAAGGGTTTGCAGATAGCTACATACCGGTCATAAGCCATTGCAGCAAGGAGAAAGCACTCTGCACTCCCTAGACCTATAAAAAAGTACATTTGTATTGCACATCCAGTATAGGAAATTGAGTTTTTATCTGCCAAAAAGTTCACTAACATCTTTGGAGCAAACACAGAAGAGAAACATGCATCCAGAATGGATAAGCTGCTGAGAAAGAAATACATAGGGGTATGGAGACAGGCACTGGTCCCTATTAAAGCAACCATTCCTAGATTTTCTATCAAAGTAGTTACATAAATGAGAAAGAATATTAAAAAGAGGATGATCTGCATTTTAGGACTGCTTGTTAATCCTACAAATATGAACTCCTTGATAGCTGTGGTGGTGTTTTCTTCAAACATCACGTCCAGATTTTTTTCCCCCATATCTGCAAAATTCCAAAGAATAGATAAGGAAAAACATTTTTTGTTTGTTTTTGTACAACACAAAATGAATGTACAGAGTTTATTGCCATCAATGAGTAAAGATAATTAAATAAGGTGGTAGAAATCTTTCGGCAATAAATCTGGGTTCCAAATAAATAATTATGTCAGTTTATTGCCTGCAGGCAGCAAAACCAATAAATTACTTTCAACTGGTTTAAGAATTTAACAATTGTATTTAATCTACAATCTGATGTACCTCAGAATTGAATGCTACTGAAGCAAATTTATATTATATGATTGAATAAATATACATGATTATTGGTTAATGCTTAAAAAGTATATATTGGCATGATGTGTATGATGTGTATTATATTATACCCTTAAGTGTATGATGCTGTATTCATCCTGTCATTTAATACAAAACAAACCCTAACTCCAACACAACACTATCTATGGTTCTGGAAAGAGAAATAAAATTAAGAGAATTTTAGTTTAACAGATGGTCATCAAATTAACAGAATTTGCAGCCATTCTGTTAATACTTTTTTTTTTACTCATTTTCATAATTTTCTGAATAAGCAACTAGCTAAATGTGTTCAGATTAATTTCTGAGCAAAAGGTAATAGTTGGTAATTAAAAAAGCCAAGAATAAGCCTGAAACACACGATCACTTATATATGTATGCACACATTGTTTTCAAATTACTAGAATTTCTTTAAATTTCTAAACTGTAAGCAAAAATCATTGAAAAAAGACATCCAGGTAGATACGATCTTCTCTCATTGAACAATTATAATTTTCTCAGTTTAAAATAATGGCAGACTTTGCACAAAATAAAATCCGTGGCAGGTAAACTACAATCAGATCACACCTTTTGTTTGTCTAATGCACATTTTCTGGGGACCAGAAATCCAGCTACATGCAATACCTACCGGTATGTTAGGTTTCTGCATTTTCCCCCCCTACCATTTCCAAATACCTTCTGTTTTTCTTTTTTCTTTTTTGTTTTAAATTAGTTATACCATGGCATTGCAGGTGACCTACAGAGTAGGTCCAGCTTTTGTTTTTAGAACTGAATAAGAAGAATAAGAAAAACAAGACTTTGTATAAAATTCAGAACTTTTCTTGCTCCATCTCCATGCTTGACAGCTACTCAAAACGTGTTGGATTGAAAACAGAATTAAAAATAAGAGCAAAATGGAAGAACAACTGACTGGAAATTGGAAAGGAGATGAAAATGGATGTCTTAATCCACGTAGTTCTGGGAAAAATCCATGTACATAGTGTAACTAACCCATAGTCATCTTAAGCCCCCATATCATATGATGGTAAAATAGGTTCTAAGCCTTACTCACTGCATCTACAGTATTTCAAGTTGTTTTATCCCTTTAAGTCCCAAAGTTGCTTTTTCAAGAAGCAACTGGACTTTCTTGTTTTGAAAAACAAGAAAAGTCCAGTTGCCTCTTGAAAAAGCACCTTTGGGACAACTATGACCTGAATGACTGAGAATCTCCATATAGATATCCCTTTAAGTCATTTCTTTCAGGTAAAAGCTAAAATGACAAAATTAACATAGTATAAAGCAAATATTTACTTACCTTGGAAACAGTCTTTGCAGAAATTTAATAAAATTCACAGTTGGAGTAAGAAGGAAGAGACACTCAATTCTCTTATGCTTTAAAAACTAAATTGTATTGATAGGTTTTCTAGGCAGCAGCCTTTTTTCCAGCTGTATAATCGTTTGTTGAATAATAATAATGGCAGTAAAATCATAAGTTTCAGTCAATTTTATTTGCAGAATCTAAGGCAAGCAATACATGCATTTTTAATCATCAATCCCATGATTCATTATATTATTTAATACCAAAAGGACTGCTTTATTTTCTTCATTAACCTGTCTGACCACATGTGGTCCCTAACGCTTCTGCTCAACTATTCTAACTTCACAGCTGGTTTCTAATTTTCAGTCCCTGCTTTTTTGCAGTTCTTAGCATAAATAGAAAATGCTTGCTGATCTGAATTTGTACGATATGTCCTTGCATAAGTCTCTGGAGCAACTTAGCTTGGCTGTTCTTGGAGAAGTTAAAAGGAATTTAATTTATTCCCTTCTGAATTTTTAAACCATTCTGAGGTCCCCTACAAAGTTTGTATCTCAGCAAAATGAAAATGGGACTCTTATTTAGTTACGTGATTTCTTTTCTACATTACCTCCAAGAGGCAGCATAGTTTTCATAAAGTCATAAATTTTGGACTACTGTGACTTATGCACCTCCTAAATTAGAGGTGCATGGTCTGCCTTCTTCATAAATTTATGTCAAAATGCACCTAAGTATTATCTTTTTTTATCTGTTTCTTTTTAATTTGGTTTTAGAAAACGGTTTTTCTTTTTTATTTGACTTCCCTGAATAGTTGGATATTTGGGAATAATAATTATAACAGGGCCGCAAGCATAAGGTTTTTATATATTAATGATATTGATTTACATATATATGAGAAAATTCTCTTATTAATCTTATTTCAATATAAATTTGGGATCCCACCTGCTTACTGGAAACATTGAAGTAAATTAGATTTTATAGTGGAAAAAGTCTAGAAAAGTATAAGGACTTTTACCCTCTTTGGAGGGATATTAAACAGGATTTACAAAAATGGGACAAACTGCACCTATCACTTTTGGGTGGAATTTCTGTAATTAAGATTAACATTTTACCAAAGATAAATTTATTCCAGACATTACCAATACTCACAACCAATAATCCATTAAAACAATTGCAGAAGGATATTTCTAAGTTTATACAACAAGGGAAAAAACTAAGAATTAGATACAAGCTATTGCAAGACACTAAGGAAAGAGGAGGTTTGGCTTTACCAGACTTGAAATTGTATTTTGATGCATGCTGTCTGGCCTGGTTAAAAAAGTGGGTGAATCTCCAGACCATGAGTTACTTGAATTAGAGGGCCATGAATTAAGGTTTGGATGGCATGGTTATCAATGGTATGATAAAACTAAAGTTAATGTTGATTTTAATAATCATTTTGCTACATGTGCCATCAGGGCTGGATTTTCCTATAGGCTAACTAGGCTTCAGCCTAGAGCCTCAAGATCAAGAGGGGCCTACACAGTGGTGGGATTCTGGGGATTCTAGGGGGTTCGGCCGAACCGTTTGTTAAATTGCTGGCTCGCCCGCCCCTCGCCTCCCACCCGCACGGCGCCAGCCTACCGTAGCCAGGGGTGGGCAATTGTGGCTCTTTTACAACCTGTGGCCTTCAACTCCCAGAATTCCTGAGACAGCCAAGCTGTCTCAGGAATTCTGGAAGTTGAAGTCCACAGGTTGTAAAAGAGCCACAATTGCCCACCCCTTCCCTAGCCTGAGTTCCGCTGCCTGGGATCCACATGGGCAGGATGGAGAAAGCAGCTTCCACGCCTTCACTCACCCTCACTCTCTGCTCTGTTGGAACGCTGGCCGTTCGCTTACCCCGCCCACTCCCAGTCTATTGCTGCCTCCGATGGCTAGAGGAAAAAAAACCTTCAAATTCTTGCCGTGGGGCTTCAAAGGGCCGCCCTAGAGCCAGTGGTGCAGCCGAACCCTTTGTTAAATTGCTGGCTTGCCCCGCCCCTCCGCACCACTATTTATTGCCAATAAATAGTGGTGGGCGAGGGGCGGGGGAGCCAGCAATTTAACAAAGGGTTCGGTGTTTTTTTTGTAATTTTATTGGCCCACGGAGCTTCAGCATAGGCTAATTGGCCTCCCGGCTCTCAACTGATTTGTCTCAGCTGTTTTGCTCAGGGCTCTTCTGCTTCCTTGCAAAGAGTGCTGATTTTTTTTCCCCTAGCTATGCTGAGAAACGAAACTGAAACTGCTTTGCTGTTGCTGCAAGGTTGGAAAATTAGGCAGGCAGAATTCTTTTCTTTTTCCTCACCAAAAAAGGTAGGTGCAAACAATGGGAAATTTAGGGAAAAAGAGGAAAAGAAAAAAAGCTCTATTTAACTAGGGAATTGTAATAATTGAGATACAATTAATTGTATATTTCTGAAAGCAGAAATGGTTAAGTTGTGGTTTGGAGGAATATATGGGGGAAATTATTTGGTTTATTATTATTGGTAAATATAATTAATGGATTTGTAAGAAATTGGATTGCATGGAAATAATTGGAATATTCATGTTCATATTGATTAATATACAAAAAAGGCAGTTATATAACTAATTGATTTATATTAAAATGTTGAATTTATATTAAACAACTAATATTACATAATTAACCAATGTGAGGATGGATATAAAAATAGATGACAATGGGAAGGGGTATAATATAGAATAGAAGGGAAAAATTGAATTTGATTAAGATTAGAGATGAGGATGAACGGTAATATTGGTTTTTTACAAAAATAGATGAGGAATAAATATGGCAAAAAGGAAATATAGAAATTGTAAATTTAATTGAAATGAGTAAACACTGTTTAAATTTGTGAACCGGCCAAATACTCTGTTCAAAGAAAATACATTGTATGTTTGTATGTGTGTTTCTAATTATTGTTATTTATTCATATTTGTTCTCTTTTATTCTTTAAAGTTTAACAATTCATTCTTTATCTTAATATCTTTATATTTGTTTGGGGTTGCCTTTCTTCCCTTTCATCTTTTTTATTGTACAGCAATCTTTCTCCTCAAACCTACCGCCTCTCTCTTTTCTTTCCTTCTTACTTTCTCTTCCTCCCCCTCTTCTTCTCCTCCCTACTTCCTCTTCCTTTCTCCTTCTCCTCCTCTCTTCCTCCCTCTCTTACCCTCCCTCCTACTCTAATTTCCCTTCCTTCATCCCTCTCTATTGCTGTATCCTTTTATGCATATGGACTACTCAGAGGGCTGAAAAAGTTATTTCTGACTGGTCCTCGCACTTTTGACCAGTCGTTGAACTTACGACTGTCCTCACATTTTACATTTTTGCCCTATCTTGTCACCATGGTGAAGAGAAGCAGTTGTGAAATGAGTGACATGGTTGTTAAGAAAGCTGCACGGGCATAAATGTAAGGATGGTCATAAGTGTGAGGACCAGTCAAAAGTGCGAGGCCCAATCAGAAATGACTTTTTTCAGCCCTCTGGGTAGTCCTTTTGTGCATATGGACCACTCAGAGGGCTGAAAAAGTTATTTTTGACTGGTCCTTGCACTTTTGACCAGTCCTCGAACTTACGACTGTCCTCACATTTTACCTTTTTGCCCTATTTTGTCACCATGGTGAAGAGAAGCAGTTGTGAAATGAGTGACATGGTTGTTAAGAAAGCTGCAGGGGGATAAATGTGAGGATGGTCATAAGTGTGAGGACCGGTCAAAAGTGGGAGGCCCAGTCAGAAATGACTTTTTTCAGCCCTCTGAAAAAAGTCTATGCACATAGCCACGCCCACTAAGTCACATGACGAGCTACCCACGCCTACACAGTCACGTGACCAGCTAGCCATGCCCACCCAGTCACATGATTGCCAAGCCACACCCCCAACATTGCTTTTGACAGCCTCCCAATGGTATAGTGATGGTTTGCTGACATGTCTGGACAATAAGTTGAGAGGCAAAGCAATATCAGGTCTAGTCCAATTGGAGATATAAAGAAGTGAACCTATGACTGACCTGTAAAATGTATTATCTTTGAATTCAGGGGATGATTCTTCTGTATTCTTTAAAAAATCAGTTTGCATGGGAGTGTCACAGGGCTTGGCATTACTTAGATTACATTTATTCAAGAGCTCTATGATTTTGTCTCTTTGAGAAAGCTTAAATCCCCTTCTGGTTTTACTGATTTGAACACCAAGATACTTATTTACTTTACCCAAAGATTTCAATGAAAAATGTTCATTCAGTTTTGTTACAAATGCCTCTTTCTTCTCTTTATGTTTACCTATGTACAAAATGTCATCCACATAGATTAATACAAATTCTAGGGAATCATCCTCCTTTTTTACAAAGAAACAATTATCAGCAGTAGTGGCATTGAAATTCATAGTTTTGAGTACTTTTACTAAACAATCATACCATTGTTTACCAGATTGTTTCAACCCGTATAAACTTTTATTTAATAACCAAGTCTCACTTTTGTTTGTGTATTGACTGTGGGGTGCTCTTACATATATTTCTTTATCTAATTTTGCGTGTAAATACGCAGTCTGTATGTCGTATTGGAACACATCGAGGTTGAGTGCTGATGATATAACCAGAGCTGTTTTGACACTCTCTGTTCTTACTGTGGGGGAGTATGTGTCTGTATAATCCTCGGGATATTTCTGTGCATAACCTTGTGCAACTAATCTAGCTTTGTATAGAGTATTGCCTCCCTCTAAATTTTTAATTTTATATATCCACCTAGTGCCAATGATGGTCCAACTGCATGTTCAGTCATCTTTTGCACTACAGGAAAACTGGCATGTCCTAATTTCCTATGTAAGACATGAGCACACTCATCGTGAATTGGTTTACCTATTTTAGGTTTTTTTCATTGTGTGTATCTTTGTGATTATGAGTTACTTCACGTTCCTCATTGTCACTGTTACTATTGTCTCCATTATCTATTTCATTGTCATCTTCCATATTTGAATCAATGTTGTGTAACCATTTCTCCTTTGTCATTAAATAAGGTAGACCTCCTTTGATTATTACTGTACCTATATTTATTCTGTTTTTCTCTAATGTTGCTTTTCCCTTTGAGAACACAATGTTAATGTCAGAATCTCTGCTTAGTTTTATGGCACTAAGTATGTTATGAGGTATTTCAGGTATTAGTAATACCCCCTCTATTTTTCCTAGGCCAGGTAAGATTACATTCCCTCTACCTATTACTTGAACTTTTTCTTGATTAGCTACTTTGATTACAAATTTATCTTCTACAAATGAAGATAATATATTTTTATTATTTGTAGTGTGATTAGTTGCTCCAGAATCAATAAGCCAATTATTGTTCTCTGGTTGTTGTATGTTAATGTTGTCATGTTTGTTTAGCCCATTCAGTGAACCAAATTTTCTATCCTTTGAATTATCTCTGCCCCCTCTATGTTCTCTATAGTTGGGTGGACTTCTATATCTATGTCTATCAATGGAAGACTGTCTGTTGTTGTACCTATTTCTATATTCTGACCTATGTCTTTCTCTTGGAATTTTAGGACAATCCCTCCTATTATGTTCTTTGGACCCACAATTGTGGCATCTGAATGTTTCATGATATCTTTCTTGAAATGCTACCTTTTTATATTGTTTGTGTTCTATGTGGTTGTTACAACGACTCCTCCTTGAATTATCTTCAGCTATTAACTTATTGGATAGACTTTCTATGGATAAGTATCCTAGATTGATTGTGTCTAAATGTGACATATAATTATCCCATGATGGGTCAAGTGAGTTGATGATAACACTTTTCATCGTTTGATCTGAAATCACCTCCCCCCTTAAGTGCAGTTCTGCTCTAATTTTGTTTAAACATATTAAATGTTCACTTATGGTAACCCCTGGCTTTATCCTAGAAGAGAAGAAATCTTTAGACATTCTTGTGGTAGTGGCTACACTTTCACTGTGAAACAAATTAAATATGCATTGAATAATTTCTGAGACAGTCAGATTTTGCTTAATACTGTGATACATGGCAGGAGACACACTGGAAATTAATAAGAAAAATGCTCTATGGTGTAGGCAATCTAACTTTAGAGTCCAGGGTCTTTTGGGGGGATTAGTAATAAAAAATAGTAAGTTTTCTTTCATAAAGACAACCTGGAGCTGCTGATACCATTCTTGCAAATTAATGCCATCTATTCTCAGCTTTGGGAAGTCACTGGGTAAATTCCCAACATTGTTGGGTCCATTACTTACAACCGGGGGTAGTCCGTGGTCTTGCAAATGTTGAAAGTTGCAAAACGGCGTGAGGATGCTCGCAACGAGTTTGCATGATTCTCTCCGCATCTCATGTCTTCCTAGGTCGTCTGCGTAGTCTTGCGCATGCGCATTGCTCATTTCGTTCCTGGAGTCATCGTGAGAGGTTCTCGCTGCTGCAGCTCCCTCGCTTTGTTCTTCCGATGAATCAGTCTCCGGCTCGATCTTGGGAGTCCTGGTGATAGCGGGCGCTCGTTTTCTTTTGCTGAAGGCGCTGATCCTTGGATTAGTCTGCGGCGTGGGGTGGTATCTGCAGGGCTCTCTGGGTTCAGGTGTCGGTGCTCTCGCCGTCTGGGTAGGAGCGGGTAGATTTTGAGGCGTTGGCTCGCTTGCTTGTTTTTTTGTTGATTTTTTAGTAATCTTCAGTTTCGGTCCAAATGCTGCAAAAAGTGTTTTCATTGCTGACTTTACTTGCATGTCTATTGAATCTTCTTCGTTCTCTGTTTCTGATTCTTCTGAGGTATATATTTTTTCTCTTTCATTTTTTGTATCGAGTAAGGCTTTTCGCGCCAGATATTTTGAATCCTGCTTTCTGATTGGCTCTGCTTCGCTCATCTTAGGGGTCTGTTGAAACCAAGATGGCTGCCATTCAAAATTTTGCGCGGGATTGTTGGTTTTCTTCTTCGCTGCGTTTTTATCTGTAAGCATATCACTCACTATTTTTGAGTCTTTTGATTTTTCAGTAGCGATGTGCTTCTCTCTCGCTGCTCCGTTGTTTTTTAGTATATCTTGGAGGTTCGCGATGAGACTTTCATCGCTCTTTTGGCTTTTTAAAAGTTTTAGTATCTCTGACCCGAGTTCGTTGTTTTCTATTTCGTTTTCTTCTTGGTCATCATCTTCATTTATTATTTCTTCATCTTCTGTGGTGTATTCTTCAGATTCTCTCGAAATTGCATTCGTGGACTCATCGATTATTTCTTGATCCGCTTCCATTTCTTTGCTGTATGCCCTGGTGTTGGGCCTATCTCTTTTAGACATATTTAAGTTTTTATTGAGTCAATTCAACCATCCTCTGCTACCAGCTTGTTACGATATTTTCAGGATCAGACTCAATAAATAATTTGAGAATTATAAATTCAAATATATCTCTCTTTATTTACATAAGGCATTCTATATTCACTGAATATTCACAGATAGGGAAGACTTCCGGTGGCTCCGCAGACGTCGAGGACGGTCTCCATAGACCGCCAGCCACCCGATCTGTTAAAACCGCCCTGACAGCGCTAAACAGCTGTCCGGCGGTTTGAAAAAACTCTCCTTCGGGCAAAGAAGGAGAGGAGAGTCGGAGGGGGTGGGTAGAGCTCCCCGAAAGTCACTGGATTAATTCCAGGGACTCGGAGGGTGAGAGCTCCCCAGTTCACCCCTCCCATCGCTCCGGATCGCTGGTGCCTCTGTCTTCAGAGCAAGACGTCTGCGTCCAATTCTGCCGGCAAACAGTGAGTTTTAATGATTTTCAACAAGGCAGACAGAGCGGAAGCAAGAGTGCAAGCTTTTTAAGAGAAACAGAACTTAACTCTGTGAATACATTGTTGCAAACGGAGCTCTCTGGAGCTGGAGGCTGGGAGGAAGCCTTTGTTATGGGCGGAAGGGAAAGTGAAAGTTAAAAGGAAACTGCTTGTTAATAGCCCTCTGCCTGAAGAGAAAACTGCTGGGTATTGAGTATAGTTTGAAGAGAGGACTGTTTATTTTGGAAAAACTTTGAAATATACTTTCTAAGACTGTTTACAAGATTTTCTGGCTGTAAAAGGAAAACTTTTTTTAAAAATAAAATGGCTGCTAAACAACTAAAGCCACCAACTTCTAAAGGGGGAGGAGGTTCCCCTGTAGTGACTCAAAAACAACAACTTCCGGCTGATACACAGTCACAAGACCTTAAAGAATTTATAATGGGTGCCCTGAATAATCAGACAGAAATGATGAAAGAATTTTCAGAGGAGTTAAAGAAACTTACAAGTGTGGTGGAGGAAAAACATGATGAAATAAGAGATGACATTGTTTATGCAGTTTCAGGATTGGCTACTCACATGTTAAAGATTGAGGAGAGAGTGCGGGAAATTGATGATGCCAACTTGGAGCTTGCAACTAAACTAGGAGAGGTTATGATACAGACAGAGAAAGTGGATGACGAGATGGTTATGTTACAATACAGGTCAATGGAATTTGCCCTGAGGCTGAGAGGTTTGAAAGAAAAGAGTGGTGAAAATTTAAAAGATGTTTGCTCCAATGCTTTAGCAGAGCTGATTCCAGAAAGGCCAGAAGATGTGGCAATTCAAATGGACAAAATTTACAGGGTCAATTCCTGGCTGGCAAAACAAAAGCAGCTACCAAGAGATGTGGTGATCTATTTTACAACAAGGAGAGTTAGAAATGACATTTTGCAAGCGTCTTATAGAAATAAGATTAAAGTGGAAGGACAAGAGCTGGTGGTCCTGAAAGAGCTCCCTCCTAAAATGTTAAGAGACAGAAAGCAGTTTGGCTTTTTGGTGAATGAATTAAGAAACCAGCAACTTCAGTACAGATGGGATGTCCCATTTGGGATAATAGTGACATACGCTGGGCAAAGACATCGTTTAAACACAGTTGGAAAGGCAAAAGATTTTTATGCCAATGTTTTAAAGGCTGGAAGGCCACCCTCACCAGGGGGTGCTAGAAAGCAATTGGAAATTACTCAACAAGAGAAAGATGGAGGGCAACCACAAACCTATGCTCAAGCACTAGCTGGAGGAGCTATTCTGGAAGAAGATCCATTATTGAGTGGGGGTCCACCACCAACCCTTGAGTCATTAACGATGATTCAGCTGCCAAAAGATCAACGACTGACAAGAGCTACCTATAAACAACATTTGGCACAACAGCCTCAAGATCCAACTCAACAAGCCCAAAAAACACAAGCAGTGGGAGGAGCTAGGCCGAAGTCCAAAATGGCGGAGGAGGTTCAGCTGATGCTCTCAAAGCTTGGAACGCCCAGAGATGGCAAATAAATTTCTATCTTGGAATGTTAACGGTTTAAATTCTCCACAAAAAAGGAAGAAAATATTTCATTATTTGAAGCAATTTCAGAACGATGTTATTTGTTTGCAAGAAACGCATATCAAATCTTCAGATCAAAAGTACTTGATAAATTCGAAATTAGGTACACATTTTGTGGCATCAGCACCAGAAAAGAAAAATGGCCTAGTAATATACGTTAAAAGAGGCTTAGTGGCCAATTTAATTGAGGCTGACACTCAAGGTAGATATATTGCAATTGAATTAACAACACAGAGTGGGAAGCTGCTTGTAATAGGAGTATACGCACCTAATCAACAACAAGATAAATTTTACAAACTTTTACATACCAAAATATTACAATGGGACTATAGATCTTTATTTTTAATGGGTGATTGGAATGGGGTATTAGATACCCAGAAAGATAAAAAAAGTCTTTCCAAGATCTCCATGCGTGCCAAGTTGCCTAAATCTTTTTTTGATATTTTGGAGGATATGGAGCTTAGAGACATTTGGAGAGAAAGGAACGTATTGGAGAGCGATTTTACTTTTTTCTCAGATAGGCACCAATCTTTTTCGAGGATTGATTTTATATTAACTACAAACGATCTTTTTTCTAGGGTGAAGAGTACGAAGATATGTCCAAGAACTTTAACTGATCATAGCCCAGTTTGGGTGGAACTAGAGCAGGAGAGAGGGGAAAGGAGGTCTTGGAGGTTAAATGAGAATTTATTCAGATATGAAGATAATTTGTGTGAGTTTAAAAAACAAATGAAAGAATTTTTTATTAATAATATGAACAAAGGAACTTCGATGGAGATGGTATGGGATGCGTGTAAGGCTTATATGAGAGGAACATTAATCTTTTTGAATAATAAATATAGATTAAAACAACAAAATAGATGGAAAGAGATAGAGGAGGAAATTAAAAAGAAAGAACAATTGCTTATAACTAACCCGGGAGATAAAAAGGCAAAAGACATGATTAATATTTTAAGAGAGCAATTTAATATGTTAATGGCGGGGCAAGTAGCAACCAGCATACAATATGCCAGACATAACACATTTTGTAATGCTAATAAACCTGGGAGATGGTTGGCTTACACGATGAGGAAAAAACAGAAATCACGTATTATAGACAAGATAGAATTTAGAGGTAAAGAGATTTATCAACAGAATTTAATAAAAAAGGCTTTTTTGGAGTTTTATACAAAATTATATGCTAAAGATGCAATTCAAGATGTTGATATTGATAGATATTTAAAGATGGAGATTCCCGAATTAACGTTGGAACACAGAGAGAGATTGAATCAGCCAATAACTTCTGAGGAAATTGTTGGGGCAATTAAACAATTAAAAATAGGTAAGGCTCTGGGAACAGATGGACTAACAGCTGTTTATTATAAACATTTACAATCCGAAATGTTAGAACCACTAAAAATTTTATTTAATAAAATACAAGTAGGAGGAGGAGTACCACCTTCTTGGAAAACAGCCTTTGTTTCACTAATTCCAAAGGAGGATCAAAATTCCATTAAACCGGAGAATTTCAGGCCAATTTCACTTCTGAATACTGATTATAAGATTTTTGCTAAAATATTAGCTAATAGACTAATGCCAGTTATGCAACAAATAATTCACAATGATCAATCAGGGTTTATAAAAGGTAGACAAATGAGATACAATGTTAGACAAATTGTAAACTTACTGGAATATTTGGAAAAAAAATAATCAAGTCCCTGCAGCGTTTATATTTTTGGATGCAGAGAAGGCATTTGATCGTTTGAACTGGCAATTTTTGCTTAAAATAATAGAGAAAATGCACTTTGGGGAATATTTTACACAATCAATTAGAGCGATATACCAGCAGCAAACAGCACAAATCATAGTTAATGGAGGTTTAACAGAGGCTTTTAAAATTGAGAAAGGAACAAGACAGGGGTGTCCTCTGTCCCCACTATTATTTATTTTGACTTTGGAGGTACTATTGAATAAGATACGTGATTCAGAAAAATTGAAGGGTATTGTAATTAGACAACAAGATTACAGATTAAGAGCCTTTGCAGATGATTTGGTTATTACTTTATCTCAACCTATAGAGTCGGCTCCATACATATTGGATATAATTGATCAATATGGGAAAGTATCAGGATTTAAAGTTAATTCACATAAGACAAAGATGATAGTTAAAAATATGACTACATTTGAAAGAGACAAACTAGCAAGATTAACAGATTTTGAAATAGTTAAAAAGGTTAAATATCTAGGGGTATACATAGCAGCTTCAAATACAAAATTATACAAAAACAACTATGAGGTACTTTGGCAGAAGGTACAGAAGGATATGGAAAATTGGAAAAAATTACAGTTGTCTTTATTGGGAAGAATTGCAGCAATTAAAATGAATGTTTTACCAAGATTTTTATTTCTGTTCCAAATGATACCTGTGCTTAAGAAAGATGAAAATCTGAGAGAATGGCAGAAAGGTGTTAATACTTTTATTTGGGTTGGGAAAAAACCCAGAATAAAAATGAAAATTATACAAGATACACGGGAAAGAGGGGGTCTTAAAATGCCTAATTTAAGATTATATTATGAAGCAGCGGTTTTATCACAAATCAGTGATTGGTTTAATTTAACTGAGGGGAGAATTTTGAACTTAGAAGGTTATGATTTGTTATATGGATGGCATGCCTATTTGTTATATGATAAAAAAGTGGATAAAGTATTTAAGGTTCATATATTAAGAAATGCTTTGTTAAGGGTTTGGAAAAAATATCAATATAAGCTAAATTATAAGATACCTTTATGGGCAAATCCTAGACATGCAATAGAAAATATAAGTATAGAACAAAAACAGGAGGTGATTACTTATAAAGAGCTTCTTATTATGGAAAGGGGGGTAATGTATTTGAAATCTTTAGATACACTGAGAGAAGAAGGTATTATTTATACATGGTTTCAGTATGGTCAACTTCAAGCTAGATGGAAGGAAGATCAAAAAACTGGCTTTGTGCAAAATGAGGAGAATTTGGTTAAACAAATTAGAGATCAAAAACAAATGCATATTAAAAGGTTGTATAGTGCTTTACTGGAAATAGATTCTGAGACTGAATTGGTTAAAGACTGTATGATTAAATGGGCACAAAATTTTCAAGAGCCAGTAATGATGGAAACTTGGGAAAAGATTTGGATTAGAAATGTGAAATTTACACAAGCACAAAACTTAAGAGAAAATTTTTATAAAATGTTTTATAGATGGCACTTAGATCCTAAAAAATTATCATGTATGTATTCTAATGTGCAAGCTAAATGTTGGAGATGTGACTGTGATTATGCAACTTATTATCATATATGGTGGACTTGTAGAAAAATCAAAGCATTTTGGATAAAGATTTGGTGGGTGATGCAGAATATTCTTAAAAAGAGATTGAAATTTACTCCACAGTTGTTCTTACTGGGTATAACTATGGATTGTACAGTTGCAGAGACTAAATTGATTTTGAACTTGATAACAGCAGCAAGATTGCTGGTAGCACAACATTGGAAGAAGGACTTTTTGCCTACTATTGAAGATTGGATATTGAAAGTAACTAATTTAGCTGAAATGGCTAAAATTTCAGCATATTTGAAGGATCACACACAAGAAAGGTACATACAGGACTGGAGAAGATGGATTGATTATATACAAAATAAGTACCAGACCAAAAAATATCAAATAGCTTATGAATGACTTTTCTTATTTGTATAAGTGTTATATAAGTGATATTAGATGTATTATGTTTAAGAAATAGGATTTTATATATGGGGGGTTAAGAAATTTTTTTATAGGGGTGTTAGTTTATTGATTGGTTATGCAATTTAGATTATTGTTAAAGATCAATAGAAATACCTTGTGTTCTGCTCTGGGAAGTCGGGGAGGGGGAGGGGGGGTTGGAGGGGTTGGGGGGGTTGTGGGGAAAATATGTTTGTTTTTAAAACTTTTTCAATAAAAAAAAAATATTCACAGATAGAAGCGCAGAATGGACGTATGCAGCTCCTTATATATACAATGGGTGGAGCTAAGTATGGGAGTGGTAAAGTATGAATACATTAAGAAGTAAAGAATAAGTTAACCCCTGAAACACTACTCATGTACTATTTACATAATGGAGAATAAGGCATTTACTTGTGACAGGTTTGATTTTGTTAAGAATGAATTGGAAAACTTAGTATGTGGTAGTGATAAACATATTATTGCTAAGATTTATAAAATGTTATTGAAATTGAATTTGGAAAGTGAACATGCAAAACATTGTATGATTCAGTGGGCAAGGAATTTTGAATATAATGTGATGCTTGAACAATGGGAAAATATGTGGATGAAGGGTTTAAAATTTACACTAAACTATCATTTAAAAGAAACATTTTATAAGATGATGTATCACTGGTATTTAACATCGGATAAGTTATCTAAAATATATAAAGGTATTTCAAATGAATGTCAGAAGTAAAGAAGGGACTTTTTATCATTTATGGTGGACATGTGATAAAGCAAAGAAATTTTGGAGTAAGATTCATATTTTAATACATAAAATTCTTAAAACAAAGATAAAGATGAAACCAGAAAATTTTCTTTTGGGTTTAATGGAAAAAGACTTGGAGAAAAAAATTGGAACTTTGGTCTTATATATGTTGACAGCAGTAAGACTACTGTACGTACAAAAATGGGAGGACATTTTGATTCCCACAATGGACGAATGGCTGCAGAGGTGGATGGAGTTGGCAGAAATGGCTAGATTGACCATTTTGATTAAAGAAAAGAATAGATATAGAATAGATATTCCATATAGTCCATATAGAATTTCTACTGCAGCATCATTTCTCCAGAATATAAAATGGGCAAACTTAGTTCTCAAGCAAATTGTTTTAGAAATGACTTTCCACCCAGTATAATCATTGCAAATCAGTTCAAATGTTTTATATTTCCAAGACCTTTCAGTCTGTTCTCAGTTCCTAACACCATAGCAGATTCATGATAGTGTATTTTAAGATTATCCATTATGTAGTTTTGGAGCGCAGCTTTAATATAATCCCTTGACATAAATGTGTCGATATGAGAGTTCATTGGCTTTGATTCTTTTCTAGATATTTAGGGAACTCTATTATTAACTCTGCTTATTGTGTGTTTCTTAGACTCTCCTGTGACTTTATGTAAGCTTCTTTCTTGCAGGCCAAGATTTCAAATATTTTATGAAGTAACTAAAAAATGCTTGAGAACTGTCAAAATATAAAAACAATTATTGCCTTAGATACAGTGGTGAAATCCAATTTTTTTTACTACTGGTTCCGTGGGCATGGCTTGGTTGGCGTGGTGTGGCTTGGTGGGCATGGCTTGGTGGGCGTGGCAGGGGAAAGATACTGCAAAATCTCCATTCCCACCTCACTCCAGGAGAAGGATACTGCAAAATCCCCATTCCCTCCCCACTCCTGGGGGAAGGATATTGCAAAATCTTCATTCCCACCCCACTCTGGGGCCAGTCAGAAGTGGTATTTGCCAGTTCTCTGAACTACTCAAAATTTCCGCTACTGGTTCTCCGAACTACTCAAAATTTCCACTAGCGGTTCTCTAAAACCTGTCAGAATCTGCTGGATTCACCCCTGCTTATATATATAGAAGCATCAATTTTAGGAACTCAGTTTTGATTACATAGTAGTATTTTAAATCATATATTTTAAAATTGCTAATAGTTGATCTGTATTTAGTTATATGGTTAGTTATTTTAGTTAGTGGACTGCTGTTGAAAACCATCTGGAAACTTCAGCAGATACAGAATGCTATTGTGAAACACCAGGACTTCAGATGCTGTTATTGACCACAAGTTTGATTCCAGATACAATTCAGGGTGCTAGTAATAAACGTATAAAGAACTACATGATTGGAGCTTGAATACCATTGTCCATAAATGGTGAGGAGGTGGAGGGGGTGGGTAGTTTTAAAATTCTGGGCATTTATATCTCGGAAGACCTTTCATGGACTATGAATCCTAACATGCTTGTGAAGAAGGCACAGAAGAGGCTGTACTTCCTGAGAATGCTCAGGAAGATAAATCTATCTCAGCATCTACTTCTGTCCTACTATTGGAGCACCATTGAGAGTGTCCTGACATATAGCATTCTTGCATGGTATGGGAGCAACTATGTAGTGGACAAAAAAGCTCTACAGAGAATCATTAAAACTGCCCAGAATATCATCTGACTCCAGCTACCAGCCCTGGACGACATCTTCGAATCTCGCTGTTTGAGAAAGTTGCATAACATTCTCAGAGACTCTTCCCATCCTGCTTACAATCTTTTTGGACTGTTGCCTTGTGGGAGAAGATACAGAACAATTAAAACTCGGACCACACGTTTTCTGAATAGTTTTTATCCCAGAGCTATAATTGCACTCAACAATGAACTAAAGGGCCACCATCAGTGAGCTATTGGACAGTATTACTTGGTCTATTGTGTGGATGTTTGGGTGGTTTAGGGGTGGAGAATTGTGGTGGGTGGGAGTGTGTTTGGGAGTGTGTTGGACCTGGTCTTTGGGTGTTAAGTGAATTTCGTTGTATGGGGATACTGTGTATAAAGGTACAATGACAATAAAGTTATTTATTTATAATATCTGCAGAACTGTTTTTTTCTAGATAGTATCTGCCCATCTATTGGGTGCCAATGTAGAGAAACCATGTTACCTGTCCCCATCCCTTGTGATGTGCCTTGGAAAGAGACTTGTAACTAACATTCTCTGCTGGAGCTCTCTTCTTGAAGAATCCATTCCCTGCTAAACTAAGGTTAACAATCTTGTTAAGATTAGCAAGTGAAAACTTAGTGAAAACTTGATGATTTAAGCAGACATTTGGGGATGGTGACATGAAGGATAGAGATACTTAATGCAGAGGTTGGTGCTGCTAATTATGATATTGTGATTGTGCTTTAATTGAGAGTTTGTGTGTTCTATAATTTTATTGTATATGTTTTGTAAACCATTTACAATCATTTCACTGTACTGGCATAAAAGCATTTAAAATAAACGAGTAAAACAAACAAACAAACAAACAAATGTTTTATTGACCTATCATAGAAGTACCAATTTCTTTGTTTCAAATAAATCTTTATATTCTGCAAATTATCAGCACTGCATTATCCCTCATAATATTAAGAAACACTCTGGACTACAATACAAGCACAATGTCCCCCATTTTGACATGGAACTGGCATGTTACTGTGTTTCATTCTGAGCAATGCCATTGTAGTATAGAAACTTTATATAGTATATAAAGACTGAAGATTTCATTTCTATAGGTTACAGAAACCAGTGCGGTATAATTGTTAGGAGTGGGACTAGATCTGTGGATGTCAAGATTCAAGTCTACCTCATCCATGGAAGATTGATGAATGACTTTGGACCAATCATTCTTTCTATCTCTCCCTCTCTCTCAGCCCAATTTACCTCATAGCATTGTGGTTATATGAAAAAAATGGAAGGGGATGTGCTGTATATGCTATCTTGAGCCCTTGGAGGAAAGGCAGAATATAAATTTAGGATGGAGTTCAGGGGAAAAAATATACCACCTTCTCAGATAATATTAAACTATGAAAACCTGAAGACAAAGGAATATCAGATGTGTGCTAGAGTCTGTACTTCATTATTATCTGTAGTTGTTTCTCTATCAACGATATAGAAGAGGTGCTCTATAAAATGCTATTCTGGCACAATGTAATTTTTAAAAAAATGAATCAGACTTTGTTGATTGTCCTTTATATACACAAAAGAAATTGCTACAAACATTAACTTTGTTGCTGTACTTGAACATATTTTTGAAATGGATTATAGTGCCTAATTCTACTTTCCCAGATGTCACTAATATGAACTTAACATCCTCTTGTGACCACAGCTTCAGCCTCTGTGGAAACAGAACCTTAATATTCTACCAGGGACTGATCCTATTCAAGACTGTACAATATCAAATATGTTATCAGACATGACTTTGTTCCCCACTTTCACATCAATGTGAGTATTTTCAATAACATCTGAAGATCAATAACTGGTCAAAAATCTCACACCTAAGAACCACAATCTGAAATATTGATCAATTGCAAATAGCTCTAATATGATTGTAATCCAGGAGAGAGCAGAATTAAAGTGTCTCTATTGTTCTACTCTTCCATTTTGCAAAAACAGACTTCCTAATCATTCTCTGAAAGGCATGTTTCACCTCTTGATTCCTCAAGGCATAGATCATGGGATTCAGCATAGGGATCATCACTGTGTAGAACAAAGAGGCCACCTTGTCTTGATCCAGAGTGTAAGTAGAAGTCGGTCGTAGATACATGAAGAAAATTGTCCCATAGAAGATGGCCACCACAGTCATGTGGGAACTACAGGTGGAAAAAGCTTTACGTCTACTCTCTGTGGAGCTTATCCTTAAGACAGCAATCAGGATGCAGGAGTAAGAGATGAAAATGGTCATTGTAGTGGTTACACAGTTGATACTAACCAGAGCAAATATAACCATCTCATAAAAATGGGTGTCAGAACAAGAAAGCTTAAGCAGTGGAGGAATATCACAGAAATAATTGTTGACTTTATTTGAGCCACAAAAAGATAAAGTAAATGTAAATATGGTGTGTGTCAATGAGTGAAATAAGCCAACTGCATAAGAACCAGCTACAAGCAATGCACACCTTTTCCTGCACATAATGACTGGGTAATGAAAAGGCTTACAAATAGCCACATAACGGTCATAGGCCATTACAGCCAGCAGAACGCATTCTGTAATTCCAAAGATAACAAATAAAAACATCTGAGCTACACAGGCTGAAAATCTAATGGTTTTTCTCTCTGCTAAAAGATCCACCAACATTTTGGGAGTGATGGCTGAAGAATAACAGATATCCACGAAAGCTAAATGACTAAGAAAAAAGTACATGGGGGTTTGAAGCTGTGCATCAGATCTGATTAGTAAAATCATTCCCAGATTCTCCAATAAGGTGACAGTGTACACTTTTAGGAAGAGAACAAAGAGAGGCAATTGTAGCTCTGTTTGGTTTGTCAAGCCAAGAAAAATGAATTCATTTATGGTAGTATGATTCTGCCAGGACATTTCCCCCAGCAAGAGTTCCTGTTTAAAATATGAAACAATACAGTGAAATGAAATGTTTACCTAGACCAGTCAAGATCATATCACCATCCATTTTTCTCAGTTAAAACAAGATTTTGTTTCTTTTTAGTATTTGAAAATAAAATCCTAAAATTATATGTAAAAGACAAAAATGAAACAAAATCTGATAACTAAAAATCCCTAACGGTTCTAACCTACCCTACAAGTTTGCTGACAGAAACTTCTCCAGATGGTTTTTTCTTTTAGTTGTGTCCTTTGCCAAAAATATTTAAAGAGTCATGCAAGCAATAGACTCTTCTCTCTCTTCCCGGGTATTTTTTTTACTCATATTACTAGCTTCCATATTTTTCTACCCACCCACTTTTTATTAACCTTGCAATATCTTAACGCTCCTCCCCCCTGCATCCAAATAAACCTTTTGCCTCCTTTGAATAGTTCTCCAGACTCTCTTCTTCCCCGGAACATTTTTTGTATCAGCTCCACCATCATTTAATTTTGTTGCTTTCATTCCTGCTCCTTGTTATCAGTTCCAGCCATTGCTCAGCATTCCTACAAGCAGGCACGTGGTTGGCCTTAAGGCAAACATGTTTATTATCATGTTTGTCTTTCTGAGCCTAGTCTCTTAAATGTCAGACCTCAAATTCATTAGTAACTAACTTACTTGTAACATGAAGCATTGCGTCTCTGTGATTATTTAAGGAGATACCCACAGAGTATTTATTCATGTTCTGGGGCCTCTGGGACTTTCTTTTTAACAACCGTATAGCATTTCTTCTGTGTCAGCTGGATGCTCAGGATCTGTTGCCTTGCTATCTTCCAAAGCCCTCCTTTGTTTGCTTAAACAACCCAAACTGCAAAGCTTTGCTGACTTCCTATATAATGTGTTAAGGGGTATTTATTTATTTATTGGTTCGATTTATATGCCGCCCTTCTCCGGAGACTCAGGGCGGCTTACAATGCATTAAGCAATACTTCATACTTTTGTATATACATGTTTAGTAGGGCTTTTTGGCCCCCTCAAGCGGTGTTCTTTTTTATACAAAGTCAGCTTATTGCCCTCACAATCCAGGTCCTCATTTTACCTACCTCGAAAGGATGGAAGGCTGAGTCAACCTTGAGCCTGGTGAGATTTGAACTTGCAGTAATTGCAGGCAGCTGGTGCTACTTAATAGCACTTTAGTCTGCTGCGCCACCAAGGCTCTTTGGGTATATTTGTCAACCCCATTAAGAAGCTCTGCTTTAAATATGCAGTAGCTGCTTTAAGTTAGAAAAGATGGTTGTTTCCACATATTCACTGAGTTCCACTAATAAAGCTGACTATCATTATAGCTGTGTAAATGTTCTATTTATACTAAGAACTGGATATCTTTTTGGTACACACTGCTGTTATTGGAATTTACTACATTAAAATGTGTTAAGCTTTGACTAATGTCTAAGGCTAACCTCAGTTGACCAAAGACATGATATGAAGTCAATCAATATCTATGGGCCCATCTGGTGATACAAGAAATTAGAGTGAATGTGGAATGTTGGTAGGGAAAAGGAGCACAGGTCCTGAATGAAAAAGTATTCCAAGGTAGATAATTTTTTTAATAAAATGAATGGAAAACAAAGCTAAGAACAATGAATAAAACAAAGAGATATCAGTAATAGCTCAGCTGAGGTAACAGGGTAACAAAATACAAAAAATGAAATGAAAATGAAAACCATGCATAGTTTTGGGAAATGGATATGGATATAAAATTACAAATGCTAGAAGGATAAAATCAGTTCTCAAAAATAAATGACATACAGTATATTAAGAAAAAAGAAGAACTTGAAAGACTCCTACAAAACTAACACATCTGTTGGTGTGTGTGTGTGTGTGTATAGCTTTTCTTTTTGGGATTAATGGACATATAGTTGAAAAAAAAAGTAATGGAATGTTGTTTTTATATATGATAACTGCAGCGAGATTATTGGGTGCACAATGATGGAAAGGTTTACAATACCCACAATGGAGGAATGGTTGGTGAAGATAATGGAACTTGCTGAAATGGCTAAATTGATTTCTTTGATCAAAGAGAAGACAATATCTGTGTTTATTGATGATTAGAAACTTATGGACTTTTAGCATAAAAGAGAGAAAAATGATTTATGGCTTTGATTATTAGACAGGTTAGATTATGCAAAGAAGAATTAAGTTGTAACCATAGAATAAGAGGTATATTTATATTTGTACTTATAGTTACTGTAAAGAAAATTGGAAGCTGCTTTTTGCCCCTTTTTGTTTCTTTTCTATTTTTCTTTTTCTTTCTTTCTTGCACATTTACTATTCTCTTTGATTTCTTCTTTTTCTTTTTTCTAATTTTTATTAGTTTGCGTAATTTTTTAACTTTCTTTTTCAAACTTTTTAATAAAAAATAATAGAAAAAAAAAGATATGATACACAGAACAAATTAAAAGCTGTATGATAAAACGAATCCAGAATTTTAAAGAATCAGTTACAATGTTATATTGGAAAGAATTATGGACTAAATCTTTAAAGTTTATACCCAGTTATAACTTAAAGGAAAATTGCTACAAAATGTTCTATAAATGGTATAAAACTCCATCCATCATATCTAAGTTAAGCAAAATTTCCAACACAATAAATGTTGGAAATGTCATGACACAAACAGTGGACGTGTAAAAAAATAAATAAAACCAAAGCAGTGGAAAGATTTGAAACAGAATTTGAAACGGAAGCCACAAATTTCTTTATTGACCATAATTTCAGAAAAATCATCAAAAAACATCACAATTTAATGATATATAGAAAAAGAGATAGTGCTTGTTTCAATTTTAGAAAATATAGATACTATGTGCAGCCTCGGGGATGAAATTTGTTCATGATCATAAAAGGGTTATGTGCCTACTAGTCAGTGACATTCATATCTGTTTTGAAAGCAATCTAAAATGATAACTTCTTGGCAAAACTCTCCTAATCATGTTAGTTAGGAGCATTCGATTCAAAAATTTATGGATGTTCAGAATGTATATTAAATTTGAATATAGTTGGGTCACATTAAGTATGGTTTTTATTAACTAATTCCCCCCAAAAAGTGTCAGGTAATATAAAAGCGATATTTTGGATTTCCACTCTTACTCCCTATCATCGAGGAAGGCAAAATGTGAATAAGAGAACATAAAATACTTAAAGAGAATTATAAATTTCAACAGACAAGAGATGGCAGCAGTACTGAGTTAGAAAGATGGCTTAAATTTTTTTAAGAATGTTGCAGATAAGATCCCACAGACAAGAAATGCATTTGTGGCTCCTAGTTCATTCAAATGCCATGATCTATATATTCATTTTAAGTGTATGATGGATAATGGGATCACTGAGTATGTATACCTTAGTAACAATTCCCATGACTGCACAATGTAAAGGAAACTAAAAGCTGGCTTTTGCTTCAGCAAATTAAACAGATTAAACTGCATAATATTTGTACAGAGTAAAAAAAATAGTTTTTCCCCTAACGTTATATCCTGAAATTATATTTCTCAAAAATGTATGCATAAGACTTTGAAGGCAATAAAAGATTTTATTCTCCAGTTGCTCACTCAGATACTTAAATAAATATTTAGAGAAGAAAACCTAAATAGTCATTCAAACATTTAGCTTTGATATTATCGGCAGGACCACATTATGTCATTTTGTGGCATTATGGTGTTATAAATACCATCAGATCACCTGTTTAATGCTTTCTGTGAAAGCAAATATATATCTATAGAAAACTAGAATGTGAAAGAAAAGTTATCCTCCAGGTTTACTGTAGTCTAAATAGTGATCTTATTACCTGGGTTAGTACTCATTCAGTTTCCTGGCTGTGTGCTCAGCCCATACAGAATCTTATTTTAGACAATTAAAGTTGCATATACAATGTATAGGTATCTACTGACCTAATAATGTACTTTCAAATTACAGCAATTTCCCCAAAATTTTCTGAAATGCCTCCTTCATATCTTTGTTCCTCAGACTGTAGATGAGAGGGTTCAACATGGAAATCACCACCGTATAAAACAAAGATGCCACTTTGTCTTCTTCTAGTGCATATGTAGAACTGGGCCGTAAATACATAAAAAAGATTGTCCCGTAGAATAAGCTGACAACAATCAGATGAGAAGAACAGGTGGAAAAGGCTTTGGATTTGCTCGAAGTGGAGCGGATCTTCAGAATAGTAGACAGAATATAGGCATATGAAATCAGAACAATCAGTGTAGTACTTACACAATTTATACTTACTTGTACAAATATTACTATCTGATTAATGTGAGTATCAGAGCATGAAAGTTTTAGCAGTGGAGGAATATCACAATAAAAATGATTGATCACATTTGGTCCACAAAAGGGTAAACTAAACACACACACAATATATAAAACTGAATAACAAATGCTTAGAACATATGAAACAGCTACTAGCCAGACACACCATTTTTCTGACATGATGATTGAATAATTCAGTGGGCTACAGATGGCCACATACCGATCAAAGGCCATCACAGCCAGTAGGAGACATTCACTGCTCCCGCAGAGGACACAAAAAAACATTTGAACTGCACAGCCAAATATTCCAATAATTTTCTTCTCCATTAAAAAGTCCACCAACATTTTAGGAGTAATGGCTGATGAATAACCGGTATCAGCAAAAGCCAGATTACTAAGGAAGAAATACATAGGAGTGTGAAGCCGGGCATCAAATCTGATTATAAAAATAATCCCCAAATTCGCTACCACAGTAATGATATACACAATAAGAAACAAAATGAATAAAGGGAGTTTGAGTTCAGGCTTTCTTGTAATACCCAGAAAAATAAATTGGGTGACTCTGGAGTGATTGAACAGAGACTTCTCCATCTATCTGAACTTCCTGTTGAGAATTTTAAAAAAAGAAAACATATTTATTAATATCTGGACATTAATCAGTATCAGCTGGTATACTGGTTTGAGCCCCAGAAATATATACGCTTATTCTTTAGTAGTACTATATTCACTCAATCCAGACCATTGCATAAGTAAAATAAAAAGGTAAGCCATCAATAAGACACTGGTACGTTGTGTGTACACTAAACATCCTTTAATTTAGTAATTTATTTATTTATAATTTTACCTCTTTTGGGACCTCTTTTGAGATCTTTAATGTTCTTAGATGCTATATGTTGGGGAAATTAAAACCAGGGAGGAAATCTTGACATATCTCATAGGCATACTTTTAGATCAGATCAGAAAACCTCAAGCCTAAGGTTCAATGTGGCCACTGAGTCTTCCTGAGTGATGTGCAGCATTTTATCCTAACTGTGGTCCTCAAATAGCAATCAGATTCTTTTGGTATCAGAAGTTTGTTTGTTTAGCAAATCTAATTGCAACATGAAAACAAGGGGTTCTTTAGGAGTGTGCAAGTGGTGAAGCTGCAGAGGGAAATATTTGCCCTATCTATTATCTGTGATCCCCATGTGATCTTCCCCTGCACGGCAATTACCTTTAAAGAAAGCATCCCAGAAGATCCATCTAAAGTAGAGGGGAGATTCTTTGCAAATTTAATTGCTACACTGGAAATTTCTTACTCTGGGAATAAATGAGATTTATTGTGGTTCAGAAGGATTCATTTATGGGTATAGATAAAGAATGTAGGAGTTTTGGGGCGTGGTATGGAATTGTCCCCTTTTAATTTTTTGCCCCCATCATTTGGGGAAATGTTTGACATGCATTTCTCAGAAGACTAATCACAAAGAACAGAACCATCAGAGCAAAACATGCCTGGTGAACATATATGGTGTGATACAGACATAACGTGCCAGGTGAATGAGATCTCATGTTTCTTCACAAACTATGCATCAAATACTTCTGCTTGGTCAAATTATATTTTTGGGGTCAACATGCCAAGAATCATATCATGTAGACTACGTTGCTTTGTAAAAAGTGGACAATCTATTTTTTCTGGCTAAACTTTTGTTAGGAAAATTCTGTGGAATATGCCTTTATTTTGATCTTCTGATTAACCTATGCATTTAGCAATGAGAGAAAAAACTACTTTAAGATTAAGAAAGACGGCATGACTCAACATCTGCTTACCCAAGGCTTGCTTACAGTATAAGCCTTCTGTAATCATGGCAAAGAAAGTTTCCTTCATAATATATTATCTCTACTTCTTGAGCCTGTTCTTTCTTTCAGAAGACCTTCTGAATGCTAAAGATTTAATTCAATGTTATGCTGTTTGTTCAGAACAAACTCAGCAATGAACACACACCACATTGTCATAATTAATGAATGTTGTTCCAACTGGGCTTGACTTAATTGGAAGATTGCAATTGTACAATTATAGATATATTCAAGCAATATCTAATGATTCCCCATGATAAATCAAAACTATTAAATTTAGCTGGTAAATATTCATTATTATTGGATCATTACATTAGCCCAAAATCTATTCTACGCTCTTGTTTCTAGAGAGATCAGAATGATTACTAGTTTGGTTTAGTGGGGTTTTTAAATGTTTTTTATTTCTTATTTTTTTACAAACATATCAAATCAATGTGTGAACAGTGTGGCATCTGAGTGTCATACAGTCTAAAACAAGTAAAACTAGTACAAATGATCATAGTTATTACATTCAATCAACTTATATATTTCTAATAATGATACACAATTATAATAAGTTGCAATCTGTCATTGTTCAATTATTCCATGTTTTTTCTTATTGTTACTTTATTTTATTGTATAAAAGTGGTTTAGTGGTTAAGGCACTAGGCTAGAAAGCAGGAGACAGTGTTCAAGTCTCACTTTAACCATGAAAGTCAGATGGGTGTCTTTGGGCCAGCCACTTTCTTTCAGCCAGGGTTGTTGTTTGGGGCGGGGGGACAAGAGAAGGAAGTTGTGTTGCATAGGATTGCTACTTTGAGTTATTTGTAAAAATAATAATAAAAGCAGGATATAAACAAACAAACAAATACATAAATACATGCACACATACAAACACTAAAGAGAAACATGTACTATCATGAACATTTAAATTATAAGAAAGAAAGAAAGAAAGAAAGAAAGAAAGAAAGAAAGAAAGAAAGAAGAAAGAAAGAAAGAAAGAAAGAAAGAAAGAAAGAAAGAAAGAGGGAGGGAGGGAGGAAGGGAGGGAGGGAGGAAGAGTGCCCTTTTACAGCTAGTCTCAACTTACGACAGTAATGGAGCCTGGCCATTAGGGTCATAAGTTGTGACAGTCCTAAAGCAGGTCACCCATGTGACTGACCCAATTTTATGACCATTTATGTGGTGCTTCTTACGCAAACACTATGGTCATTAAGGAAATGAATGTTCGCTATGAGCCTGTTTTCCAAAAACTGGAAATAAATTCCTTGACTTCGAGGAGTAAATTCAGCAACTTTGTCAGGTTCATTGAGGCTTTTCATTTAGTTTACCTCCAAGAGAAAATGCATGGGAAAACCCACTGGAGAGAAAATTCCACCTGGGATTTGGATGAGATTTATATACATACTGGAGGAAACCCAACATCCCAATGAGATTCAGAGAGGCTCTTTTGGTGTAGTAGAACTTTTATTTTCCCATTTTGGCTCAGTTTGCTCGCGAGGGAATATGCATGGGAAAACCCCATTGGAGGGAAAATGCCATGTAGAGTTAGAGTTAGGTTTTCTCAAATTTTGGTTGGAAATCCAACATCACAGGTCAGAGCTAGATTTCCTTCAAGTCATGACCAATGAGCAACCTCAATGTTAGATTTGCAAAGCCTCTCTAGCTTTGCAATGGGTGATAGCTTTCAGTTCAGACTTACTTTTGGACCAAAGTAAAATGCATTGGGAAATCCTATTCTCAGTAAAAATTGGAGCTAGGGTTAGGCCTCCTTGAAGTCTGAACACCTGACCTCAAATTTCAATTTTCCTGGGCTCTGTAAGAAAAGTGAAGATGACAGCTTTCTGTTTGGACTTAGTTTTGGACCGCAGTAAAATGTATAGGGAAATACTATTTTCAGTGAAAATTGGAGCTATGGTTAGAGTTAGACGTCTTTCAAGTCATTGCAAAAAGAAAAAAATAAAACCCAACAACCTCGGGTTAGATTCACAGAGAATCTCTAAGGAAAGTGAGGCTGACAGCTTTCAATTCAGATTTACTTTTGGACCGTGAAGCTTTCAGTTCAGATTTACTTTTGGACTGGAAAAATCCTGTTCCCAAGGAAAATTTGAGCAATTTATAAGCTACATTTTCTTCCTTTCATAATTTTCTGAATGTATTCCAGTCAGGATTTCATCCAAGTTATGGTACTGAGACTACTTTGGCTCCCTTGGTAAATGACCTATGCTGGGAACCAGATATGGGAGGTGGGGAGTCTATTTGGATTCTTCTTCTTTAACTCTGAGTGATTTCCAATACCATTCACATTCTAGTGAGATTGGAGCCTTGGGATACTGTGGTGCCATGGTTCAGGCCTGCTTGCTGAATTGTCCAAAAGATGGCATTGGAGATCTACTTTTACCCCCATGGGTATTGATTGTAGTGTTCCATAGGATTCTATCTCATTTCCTATACTGACTAACATCTACATCCGTGTTTCTTAAGGTATAGTCTAAGGGTCCCTGGGGGCCCCTCTCAGGAGTTCCCAGAATCAAAATTATTTGCCAGATACTAAAGGTATTTGGAACAGTTTAAAAGCCAGTGGTTGAAACACCAAACTAGAAAGCAAGAGACCGTGAATTCAAATCCTGCCTTAGCCATGAAGATGGCTGAGAGACTTTGGGCCAATCTCTTTCTCTCTCAGGCCAATCCACCTCAGAGGATTGTTGTTTTTGTTTGGAAAACAGGTGGAGGAAGTTGTGTTGGGTGTGTTCGCTGCCTTGAGTCATTTGAAAAAAATAATAAAGGTGGAATACAAATAAATTTTAAAATAATCACTCTTCTCATTGCTTTAATTTGTTTAAAAAATATTTTTTCATGAAAAATATTTTATTGATGTTAATAACTAATGGATTTAATATTGTATTATGTGATTCATTAAATAAATATTCTACAAATGCATCAATATCAACAAATACAAAGAAATAACTGTTTGTTGGGGTCCTCCATAAGTCTTAAAAGTGGGAAAGCATCATGACACAAGAAACACTGATCTATGTAAGACTTCTAGGGGACAAAATTTAGAATGTTGGAATGGGATGTCTAAAACAGCATATTATCAACTAACTCCAATGAAGTGATCACATAGAAGTCAATAATGGAGTGGTTGGATTTATAAAAAAGTTAAAGCATTTTGGATTAAAATATGGTGGATTATCCAAAATATTCTTTAAAAGAAGATAAAGTTTACTCCACAATTGTTTTTGCTGAGTATAATTACAGATTGTACGATTATAGAGACTAAATTGATTTTAAATTTAATAACTGCAGCTAGACTTTTGGTGGCGCAATATTGGAAGAAGGAAGATTTGCCTACCATTGAAGAATGGACATTAAAAGTAGCGAATCTGGCAGAAATGGCGAAGATTTCAGCATTTTTGAAAGATTACTCACAAGAAAGATATATATCGGAATGGAGAAGATGGATTGATTATATTCAAAACAAATATCAGACTAAAAAGTATCAAATAGCTCATAAATGAATAGAAAAATTAAGAGTATTTATATCTAGTTAAGTAAAAGGGGAGTTAAAGTGTGAAGGGGGGGATAGGAGTCCTTAGTTAATTAGCTTAGTTTAGCATATGATTGTTAATTGTTATACCCTGTATTTTGTTCTGGGAAGTTCGGGGGGGTGGGGGCGGTAAGGAAGGGAGCGGGGGAGGGGAAATATTTTTTCTTCTTTTTGTAAAACTCTTTAATAAAAAAAATGGAGTGGTTGAGAAAGAACAAATTTAAAACTAATTCCAGAAAGGAGAGGTGTATTGGGAGAACATTGAATTAGGACATTTAGAATATGACTAAGCCTGATTTAGATGGAACTGTTTTTTTTTTGTTTTTTTTTAATTTGATTTATATGCCACCCTTCTCCGGAGACTCAGGGCGGCTTATAGTGCGTTAAGCAATAGCCTTCATACTTTTGTATATTTATACAAAGTCAGCTTATTGCCCCCACAAACTGGGTCCTCATTTCACCTACCTTAGAAAGGATGGAAGGCTGAGTCAACCTTGAGCCTTGGAGAGATTCGAACCAGCAGTAAATTGCAGGCAGCTGTGTTAATAACAGGGTGCATAACCACTGTACTATCAAGGCTCTTCCCCCAGAAAGAGCAGATTCACAGGATGAGAATGTTCTTTGGCCACGAGATTTACAGGGTTTGATCTGGAGGGGCATACATTAGCTAGTGGATGTTGTGGCCTGCCAGCGGCCAGCAGAGCTGGCAGCAGTTTCAGACAGTGAGGAGGTTGGGGAGGAATGTGGGCCAGTCCTGGAGTCTGGGGAAGGCTCGGACGAGGGCTCTGTGTCGGAGGTAGAGAGGGGGCCAGGGCCATCTGGTAGTTATGTGCTGCCTCCAGAGCCTCCGGAATCTGACATCAGCGAGGCAGAAGAACAGCGTGAGCCTGTTCCCAGTGTGCGCATGCTCAGAACTGCCAGAAGGCAAGAACAATTAAGAAAAAAACGGGTGACTCGGGAGTAAGGCTTGGAGATGATTGGTCCCTCCCATAAGACATAAAAGAGGAGCAAACGGACGTGAGACTTTGCAGGGAGCAATTAGTTCATATAGTCAATCCAAGCTCTGAGAAGTCCGTTTGACTCTGTGCTCCATTTGGCCTTGCAATACAAATTGACAATTAGGTCTCTGGCAGCATTTCAAGGGAAATAAAGGTGGGTGCTTATCAACATTACCCTGAAAAACTGTGTCAACTCAAGCAGACATCTGTCGGAATCTTCACAGACTGTTTGTGAATCATTACGGGCTGTGAATGACCATAATTCACAGCTGTCTCAATAAAAGAGACTACGATTGTGATTTATGCTTTCTCAGGAAGCCTAGGTCAGAACAGTGGATTTCTTGGACTTGACAATAATTATCCAGATCTTGGTTATAATCCATTTTGACTATTGCATTACAATTGCCTCTCAAATAGCCTAAGAAAGGAGGACAGTAGTGATGTACCTCAATCAATACCTATTTAACTTCTTTTTTTTAACATGGCAGCATCAGCTGTCACAAAAGGAACAGGAAGTATTTTGGAAGCTAACTTCAAGACTCAGGTGCTCTTACTACCTTACCAGCTTTCTTTCCATGCCAATGCAGAAACATATTCACCTGGAATGTCCTAAAATGAGGACCTTTTCAGTAGCACCTCTGTAATTTCCTCTTCTAATGGCAGAGACTGTCTCTTCTTTTTTCCTTCTTCTTCAAGAAAATAAAATAAAATTTACATTTATGCAGTCACCTTTGTTCCATAGAGCCTTCATTTATTCTGCTGTCTGCTCATTTCTGTGTTAATCCCATGTTTCTGTGCTGTTCTTTATACTTCTGATTGCTGTTTTATTTGATCCATTTTTATTTATTTTATTTACTTCACTCCCAGCAACTCTGGGCAGATCACAAAGTACAAGCACAGGAAAAAAATAGCAACAAAGCAATACAACCATAAGACAGAAACCAAAGATGGCAAAAGCAGGACAACCACAAGAAACATACACACACTACCCCAGCTGTCAACTGTCCAGCCCAAAGCCTGTGCAAACAGCCAGGTCCTCGAAAACACCAATAGGAGGCTACCCACCCAGAGCACTTATTCTAGTGGGCAGGTACTGCACGCACGCACGCACACACACACACACACACACAAGCACACACACGGGATCCTGAGTTGCAGATTCTTTGTTAATTGAAGGAACCCAGAGCATGACTACCCTACAAGATTGATGGGAAATAGGCAGTTCCTGAAGTGATCAGGACTTATGCCATGTAGGGCCTCCTAAGTAACAAACATTATCTTCAATCACATTCAAAAGCATTTTGTGATTATTTGCTGTTTTAAGGACAGACAGTTTGGTATAATGGTTAAAGACACAAGGCTAGAAACTGAGACCATGAATTCTAGTCCTGTCTTAGGCATGAAGCCATCTGAGTTATTTCGAGGCTGGTCACACTCTCACAACCCTAAGAATAAGGCAATGACAAGCCACTTTCTGAAAACATTGCCAAGACAGCTGCAGTTGACTTTATCCGGACACTCATCTTTAAAAGGACCTAATAATAATAGTTTAATGATATTTAATATATTTTGGATTATTGCTAGTTGCTGAATTTAGAGCAAAACAGAATTTAGGGCTGCAGGCTGGCTTTGCTGGAAACATGTGATGTATAAATGTCTTACCTTTAGAAATAAATAAGATTTTGTAGGCAACATTTAATGGTGCACAATACGGTCCACAAATGTTTTGTTATCATACATGCCTTTCAGCTGCACAAAAGAGTTCATATTACTTTCTGAACTAGAGTGACACAACTCTACCCCAGAACATTCATAAACAAATACAACCATAATATTCTTGAGCAAAAAATTATATTTGGTGCTACTACTGGTATATATGAATTCATGCAGGTACTATATATGAATACATATATTTATTATATATGAATACATAGGGACAATATTTCACAACTGTTCTCCACCATCACACTGTCTTCCTAAAGATTCTCCAAAATGCCTCCTTCACTTCTTTGTTCCTTAGGCTGTAGATGAGAGGATTCAACATGGGAATTACCACTGTATAGAACAAAGATGCCACTTTGTCTTGTTCCAAGGAATATGTGGAGGTGGGCCGTAAATACATAAAGAAGATCGTCCCATAGAATAAGCTGACAACAATCAGGTGAGAAGAACAGGTAGAAAAGGCCTTGCGTCTACTCTGTGTAGAACGGATCTTTAAAATGGTGGTTAAGATAGAGGCATATGAGAACAAGATGATTACTGTGGTGCCTACACAGTTTATACTCACTTGTGCAAATATTACAGTCTCATTGGTGTGAGTATCAGAGCAAGAAAGCTTTAAGAGTGGGGGGATATCACAGTAGTAATGATTGATCATGTTTGGTCCACAAAAGGATAAAGAAAAACTGAATGTGGTGTGTAAAACTGCATAGAAAATGCCAAGGAAATACGAAATAGCTGCCAACCAGACACAGATTTTTCCTGACATGATCACTGAATAACGCAGAGGGTGACAAATAGCCACATACCGATCAAAGGCCATCACAGCCAGAAGAAGACATTCAGTGCTTCCACATACAACGAACACAAACATTTGAATGGCGCAGGCAGCAAATCCAATGCTTTTCCTTTCTGTTAAGAGAGACACCAACATATTGGGCGTAATGCTGGAAGAATAGTTGACGTCTATAAATGCCAAATTACTGAGAAAAAAATACATGGGAATGTGGAGTCGAGAATCTGTCTTGATTAGCATGATCATTCCTAGATTCCCCACCAGGGTGATGATGTACACCAGTAGGAACAACACAAAGAGGGGCAGTTGCAGTTCTTTTTGATCTGTGATGCCCAGGAGAATGAACTTGGAGAGCCGTGTGTGATTCCACATATAAATTTCTTCTTTGTATATTAATTGTTGGGAGGGGAAAAAATGTAATTAGACAAAGATTGGAATTTACTGCTTACTTTGTAAGGTAACTAAAACACGGGACCAATACAATTTCTGCCTATCACATAGTGTGTATGAGGTTATATTACTTTGAAATCTATAGATATATGCCTTTTTTTCTTTCAAATGTCAATGTAACCTAATGCAAGTATCCCCCCCCCCCAGTTTATATATCCTCTAGCCATGGATTCAATGCCATCCCTTAAACTTGTGGTGGTGTAAAGATGTGTTAAGATGGAGAAAAATGTATAAGAGAAGAGTTTAACTCAATCCCTGGGGCTATGCTCTCCTTTCAAATTAAGGAGATTCACTGCTCCTTCTAATAACACTGAATTAGAACACAATATCCAGCTTGAGATCTCCTATATATTATCAGGATAACATACTACATGCTAGAATATGGTCTTCCTTACTATTCTACTTATGATTTACTCCCATTCTCTACCCTTTTCTGCTTACTATAAATACAAATTGTCATAATTTTTGCTGTGTAAAACCCAACTATGCCCCAAGCAGATGATCAGGAAACTGCAGTTTTCTGTCTCCTCACATTGCATTTAGCTCTGAAAGCATACTATCACATGAGGAATTCAGTTGCCATCTGGAAAGTGACTTGCAGGGGATCAATTTAAGTACACAATTATCATTGGTTGATAACCATTGTCTTGGTGCTCTGGCAAATTAATTTAGACATGCTGTTTATTGAGAGATGGATAGTTGGAAAATCCTATTATCTTCATTTATTCTGGTCCTGGCCAATGATAGAGCAGTGTCTATTCTCTGTAAATAAATAGAAAGAGGAAATATGTACTTACCTCCTATTTTTGAAAGACGGCCAGAACTTTGTGTATGATACATTTTCCAAATGTATTGACAATTTAACAGGAACAAGACTTCCTAAACCCTACCAGAAAGAATAAAAAGTTACTTCCCATACTTGTACTTAATAGATTTCCCCCCTACCCCCGCCGAATTTCTTCTACTGCTTCTAATGGGAGAATAAATAACTATAATTTCAGCACTGATGCATCCTTTTCTTTGTTCTAAGGGACCCACATAAGTAATGTTATGGGACTGCTGTAAGCTAGAGCTTCTAGCAAAAATTTCCAAGGCCTCTTTCTGTGAACACTACTCTCAAAATATACAGCTTACCTGGGAATGAAATACTGATAGCATTGCAGAAATTGCTGAGTGAGTGAAGGCTCCATTTATTTAAACTCTGGTTTAAAAATTCCCTGAAGGTTCCCATTCTCCTTTGACATTTGTTTTTTTTCTGCTTGTTGATGCTGGACAGAATAATGAAAATCATTTAAGTAGAGGATCTGTGAGTAATTTATGCCACCATCCTGTCAGTTGAACCAAATTAGGGACATTTTTGTCCCAAAGATCTACATGTTATAAAGTAGGACAACTTTGAAATATTGTTCATACTGCTTGAAAATAATCTTTCTTGTCCCTTTGTCAAAAATAAAGATATAGTTCAAATGACAACACAAATCAACAAACTAATGTTACGAATCCAACACTGTTTTCTTTTTCTAGTGTTGTATAATAAATTTTAGTTTGTTTACATTCTCAAAAACTCTACAGTTCTTGATGTCTTGATTGATGTAGACAAGATTTAAACAAGAAGAACCTATGCATTTTTAATGTGCAGTCTAGAGTTATATCAACAATTCTGTGAGTTTGGTCCAAAATGTGACCATAATAGGAGAAATCTGGGTATGAGTTAATGTTTCAACTCTGAAATTACATCTTCCCCAGCAAGGCAATTGCAACCAATCCTTACTAAACTCTTTTGACACATCTAAAGGGCATGAAGTAATGTGGTTTTGGGTTATCAACCTCATCTTAAAATAAGGGATGTCATGTTATTTATTTCTATCTCAAGCCACTTATCAAGATATGACATTTAAGTTCACTATTGACGAGGTCATGTAGTACTGCCTAGTATTCCAGGACAACATCTCCCCATCTTCTGCTGCCAACTGCTGGCATCATTCAATGCTTCAGTGTTGTACAACCCCAATGTGCATTTGCAATGCGCCACAATCTCCCACCAAGGATGCCACCTCTTTGTCCATTGTAAAATTTCTGATGGGGAGTTGGCTAGGTACTACTTCTAAAAGACCCTGCCTGGTCTTGGTTGTCGCTGGGAGTTTTGGCTGAAAACATGCTGTCAGAACTATGGCCTTTTTATTAATATAGGAAGAAAACGTTCATAATTTCAATAGTAAAATAGTAATTGGTTTTCAGTATCTTAGTCCAGCCAGCTTGGGGAATTATAAGTCTTGATGTCCACCCATCTTAGCTGACATTGAGAAATACTCTCTGAGTAAGCAGCCTTGTGCCACTGGAATAATTTGCATGGCAAAAGCTCTCTCTTTTATTGTTTCAAGACTTTGCTGTTTCCTGTTTCATAGCCTACCACTCTCTCTTTCTTGGCATTTGTTGAAAGGTTTATAGTATAGCAGAACAGTTATAGCTCATGAACCTCAGTCGCCTTGCTTTCTGTTTGTCTTAGTCTCAGCTTCATGGGTCATGAAGATGCCAATACTTGTACCACCAACCCAGAAGGATATGGTAAATAATCACTTGAATAGTTGAGAAATGACTTATAGAAATTCACTGACACTTGAGAATCTAGAATGTGTATTTTGGATGTATGTTTTCTTCATCTCACCATCATTACAGATTTGTTATTTACAAACTCAGCTCCTCTCCCACAGGAGTCAAGTCTCACAAGGAAAATCTCTGAGGAGCAGAAGATCTTGAGAAACCTCTGAAAGCAAATTATTAGAGGGGCAAAGGCACTCATACTGAAGCAGATACCTGATGAGAGCAAGCCTCTGTAAATAACAGATGGAAGAGAAAGTGCAGAGAGAGGTAGGCTGGGAAAAATATCAAGTTAAAAAGTGCCTCTTAGCCCTTTGCAATTTAGATGGGGAGAATCTCAGAGTAAATAATGTGCATTTGTCTGGGAATAACCTAGTAATTCATTGGTTGGTTGGTTTTTAAACATCAGTCTCAAACTGGAATAGCTCCAAGACTTGGCTTCTGGAAAACAAAGTTATATCAGGGTTTTAAAAAAAAATCAGGAAAATCTTCACTATGTATTGAGATGGATTTTTTTAAAAAAAAAATAGTACTGAATTTTTTAAAATATGCATTTCTAAACATTTATTTTTCCTCAAAATATAAATTTCTCAATGTCCTTTCTCATGTAACATACTTTCTTTCTTTCAGAAAAGTATGACACAAAATGTGGAGAAATTAGCATCCAGAAGTAGTTACACTCCAATGTATTATGTCATTTTCAAAATGTAAGCCAGGACAGGTCATAATATCAAGAAGAAATATGCTGAGCAGCCTTAGCTACACATAGCTAAGTTCTATATCAAATTCTACTGACAAAGCAATTTTCTACGAAATGTTAAGTGGATGGGGTGCAAATCAAAAGTGAAAATCTCATAGGTGGCAATTGTTTGTGTGATCTTAGCTTTCTTAGAAAATCTTCTGAAAAGCCATATGATGAAATAAAAATCAGTACTATGAGAACTCTTGCATGCGGCTTATAATTTTTCTAAAAATATGCCTTTTTTTCTGTACAGAAACAAGCAACCCGAGTGAAGCGATCCAGATTCTACAATGTCTATGTGAAACTTTATCAGGCAGCTAGTTAAGTCTTGACCAATTCTGGACTTTTCAGTACATCTGATATAAGTGTGGTTCAGCTTTCCAGGTCCATCTTACAGTGTGTGTATGTGTTGATGCTAGCTCGCTTTCTAAGATAAAATGCCAATGTGCATCATGGATTGATAGATAGAACCTAACTTTTTTCCAGCTGAGGACTGAGATATTTTACTGCACATAAGCTATCTTCTTGGTGTTGCTGTGACACTCAAGCGCTTTATGAAATATAATGCACTTTTATAATGGGAACAAATCTTCATGGTATTGCTCTAAAATAGTTTCAGATGGTACAGCCAAAATGATATTAGGATGTTTGTGTCAGTAGAATGAACGAGACAGTGGTTAAATTTTAAATAAAATAGAATATATCATCTCTTGAATATGAGAGAGTATGACTCAACATTAAAGAAGAAAGTGTATTCCTTCTTCACTCATTTCCTGAGGAGAATTTAACTGAGGTGATGGAATAAATGGCAGATATCAATTCAACTGTGAGTACAGTGAAGGAATTTGTTTTATTTGGAATCACCGACCGCCCTGAGCTGCAGATGCCCCTCTTTGCCATATTCCTCTTGAATTACAGCATCACTCTAATGGGAAACCTGGGCATAATCCTTTTGATTCAGACTGACAGACAGCTACATAGCCCTATGTATTTCTTCCTCACCCACTTGGCATTTGTTGATCTCTGCTATTCCTCCGTTATTGCCCCCAAAATGCTGGCAAGCCTCTTAGCAGTTAAGAAAACCATTTCATTCCATGCTTGTGCAGCCCAGCTGGGCTCTTTTTTGACTTTCATGATCACAGAGTGCTTCCTGCTGGCAGTGATGGCCTATGACCGCTACGTTGCCATCTGTAACCCACTGCTTTATCGATCCATCATGTCCCAGAGAGTCTGCATCCAATTAGTAGCTGCACCTTATATATATAGCTTTTCTGTTGCCCTGTTCCATACCATCGTTACATTCCGGCTATCATTCTGTTCCTCAAATGTGATTAACCATTTCTATTGTGATGATCTCCCGCTCTTGGCCCTCTCCTGTTCTGATACCAGCACCAAACAAATATTGATCTATGCTTTTGCTGGCTTTGATATGATAGTCTCCCTTCTTATTGTTCTTATCTCTTATGTGTTTATTCTGTCTGCCATCCTAAGAATCAGCTCAGCTCAAGGACGACACAAAGCTTTCTCTACTTGTGCTTCTCACTTGACAACTGTCATCATCTTCTATGGAACTTTGATCTTCATGTATTTGCAGCCAAGCACGAATCACTCCCTAGGCACCGATAAAATAGCTTCAGTTTTCTACACACTTGTGATCCCCATGTTGAATCCCATGATCTACAGCCTGAGAAACAAGGAGGTTAAAGAGGCCCTGAAGAGAAGAAGAGGGAGAATTCTGGTTCTTTGTTAAAGAATGGTTACCTCCCCACTCCAAAGGAAATTTATTTCCATCTGTTTCATTCTAAGTATGAAATAAACTTTAGTTGTTGGTTTGGACTAGCTCACTGCCCAGGATCTGATTCCAGGAAGACATATGGTTTCAAAGAGAACACACCAGGGAATCACATGCTAGGTGAGGTGTTCCTGTTGATCCACCCTATTAATTCCCTCATCCTTTTTCTTTGAATGCTATTCTGTCCCTACCTGTTCTTCAGCTGGAATTATTCAAACACCCACATTTAACTATAAGGTATATGATGAATGTCTTCCAACTGGGCTTTTAGCTTTCAAAATAACACCTATATGATTATGTTACAAAGGCAAAAGCTGCTGTATCTATTTTATGTGCTTCTCATACTCCCTACTGTTTTAAGACTTCTTCACTCCATATTTCTGCCTCTACTCTCTCGTTAGAGTCATCTGTCCATAATCACACTGCTTTGGATGAATGCTTCCAGAATGTCTTGAATGTCCTGTACAATTATCTATCTATCTATCTATCTATCTATCTATCTATCTATCTATCTATCTATCTATCTGTTAGATTTATATGTCGCCCTTCTCCGGAGACTCAGGGCAGCTTACAATGCATTAAGCAATAGCCTTCATACTTTAGCTCTGTAGTTCTTCAGATATAAGGTGACCAGATGTCCCGCTTTTGGTGGGACAGTCCCGATTTTTAGCAATTTGTCCCACGTCCCGCGGCGTTTTAAAAAAGTCCCAATTTTTCATTCTGCCTCCTGAGTCCCGGCTGCCTCCTGAGTCCCAGCTGACGGCTAGAGGGAAAAAAACTGTTTAAACTCTTGCCGCGGGGCTTCAAAGGGCCGCCCTACAGGTGATCAGTGTAAAGAGTTCCTGGAGCAGATTTTTTCCCCCTAGCTATGCTGAAGAAACGAAAGCGAAAGCAGGGTCTTTGCTGCAACGTGACAAAATGAGGCAGAGAGAGATTTCTTTTTCTTTTTCCTCACCAAAAAAGGTAGGTGCAAAACTGCAAACAATGGGAAATTTAGGAGGAGAGTTCAAGATTTTAAAGCACAAAAGAAAAAATGCTCTATTTAACTAGGGAATTGTAATAATTGAGATACTATTAATTGTATATTGTGTTGAAAGCAGAAATGGTCAAGTTGTGGTTTGGAGGAAATTATTTGGTTTATTATTATTGGTAAATATAATTAATTGATTTGTAAGAAATTGGATTGCATGGAAATAATTGGAATATTCATGTTCATATTGATATACAAAAAAGATAGTTATATAACTAATTGATTTATATTAAAATGTTGAATTTGTATTAAACAACTGTATTACATAATTACATAATTAACCAATGTGAGGATGGATATAAAAATAGATGACAATGGGAAGGGGTATAATATAAAATAGAAGGGAAAAATTGAATTTGATTAAGATTAGAGATGAGGATGAAGGGTAATTTTTTTTAAAAAAAATAGATGAGGAATAAATATGGCAAAAAGGAAATATAGAAATTGTAAATTTAATTGAAATGACTAAACACTGTTTAAATTTGTGAACCAGCCAAATATTCTGTTCAAAGAAAATACATTGTATGTTTGTATGTGTGTTTCTAATTATTGCTATTTATTCATATTTGTTCTCTTTTATTCTTTAAAGTTTAACAATTCATTCTTTATCTTAATATCTTTATATTTGTTTGGGGTTGGCTTTCTTCCCTTTCATCTTTTTTATTGTACAGCAATCTTTCTCCTCAAACCTACCACCTCTCTCTTTTCTTTCCTTCTTACTTTCTCTTCCCCCCACCTCTTCTTCTCCTCCCTACTTCCTCTTCCTTTCTCCTTCTCCTCCTCTCTTCCTCCCTCTCTTACTCTCACTCCTACTCTAATTTCCCTTCCTTTCCTTCATCCTCTCTATTGCTGTATCCTTTTATGCATATGGACTACTCAGAGGGCTGAAAAAGTTATTTTTGACTGGTCCTCACACTTTTGACCAGTCCTCAAACTTATGACTGTCCTCACATTTTACGTTTTTTGCCCTATCTTGTCATCATGGTGAAGAAAAGCAGTTGTGAAATGAGTGACATGGTTGTTAAGAATGCTGCACGGGCATAAATGTGAGGATGGTCATAAGTGTGAGGACCAGTCAAAAGTGCGAGGACCTGTCAGAAATGACTTTTTTCAGCCCTCTGAGTAGTCCCTATACACATAGCCATGGCCACCCGGTCACATGATGAGCTAGCCACACCCACCCAGTCACATGACCAGCTAGCCACGCCCACAAAATAAGCCACGTCCAAAAGGTGTCCCTCTTTACCAATGTTAAAATCTGGTCACCTTACTCAGATAGGATGTTAAGCTGGTCAGTTCCAGCCAGGTCATTCCAGGACTCAACCTGAGCACATATATTTATCTGTATTCTGCATTACCATAATGACAAATTTTCAAGATAACCAGATCTCACAGTTGTCAGGTCACTAACAAAGGCACACAATTTAAATTAGCATAATGTAATATAATAAGATGGTGTTGCGGTTTTCCTGTAGAAGGTTGATGAAGACTGGTGAAGAAAAAGGAACTTTGCAAAGTCAAGAATTCAATTATCTTTTTTTTTTTTTTTTTTTTTTTTTTACAAAACAACCATTTCATAAATGCATGGCACAACATAGGAGAACAAACCCATCAGGACAAGATTCAGCAGTCTATCTGCATTTAAAAGAAAAAGGCCACTCTTTTGAAGACAGCAAAGTCCACATTTTGAATAGAGAGGACCTCTGGTTTGAAAGAGGGGTCAAAGAGGCCATCTATTTCAAAATTGAACAGCCTGCTCTCAACAGAGGGGGAGGGATACAACATCATCTGTTTCCAGTCCACAACACAGTCCTTTCAGTGGTTCCAAGAAGGCTTCACCCCATTTGCACTACTCGGGTAACCTTGATGACAAAGATAAACCTCCAGGTGGCCTCAACTACCCTTTAAAAGAATGCAAATGACCAGCTGTCTGTAAAGAGCATAAATCCTTCCATTCCCCACCATACAGTCAGAGCTGAAGAAACTTCTTGGGTGAGAAGTGAAACATCTTCAAAGAAAAACCAGAAAGTCTAGTTGCCTCTTGAAAAAAGCACCTTTGGGACTCTATCCTCATATTGTAAGTTTATTATCATAGATATAAGTTAAACGTAAAAGACAAGGTCTCAGCAGACTCTCATTTACAGCAGCTCTTTCATACCATTTACTCAGGGGTAGGCTCTGAAACACTAGGAAATTACTGAAAAGTCACCCAAACCCACCCTAAAATACAGAAATAAGTACTGTTGTTATACTATATTTTCTTGGCTATTCATTGCCCATTCTATTTTATTCGCAATAAAGTGTGTGTGTGTGTGTGTGTGTGTGTGTAGGCGTTATTGCGAATAAAATAGAATGAGCAATGAATATATATATATATATACACACACATACATACATATATGTATATATATATATATGTATATATATATATATATATATATATATATATATATATATATATATATATACACATACATATACATATACATATACATATACATATACATATACATATACATATACATATATATGTTTTCTGAGGTTTTCGCGGGTGTTTATATGTAGGTCTTGGGAGGGATGAGGAAAAAGCAGGAAATGTGGGTGAATGCCAGGCTTCTGGAGAAAAAAACAATTCATTGGAGATTGCAAAAGGGAATCTGTTGGATCAACACAGTCTTACCAAGTAGAAAGAGCAAGAAAAAGGAATTTTCACTTTAAAAATGATCTAGGAGATCTGGGAATATGTGAATTGTGAGGTGCAATTCCTGGACTCCTGCATTCTTCTCCTCTGAGCTAAACTTTTGTAAGCAACAAGAAAGGATAAAATTACAACACAGAATGTCAATAATGGAAAACATTCAAGAGAGAGAGAGGGAGGGAGGGAGGGAGGGAGGGAGAGATCCCCAAAGATGGTGAATTGGAAGAAATTTAAAAAACAAGGCTGATTATTTCACTCCTATGGTTTCACATTGACGGCAAAGCACTTTCCATGTACTTATCCCTCCCATATTTCAACAATATAAAAAGATTGTTTTTCCATGTACTTATCCCTCCCACATTTCAACAAAATGTAAACACAGTGTTTTGTTTCATGTTTTTCCATGATCTATTCTCCCAACCCATATTTTCACAAAACTAACAACAATGCCTATTCATGGGTCAACCTTATCATGAAATTAATATGTTAGGCATAGTTCTAGTATGCCTATTATTTTGACTTTCTTCCATCCTTTAATTTCTTAGACCAAAGTAAGTATTCCTGCATATAAATTCATTATTTATTTATTTATTTTATTATTCATATTTCTATGCCGCCCACTCTCCAAGGACTCTGGGCGGCTTACACCAAAGACAGTATACGAAATAGCATATTGCCCCCAACAATCTGGGTCCTCATTTTACCCATCTCGGAAGGATGGAAGGCTGAGTCAACCTTGAGCCGGTGAGATTTGATCCACTGATCTGCTGAACTAGCAGTCAGCTGAAGCAGCTGCAGTACTGCACTCTAAGCACTGCACCACCTCCGCTCATTAACTAATATAAAGTTGCAATCATGACTATTATTAACATGACATTCATATCAAACAACTAACAGGTGGGGCTTCAGATTCTAGGGCCAGAAAAATTCAAATCCTCCATGATCCTTTTATCTCTACCTTTCATAAATCCTCCATCAGTTATGCTGGGTAAAGCTAACAGAATTTATCAACCTGTAGAAGAAGAGATTTAGTTCCATAATCTTCAAGGGCATCCACAGTAGAGAATTAAACAGCCATCTGATTGTGGCCCTGACTCATTTTATACTCATTGCAACATGTGGAATCAAGGGGAAGAGTTTAGATCAGACAGTCATGGCTGCCTGTCAACATCCAGCTTGGGTATCCAAATAAAAGTCCAGGATCATTTTCATTTCTGAAAAACTTAATGGTTTATTGAATACATAATTTGGAAAAGCTGAAGTAAAACTAACTCTGAATTTCTCAGGTCCAATACATAGTAATAATCAATGATTTCCCCAGCCCAACCCCCCCCGGCTTCCATGTAAACTAAATAAACAAGTTCCCATTGTTATGGGAATTATCTGTCTCACTTGCACACCTGCTAAATTGTCCTTGAAAGTTTCCACTCTCTCACAAACTTCAGTGGAGCTGTAGAAGTTTCGTTTTCTCTTGGCACTGCCTTCTTGACTTTTCTTCCACACACTGATGCCCCTGATAATTTGGTGTCTTCCTTTCCCAATCCGAACAGAACACCTGGTTCATATAATGTACCACAGCTCCTCAAGACCAGGGGTGTCAAACTCGCGTCATCATGGCAGTGTCACATGACGTATAGAGACTTTTTCCCCCTTCGCTAAACCGGGCATGGGCATGGCCAGCATGTGACGCATCTGGCTCATGGGCTGCAAGTTTGACAGCCCTGCTCAAGACTATCATTCCTTTGCTTCAAACTTTATGATTATCTTAAACCACCAAACATTCAGCTATTCATGTAAACTCTCTTATCTAGAAGTAAGGCCTTCTTTCAGTTGGGCTTCTTCCATGTATGCAGGATTGCAATCAAAACCTCTCATTTACATGTCTAGTTTTATTATTTAAAAAGTTAGCACAAACTTTTTGTTTTATACTAGTAAGCTAGGTACTATCCAGGTTAATTTTATTAGAAAACAAGTTACTAGAATCAGCATGTTAAAAATGGGCCAAGTTAATTCAATTATATATTGGGAGACAAGCATTTTAATTGTAATTCTAGAAGAGGAAAAATTATGTGTTGTTGCCCTTAAGAAGAAGAAGAAAAAATACTTTTGATTGTTGAAAAATTCTAAAAAATATAACCACCACTCCCAAGTTTGCATCTGTTGTGCTTATTTTGTCATTCCTCAACTGTATTGCATATTTTTAGCTAGTTTATCACAGTTTCCTGTGATTTGGGGTAGTGAATCAGTGGTGGGTTGCCCCCAGTTTGGACCGGTTCTATAGAACTGGTAGTAAAACTGGTAGGAGGCTCCGCCCACTGACCCCGACGTCATCAGAAAGCTTCTGTGCATACGGCCCTGTTGCAAACCGGTAATAAAGGTAAGTAGAACCCACCCCTGTAGTGAATGCTCAAATCATCTTGCTATTCATGAATACAAAAGTAGAGGGAAGACTTTTAAACTCTACTGTAGGCCATTTACAATGTCATTTTATAATTCTATCAGCATTAGCATTTTTAAAAGCAAGTTATGCTTTTGAACTGTGCAAAACTTGATTTCCTTCCTGGTTTTCAACAATAACAATAATTAATTGGAATTAGATATTCATTCTTCTGCACTGACTTGCCCTAAATAATTTTGGGACAACTGATATATCCAGTTCATTAGAGGACCTAGATGGGAACAAATGTTTTGTGGAAATGGTAAATTTGCAATTAAATGTTTGTAAATTAATGGATTGAGTAGGAAACTGAATCAGTGATTATTCCAGCTATCCTTGGGCAGAGTATTAATCATCTGTGGAGACTTCATCCCTAAATAAGATTACAGAGCTGGCGAATTAGATGATGCTAGATAAGGATGTTAGGAAGGAATTTGCAGTATTTTCTGTAGCCAGGATAGTTATAGTTATGGTCTTTCTTTGCTAATAAGAATGGATGATGTTCAGGCAACTGGCTGTTTCTAACTAGTAACTTGTTCGATTGCTTGCGGCAGCCTTATGAGATTTCATTAAGATGACAGCATGAAAACACATGTTTACTCCAGAGAAGACAAACAGATGAGCATATAATTTTGTATAGACGATATCACTGAGAGAAAATAAGGTTTGATGATTTTTTTTTTTGTTTATGCAGTCTTATTATTTTTAATTGCAACATAGAAAACTCTGCGGTATACTTCTTAATTATTCCCTGTGAACTTTATTTTTTTTTTCCTGTAGCAAAATAGTCCTAAGTGTATTCTCCACACTTAGAAAAGAAATTACGTAAAAATTAAAGAGCTTGGATGAATGCTGTAAACTTTGAACTAATGACTTCCGCATTCATTAGTGTAAAGAAATATATGGAGACAAATATCTTTATACAAAAGTAAATTATTATCATCCAGATACATTGACTTGCCCAACAGATATCCACACACAGTTCCTTTTTAACTTATATAATTATAAGTTTTAATATGTCATTAATTTCAGTTTGACTCTTTTATAAAATTGCTTGTTAATGTATAATGAGAAAAAAGCAATAATCAAACTTGGTAATAAATGTTAAGGTAAAACGCAGAACAAAATAAACTTGAAAATAGCAAAGAAGCAATAAAGAGAATTATTTTCAAATATTTATTAAATTATTATATATTATAAAATTCTTCAATAATAATAATTTGAGAACATCTATAATACCAAATTGAGTCCTGGAATCATATTGATCAGACAGCCCATAATATTGTTATAAAGTCAAAATATATAAAATTTGTAGAGATGTCTTCCATCCAGGATTTTAGGCCAGGTGTGGTGTGGATTTTCTTCTGGAGTAAAACAACCTTCTTATTTGCAAATAAGAACTATATCCAAAGTTCTACATGCTTTCATTAACTCCAAATTTTCAAAATATAATTTAATAAGACATTCACATATCTGATTTTTATGTCATTTTCCTATCCAATTTGCTACCTTATTAAGCCAACACAAAAGAGGCCCACAACATACGAATCATAGTCCCTTCCCATCTATTGATCTCCAGCATACAAAAATTGAAACACAACCATTGCTGTACATCTTTTGGGGAGTTCAATAAGATCAGGAAATGAATCCTTTGTTGAAAAATCTTAACTTCTTATAAGGATTCATGAAAAACTAGATGTCCCTGAAGGAGCGAAGAAGGGACTGGACGGGATTAGTAGAAATAGATGAGTATCTTAAAAAACAAAATCTACAATTTATTACAGTACAGGTAGTCCTCGACTTACCACTACAACTGAGCCCAGAATTTATATCGTTAAGTGAGAAATTTGTTAAGTGAGCTTTGCCCCATTTTATAACTTTTCTTGCCACATTTATTAAGTGAATCACTGCTGTTGTTAAATTAGTAACATGGTTGCTAAGTGTATCTGGCTTCCCCATTGATTTTGCTTATCAGAAGATCGCAAAGGATGACCACATGACCCCAGGACACTGCAATCGTCATAAATATGAAGAGGTTGTCAAGCATCTGAATGTAAATCACGTAACCATGGGGATGCTGCAGTGACTATAAGTGTGAAAAATGGTCATAAGTCACTTTTTTCAGTGCTGTTGTAAATTCGAATGGTCACTAAATGAACTATTATAAGTCAAGGACTACCTATAATACATTGTTTCCCATGAGCTCTATAAAAATGATTCACCAACAATCTTCAGGGTTAGATTGTCCCATAATGTTAGCTTCTCCTGGGAGTTTGGATCAAACATCAATCTCCTCTCTGACATATTCCAAATAGTGTTTCAACTTTTAATGCAAGAGAAGCAATAAGACAGTGGCTAAAATAGAAATAAAAATACTATCAAGATATTATTAAGAAGACAAATATCCTTTATACCAATTTTCAACACTGCATTATAGATTCAGAAGTTGATCTAATTAAACTTATAAGCTTTCAACAAAGTGACTAAGTTCAACAATTACACTAAGCCATAAAGCATGATTTACTACTAATGCTTTTTCACAAGATCTTGAAATCATGGTTTTGCCAGTGGACTTGGTGACCCCATTCAAAGCCAATCAAGTAGCTTGTTTGATTTTGTTGGCACCATCATGGGTTGTGAGGGTGGGGATTATAATAAATTGTGGATTTTTAACTGTGGGTTTTTAATGTGGTATGCTGCCCCGAGTTGGGTGGCTATATAAATTTGCTAAATAAATAAATTAATGTTGGATTTTTTTAAAATTTATTAAGTCCAAGTGAACTAAACTGCATTATGGCTATATGTACTCAGTTGCTGATGTTAGAGAAGATACCATTTTCTCTTCTTCCCAGGAACATCTAAATCAACCTCTTCACATAATGCATTTGCCTGACAGTCCCTGACAGTTGGAGCGAATGGTGCAGAAATGAAGTACAGGAATAATGGGGTGGGTGAATGCTTATAGAAGGAAGTTGGCATAAAGAATATCCTACCCTTTCCTCCTCAAGGGATTTTTTTTTTTTTTTAATACTAGAGAACATTGCATCAGACCTACTTAGAGAAAGGAAATAACCAAGAATGCTGTTCTGCTCAGATTGCCTCTTTTTAGCCGTGAATGAATACTCACCATGACCACAGGGCAAATCCTTCAAACTATGGCTTCACAATACCTGAAAGTATATATAAAATACTTCAGTGGTGAAATTCAAATTTTTTTACTACCGGTTCTGTGGGCGTGGCATGATGAGGCTTGGTGGGCGTGGCTTGGTGGGCATGGCAGGGGAAGGATACTGCAAAATCTCCATTCCCTCCCCACTCCAGGGGAAGGATACTGCAAAATCCCCATTCCCACCCCACTCTGGGGCCAGCCAGAGGTAGTATTTGCCGGTTCTCTGAACTACTCAAAATTTCCGCTACCAGTTCTCCAGAACCTGTCAGAACCTGCTGGATTTCACCCCTGGAATACCTCCTTTCGAATTGTTAACGCAGCTATTGCTTTTTCTGGGATCCTGTGGCTGCTTCATAAAGGGCTTTCAGCTATCTCTAAATAGATGCACCACTGTGAGAAGCAAGCAAACCAATACAATCACAACAGGCAGTCCCTGTCATTGGGAGTGAGTCAACATACTGATATTGATTATGTTCTGAATTACTTTGAGAATAGTAGAAGAGCCCTACTTTATCAAGCCAAAATCCAAGATTTTGCTTCATGGGTGGCTACCAGCTGTCAGTAGGAAGGCCCCCAGCATGAAAGGCCTTTTCTCATTCCCAACTGCTACCAATATACCTCTTTCACTGGTGTTGATACTAGTTATCTAAATATTTTAATTAATCCTAACCACTTTCCTTTTAAAAGGGAATAGATACTGGATTTAAAAAACCCCAATACACTACTATTTATAATCCACCCCCTCCCAATGTGGCTGCTTATAATGTTTTGCTGGTAAGTGGCTGATGGATTGTGATGAAGCACGAACTGGATTAGTTTATCTGAGAGGAAATTATAACTGACTTGATAAGTGTCAAATTCAAGCCTGGAATGAAACACAAAATAAAGGAAGTAGGAAATAGTCTCAGAGGTCATATGCCATTTGGGCAAAAACTCAAAGCCAGACTAAGTACTGTATTAATAGTGCCTATTTACATGAACATAGCTGACCTTAAACCACACATTAGCTAAAAACAGTCAGTGCCTTGGACCAGGTCTAGCCTCTTGTTTACAAAAGCCTTTTCATGAGCTCACCTTCTCTGAAAAGGAACACAAAATCACCACCAGTCAGTCAGTTGGTAAAAATTATAGTTATTCATTCAAGAAATATAACAGCATGCCTGTCCTACTATACTACATCTTAAGGAAAAGATACACATATATGCATAAATGAAGTACAAATATGTGTATGAAGCTTTTTCTGGAATTATACTCTGTTTTCCCAAAACTAAGACAGCCCTGATAAAAAGGCCAATCGGGCTTTTGAGTGCATGTGCTAAAATAAGCCCCACCCCCGAAAATAAGCCCACCCCAAAAATATTTAAACGCAGAACTGGAAATCAGGTAAGACGGCAAGAGGAGCACCATCTTGCTCCACGTGCTCCAAAATAATAAGACCTCCCCAAAAATAAGGCCAAGCACTTATTTCGGGGTTCAAAAAATATAAGACAGGGTCTTATTTTCGGGGAAAAACTATATTTTCAGACACAGTTAGGATTATCAGTCATGTAAACTCTTTGTGTAAACTGAAATATGTTTGTACTTTAGCTTCAAATCTTCCCTAGAGGAAAGATTAGAAAAACATGGATGAGCTTCTGTCTCTTTCAACATCTTTGAAACAGAGCATTTTAAAAAGGGAAGATTCCTACAACTTTCTGGATGTTGATATTTCATGCTGTAACAAGTGAACCATCATAAAATAATCCAAATCAATTCAGTTCAACCTTTATTGTCAAAGCACAACACGTGTACAATGAGATTGGCTGAGCCTCCCTTCATGTACCCCTCCAACATAAATACATATCAATAACTCACAGTGAAAGAAAGAAAATCCCTAACCCAATAAATCATACTAATTCTTGATCTTCTCCAGATAAAGATAATTCTTCCTCTGAAGTGAAATTTTCTGTCCAATATTCTAGCCTAGGCGAGAATAATAGATGGCAAAAGAAAAGCTTCACAACTTAAACAGAGGTTTGAAGACTGTTGAATTCTCAGGAACTCAACAGAAAACCCACTCACTTTTTTTCTTGTGTTAACTGATGAGTTTTTCAGTGGATAGTAGAGAGCAAAGGATTGCTCTTTTGCAGCTAAACACCATGGAGAAATGCTGCTCTTCAGCAGGTTCAGGGAGAGAAGAGATAAGCTTCCAGTTTTCCCAGTGACCTTGCTTGAAATTCCCAGTTTCCTTGAAGAGGTCTATCTTACAATGGTATCTTTGCTCTTATAATTGGTCAGTTCTCTGTTTGTTTGTTTTTTAAAAATCAATAATACCATTTTTCCTTGCTTGATAATAAAGCATCATCTAACAATTATGTTTTAAAAAACCAATTTCTTTCTAAAATTAATGTCCATGTGTCAAAGCATGATATTATTATTGGAACATGATCAGGAATTATGGTTCAGTCAATACAGTACTTTTCAAATAAATCAGTCCTGGATCAAGACATCAAGAAAATAATCTAAATGGTGTTAATAAAAACATGTATTCTTGTTTGGTTACATTCAATTGTCTTCATAACAAATCAATGTAAACTGTTATACAGATGTATTATATATATTGACAGATAAATAATCCTGATAGCATCTTCTAAGAAAGATTGTGCATTGTATTGGGTATTGATCTGGATAATTTGGTGGGATAGTGTCAGTTGCAAATGACTTTTTTCATGCCCACCTAACAATATTTTTACTGGATCAAAATTTCAAGAGAAAGTGAATCTCTTTAATTAACTTAGTAAAAGTAGAGATCCTTTGGGAAATATGTTTTTAATGGCTTCCTGTGAGTAATGCAATACTTGCATTAGATGTCTGGGGCTCTGAGGTAGACAAATAAATACCTCCAATTTGTCTGTCTGAATAACTGAAGCACATGAAAACAACAAAGGATGGTCCGATCAACTTCTGAGCATCCTGTTTGACCATCTTCTCTGAACATCCTAAGTGGTACCTGACGAATCCACAATAAAGCATGAAGATTCCTACCATAATTTCCAGGTAGGATATAGTTTTAGAGAAAGTGAGGCTGGGCATTGCAAAACCAGAATTTGGGAAATCTAAATTCTGAGACAATATATGAAATGATGCAATAAGAAGAATCTTCTTGATGAAAGCCAAGAAAGGAGAAAAATAGAGATGCTGAGATGTCAAGCTAGTCTTTAATGATAATCAAACATTTCCTGAGTAGTAACTGTTGCTAAGAAAGATAAGCAGCAGATCTACAGTATAAGCAATTTCTAAAAAGCCACAGTGCTCTTTTCTTCCAAAAGTAGTGTGATTGAAATGTTTTAGTGTTTCATATGCTTGACATTACAGCATCCACACAGTCCTTGCTTCCTTTTTTTCCATGCAAAACTATTAATCCAGTGTTTTGTTTCACTTTAACACAGAATATTTGCTTCAGCAGAATGCCAGCCTGGACATAGTACCTAGAATATTGGAATGATTACAATGGTCCAGGTCATAACAGGAAAAAAAAATCCAATGGTGTCTTCCATTCTTGTAGATCTTACAAGGAAGATAAAAGTCTCTCCAAAATAAGGTTAGCTCAGAAGAGGAAGAAATTAATGCCATTTGGACAATATGGGCCAGATTTTCCTGTCTGACATCTTTCAGAGATGTTGGAGTCAGATCTACATCTCTCAGATTTTGAAGGCAGCTGTTACCCCAGCACAGCTGGGAGGCAACCAGTATAAGAAGGATGATAAGAGAGTTCTCTCTCGCTCTCTCCCTTCCCAAGCACTGATTATACATGTATAAATGACATACTCACAATATAGAATCCTTCTAGCTGAGGAAATGAAAGGAGAAGAAGAAAACATCATTCACAGTTATTTAGTTCGAAGCCCATTGCCATGATTCTTCTCATGTTATGGGGAAAAGGGATTACCTAGCCTGTGTATTCCCAGTCAATTGTGCCTAATGTAGAAAGTAACTTTTGAATCTACCTCCTCAATCTCAAATTCTGGGGCCACAATATTCTAGGTCAAAAGTTCTTTTTGGTATCACATTCTGTCACTGATGACTAGATGAAATTGTTATTGCATTTGCTTCCGTCCTTTCCTAGTTCAGAACTAGTGGATGGAAATCTAATACATTTTACCGCATAACACATGTTATCCTTGATAGCTTGAAGCGATACCTTTGGATTTATTAACATACATACATACATACATACATACATACATACATATATATATATATATATATATAGCCCTAGTTCTGTGAAATCTCATTCACAAGTTTCTGGGCTTTTTGTATCCTGCTGAAAAGCAACAACTCTGTGCTGCAATTTGGGAGAGCACAGAGTTGTTGCTTTTCAGCAGGATACAAAAAGCCCAGAAACTTGTGAATGAGATTTCACAGAACTAGGGCTGAAGAACAACTTAGCTTACATAGGTGGAACCTGGCTAGAAAGAATATGCACATAAAAGCCTATGAAAAAAGAAAAAGACATATATATATATATATATATATATGTAGGTCTTTGGTTATTCGGGTCTTCTCCCACGTAAAATTGGAAGTGTCTTGGCGACGTTTCGACGAAGTCTCATTCGTCATCTTCAGGCTGGTGTTCTCGGCTTCGTGCTTCCAGGAGCTCGAAGTTCTCGAAGCCGAGAACACCAGCCTGAAGATGACGAATGAGACTTCGTCGAAACGTCGCCAAGACACTTCCAATTTTACGTGGGAGAAGACCCGAATAACCAAAGACCTACATACAAACACCCGCGAAAACCTGAGAAAATATATATATATATATATATATATATATATATATATATATATATGACTAAAGATTGTTTGTCTTTAGCTTTCTTTAAACAGAAAACATACCTTGCACGCTCCCAAAAATGCTACTTAGACACCCCTAGAAAGTGCTGCAAAGGAGAGAGACTTATGATGCTGTGAGCCCCAAGGCAATTTTGCTGCGAAAAGAAGAGAAAATAAGAAATAGAATTTAAAAGGACAAGCTTCAGAGTATCCTTCCATCTGGGTGACCTTCAGACAAACTATAACTACCATTATTTGTTGATAACATGAATGAGCATATTTTCAATATTAGCAGATACCCGCCGGATGCATTTGGACATCTTGAGGACCATGAATATGTCCAAGTATTCACAGAGCATCCCATAATGAAGGAGAGGACTGGTGTGATCTCAATCTGGTTTCATGGCCAGGCCTCCTTGGTATACTTATTGTTTTACTCTATCTTTTTTTTGCAGTCAGACATTGTATATGTGCATTTACATGTAATGTAGAGATAACTTCAAGCAATTTGATTCTCACCTGCTCAAGGTTAACTCAGCCTTCCATCTTTCCTAGGTAGGTAAATGAGAACCCAAATTGTTGGGGGCAAAATGCAGTATATAAGTGCTATTCAGTGGTGGGTTGCTCCCAGTTCACACCGGTTCTATAGAACTGGTAGTAAAACCGGCGGGAGGCTCTGCCCACTGACCCTGACATCATAAAAACACTTCTGCGCAGCCCCGTTGCAAATCGGTAATAAAGGTAAGTAGAACCCAGCCCTATTGCTATGCTATTGCTGTGTAGGCTATACGTTTTCTGTCTGATCACAAGGTCTGAGAATGCTGATAATTGTACTCTCATATGTATAGAAGGTTCCAGACTGGAAAAATGTAATCTAGACTGTACAAAATAACCTTCTATATTTGCTTTCACTGAAGGACATTTCACTTCCATAACAAGGAAGCTAAATATTGCAAATGCTTAATTTTTAATTTTTCTTTTTAAATTTTAAATAGTTCTGCCATTTTTATCGAATAAAGAACTGCTTTCTTTTCTTGATACAGTAGCATTGAATGAGTCAAATTGTGGTGCTTCTGAGGATGCCACCAACTGAAGGAACTGAAAGGGGATTCAGATGAAAGACTACTGGCATCTCTGCCCAGCATCACAAAAGCTTCTTGCTCTATTTTTATTTTCTTGAGCCTAGAATAGTTTTTCTTTTCCTGGGCTGGGTTTTTTATTACACCTCCAAATCTCATCTCATCACCTCTTCCTCTCCCTCCATGAAGATGGCTAGAGACAACCACACACAGGTGATAGAGTTCATTTTCTTGGGGTTCACAGATAATCCATACCTAGAAATTGTCCTCTTTGTGGTGTTCCTGACCATTTACTTGACAAATGTGATAGGAAATGTGGGCATGATCCTCCTGATTCTGCTTGATGAACAGCTCCACAGCCCCATGTATTTTTTCCTTTGCCACCTTTCTTTGGTGGACCTTGGTTATTCGACAGCCATTGCCCCACGTATGCTGGCCGACTTCTTGCGACAACATAAAGTCATCTCCTTCTCCAGCTGTGCCACACAGTTTGCCTTTTTTGTGGGCTTTGTGGATGCTGAGTGTTATGTCTTGGCAGCCATGGCTTATGACCGCTACGTGGCCATTTGTCGTCCTCTCCATTACAGTACAATCATGTCAAAACAAGTCTGTTTGGTGTTGGTGGTTGGTTCCTACGTAGTAGGTCTTATAAGCTTGGCATCCCACACTAGTCTGACTTTCAGCTTAGATTACTGTGGTTCTAATGTCATCAATCATTTCTTCTGTGAGATTCCTCCACTCCTGGCATTGTCTTGCTCTGACACTTATGTCAGTGAGATCCTCCTCTTCAGCCTTTGTGGATTCATCGAATTCAGCACCCTTCTCATCATCCTCATTTCTTACATCTTCATCTTTGCTGCCATCTTGAGAATCCGCTCTGCTGAAGGCAGGCTCAAAGCCTTCTCTACCTGTGCTTCTCACCTCACTGGGGTCACCCTCTTTTATGGGACAGTGATGTTTATGTATTTGCGGCCGCCTTCCAGCTACTCATTAGATCAGGATAAGTGGGCCTCTGTGTTCTACACTGTTGTCATCCCTATGCTGAACCCCTTGATTTATAGCCTAAGAAACAGAGATGTGAAGGAAGCATTTAGAAGAGTTATTAGCAAGAAAGTTTTATCCCATAAATAACCATCTATCAGTTGTAAGATGCTAATTAAAAATGTCACAGTGCTTGTTGTATGTAAGGTTCTATGTAGGAATCTACAGTTTTATAGTTAAAAAGCAAATGTAGGGTTTTTTTCACCACGCTAATCAAGCATTTGATGTAAGAAAACATGCCTTCATAATGTGGTTTCTAAGAGTAACATTAGACTTAAAACAATAAATCTATCTCCTGTTATTTTTGCTGTTAAATATATGTATATTTCACTCCAGTCAAAACAACAACCTCCAAATAAGAATTAATAGCAACTGATTTCCAAGTGCTTTACCTTCGAAAAAGAATAAATTTATTGTGCTTTCAGTTTAATGTTGAACAACTGTTGAACAATTGTTTCAAGGCTATTAGATAATAATGATTTACATCAGGGCTGTCAAACTCCCAGCCCATGGGGCGGATGCGTCATGTGCTGTCCATGCCCACGCCCGGTTTAGCGAAGGGGAAAAAAGTCCCATGACAGCTGCCCTGATGACATGATTTTGACACCCCTGATTTATATTATCACTTGGCATCCAAGTACAATATTAAGGAAAAGTTAGTCATGCTTACCTCCCACTGAAATTAATATATTTTATTTTTTATATTATTTATTTTCTTTATTTATTTGTCGAGTACATAATTACAATTACAATACAGAAAACTTCGCTATGACGCTTCCTCTTTGCAGCATTTTTATTCCTCAAAGAGGTTATTTGTAACAGTCTTCACTTCCATGAATTCAGAAACTCCAAGAAAGTAAATTTAAAAAGTTCCAGGTCTTGGTAGCAGAGTGTGTCAACAAGAAAAGGAAAACTGCCTAACTTTACTCTCCTGTTTTGTTTGGAAATGCAAAGCCAGCCAGCATTTCCCTTACAGAAGGTGGTACTCAGGAGTTGGAACAGGGGTGAAATTCAAAATTTTTCCCTATGGGTTCTGTGGGCATGGCTTAGTGGGCATGGCAGGGGAAGAATATTGCAAAATCTCCATTCCCACCCCACTCTGGGGGCAGTCAGAGGTGGTATTTGCTGGTTCTCCGAACTACTCAAAATTTCCGCTACCGGTTCTCCAGAACCTGTCAGAACCTACTCGATTTCACCCCTGAGCTGGAGGGAAATAAACCCACAATATCTTTTTAAAAATGAATAAAGAATAAAAATTAACTTTTCCATGGCTTCAACTTAACCACAGCTGAGTGTGAAACAGATCAGATCAGCTTTTCAACCCTGCTTATATAGTAGGGACACGGGCCTACAGCTGCTTCCAAACTAGGGCAGATTCCTGCCATGGAAACACCCATACTGATTACAGAACATCATCAGCCCTTGAAAACAGGATGTTGATAGTAAAGAAATAGACATTACTAATCAATGATTGATCTATGTTCAACTCCAGGCAAATCCTATCTCATAACATAAGATGTGTTATCCTGGTGTTCAGTTGACTCCCAGAATGAAGAGAGATCATATATTGGGATTGATCTTCATATTCTATGAGGACACCTTACTAGCCATTTTTATAGGACATGTCATAACAAGATGTTCTGTGTCTCATTGTACAATCACATGTTTTAGATTTAGATCTTAACTGGAGATTTAAAAAGCTTTTGCACATGAACACTTGTGCAATGAAAGTCCATTCAGTTTTTAAACTCTGTTTGGAAATTTGACCCAGGTTAAGGCTGATTCACACATCTCTAATTATACTTTTCATGGGAACCTCACCAAAGCAAAGCAATGATCACAGGGTTGTTGCTATAGGGAAAATAGGAAGAGGAAGGAATATTAGGTATCCCTTTGAGTTATTTGTAAATAATAATAAAGGTGGAATAAAGATCAAACATAAATAAATAAATAAATAAATAAATAAATAAATAAATAAATAAATAAATAAAATAAATAAATAAATAAATAAATACAATTTATGTCTAAGGAATAGTGTGACATTTTGAATGTATATTTTATAAATATGAAATTTTATGTAATAATCAATCACTGCACAGTTTATGAACATGAAAAGGCTGCCATAGCTATAAGATTTACCCTGGTTATTCTGATTTTCTTTTTAGATTATTTTACCAGGATAAATTTATAAATCATACATAAATTGTGTGAGTATGTGTGTTGATGAGTCAAAGTGTATCAAAAGTAAGGCTCTGTAAGACAACAGACATTCTAAAGGAGACCATCACATTAGAATTTACAAACATCAGAGAAAATGTTACTATACTTAGGAATGTTCAACTGTCTTGCATCAAATGAGTAAGTGTTTAGGGGGAAAATGGCAAGCAATAAGAACATTTAATGCAATTTATAAAGAGAATAGATAAAATTACAAATGGAAAAATATATAAAACTACAAATAGAAAGAAATATCTAACTGAGAATGAATTTAGGGAACAGGTTCTCAAGTCTATTTTCTCATCAATAAAAAAGGTATTTTTTACTGATTTGTCTGTTCATAGGCAAAGAGGCAGTCCCAGAACCAGCGAAATCTGGGGGCTGGCCAGGGGGACAGAATGTATCTGCCCTCAGTGTGGAAGGGATTGCCACTCTCAAATTGGCCTTTTAGTCACACTAGATGCTGTTTTAGGACCTCTTTCCAGAGCACGATACCATAGTCTTTCGAGCCTGAAGGATGCCAATGAAAGTTCATATAATAGCTAACATTTAATCACAGAATAGCTTTGAAGTTATCACCAATTAAAGAGGTCCCTTGGATGGTATCCTTGAGAGACTTGGATGGTATTCTTGAGAGACAATATGATCTTCTAAATAAATATCCCTCAGCATTTTCCAAACAGTATTTCTAATGTAATTGGGTCCATGTAGAATTTTTTTCCTGAACTTCATTTGACAAATTAGTTCTGGGTTCAGGAAGCATAAGAATTTGATGTTCTGAATGTATATAATTCCAGAATCTACAAGCACAATTGCTGCACCATATCAGAAGTACCATCAAAAATCCACACTGGTTTTTGTTGAAGAGGCTGATCTTCTAACAGATCCAGCTTGATTCTAAACAGGGAAGAAAGAAGGAAAAGCAACCTATCTTCACACTTCTTTATATGACTACAGGTTTGTTAGAGGAGTGAATATTAAATGCTATGAGTTAACAAATAAAATTTTAAAAAGAAAATAGATATTTTATAAGTCTATGAAATTAAGAGAAAGAAAAAGGATGTAATGTATCTGAGGGAGAGTAGACTTATATTGTGGAATAAAGTTGAAATTCACAGGGATAGAAGTGAAATTATGTATTTAAGTATAAATGAAAGAACTATAATTTATTCCAGAATATATGAATTTGTATTATCTAGGTTTCTGTGAGAGTGTAAGAGTATAGAAATCCACAGGTTGACACCAGTTAAATATTTGGCTCCAATAAATGGTAGTAATGGGAAAACCAAAGATGAGATTTGGGGAAGTTGTACAATCTTCTTAATAAATGCAGTCCAGGGAAAAATTATTCCATTAGGTTACATGAATGGATGTACAGCACTGAATGAAGAGAATACAGGAAAAGTAGACCATCTGAGACCTAGGAACAAATCCGAATACTTGCCATAAGAAATGGGCATAAAAGAAAAATATTGTCTTTTTGATGATTGCAAAGGAAATATTTAAAGTGAGCAAATAATGGCTAAGATCAAAAAGATAGAGAAAATGAATGGAAAAAGTGGATAGAATATGTTCAGAACAAATATCAAACTAGAAAGTATCAAATAGCTTTTATTTGAAAATAATGTATTAGAAATATTTTAATGTAATGAGGGTAAAAAGAAAAATTATAAAGGGGAGGGAGGGGTTCAAGTTTTTACACAAGTTTTATATTAAGGGTTTTTTTTATTTATTTTTACTAGATATGAGTATAATATAGGGAAGTCTGGGGGGAGGGGAGGGTTAGGGAGGGTTAGGGAGGTTGGGAAGTTTGGGGTGGGTGGTGGGGGGGGAAAAAGGGGTGAAAATGTAATTGTAAAACTTTTGCAATAAAAAAAAAGATAGAGAAAATGCAGAAATAATTTCATGACATTTAAAAGGAGGGAGGGAAGAAGGCTAAACGAGGATTCCACCTCTAATCAAAAGAATATAAAAAATAATTATTTTCATACAGTCATACAATTTTCATACAATGTCATACAATGATTTTGAGTGAAATAGAAGCAAGTGAAGGCTGGAAGGAGTACTTTAGGCATTTGTATAGAAAAGATAATAATATACTAAAAAGTGGGACTGAAACACTTTATATAAACATTACTGTTTGAGAACTATAGATGAAAAAAAAAGTCATAAATGCTGTAAGGATGGTGTAACTAGAAAATATCCCGTGATGGATTTTGGGTTACTTATAGAGTGGCTGAGTTGTGATTATAACTCTATGGCTGAGTTTACTGTGTATGTAAAGTAAAGACTGCACCTGTTCCTGATAACTGGAAGAACGCTATCATTTCTCCCCAATGCAAAGAGCAAAGCTGCATAAGTGAAAGCAAACACTACTTGGAAATTAGTCTGTTCATTTTTTTAGGGTTTTGGTTTATATGGGTGCAAAAGATGGCCATGAGCAAATTTGGACCATGAGCAATTTTGGGCAGAACAGTGCAGTTTTATGTAAGAGAAGAGAAAGAGTGTTTAAACCAGGTCAATGAGAAGAGTATCAATGTAAAAAAAAAAAAAGAAAGAAAGTGTAATGTAGGTTTTAGCTGATTTAAGGAAACCATAGGATACAGTGAATAGACCTTGATTAAGAAATATTTTGAGTCAATATGGAGTTGAAATGTGATTGCTCAATAAGAGCAGTTTATGATGGAAGGAAAGGGAAGCATGCATGAGAATTAATGGACTGTTTAGCAAATTGTTCAACACTAAGCAAAGAGTACAGAGTACAGAACCAGTTTGGTATAGTGCAGTGGTGAAATCCAATTTTTTTTACTACTGGTTCTGTGGGCGTGGCTTGGTGGGTGTGGTGTGGCTTGGTGGGCATGGCAGGGGAAGGATACTGCAAAATCCCCATTCCCTCCCCACTCCTGGGGGAAGGATATTGCAAAATCTCCATTCCCACCCCACTCTGAGGCCAGCCAGAGGTGGTATTTGCCAGTTCTCTGAACTACTCAAAATTTCCGCTACCAGTTCTGCGAACTGCTCAAAATTTCTGCTACCGGTTCTCCAGAACCTGTCAGAATCTGCTGGATTTCACCCCTGGTATAGTGGTTAGGGACCAGGCTAGAAACTGGTTGACTATGTCAGGAGTCTTTAATTTATACCATCCTGGAAAAATGATTGTCCAATCTTTTCTTCAAAACATCCAGCAATGGAGCACCCACAACTCCAGGAGGCCAGCTGTTCCATTGATTAATTATTTTCATTGTCAGAAAATTCCTCATTTCCAGGTTGGATCTCCCTCTGATGAGCTTTCCCATTGCTTCTTGTCCTGTCCTCAAATGCTATGGAGAGTAAATTTATACCTCTTGCCTGTGTTAGCCCTTCATGTATTGGAAGACTGCAGCCTTGTCACCCTTAAGTCTATCTTCATTTGGCTAAAGATACCTAGTTCCCTTAGCTGTTCATCATATGATTTAGCTTCCAGTCCCCTCATATTTGTTGTTCTTCTTTGCATACTTTCTAAAGCTTCAGTATCTTTTTTTGTATAATGGCGGCTTGAACTGCTTGTAGTATTCCAAAGGCAACCTCACCAGTGTGGTGTAGAACAGTACTATCACTTCTTGTGATCTTGGTACTATCCCTCTGTTGATGCAGCCTAGGACAGTACTGACTTTTTTTTTTTTTTTGCAGCTGAAGCACACTGCTGACTTAGGTCACCAGGGCACCTAGATCCTTTCATAGGCACTACTTTTTAGCTAGGTACTTCCTATCCTGTATCTGTGCATGTGGTTTTTCCTAATTGCAGGACCTTACTTTTCTCACCACTGAATTGCATCTTGTTAAATAGGGCCCAAAGTTCAACTCAGTCAAGATCCTGCTGAATCTTGAGACTATTTTCCAAAGTATTAGCAATTCCCCCCCCCTCTTGTGTCATCCCCAAATAGGATGAGCACCCCTTTAATTCCCCTATCTAGGTCATTTATGAAGATGTTGAAGAGCACTGGACCCAAGACAGAACCTTGAGGTACCCCACTGCATGCTTCCCTCCATGTAGATGTAGTTCCATTGAGGAGTACACAGTGAGTGTGGTTGGTCAGCCATCTGCAAATCCATCTGGTGGTGGATTTGTCTACCCCACATTGTTCTGTCTTACCAAAAAGTAGGCTGTGGTCTACTTTGACAAATGCCTTACTGAAGTCTATTATATCCACAGCATTTCCTTGGTCCATTCATTTATTCACTTTATCAAAGAAGGCAATAAGGTTTGTTCAGGGGTGAAATTCAAAATTTTTCCCTACTGGTTCTGTGGGCGTGGTTTGATGGGCATGGCAGGGGAAGGATATTGCAAAATCTTCATTCCCACCCTACTCTGGGGCCAGTCAGAGGTGGTATTTGCTGATTCTCTGAACTACTCAAAATTTCTGCTACCGGTTCTCCAGAACCTGTTAGAACCTTCTGGATTTCACCCCTGGGTTTGTCTGTCATGATCTGTTTTTAACAAACTCATGTGGCTTCTAGTAATCACCTTATTTCTTGACCAATCCACTGCTTACTTTTTTAGGGTTTTCCCAAGTAATGATGTTAACATGATTATCCTGAGGTTTTCTGGATCCTCTTTTACCCCTTTTTGAAGATAGGAACTGCCATCAGCTCTTTTCCAGCTCTCTGTGTCCCATGTTCCAGGAACTCTGTAAGATTATATTCAGTGGTATCTCACATCTGCTAGCTCCCTAAGTACCCAGGGATGTAAACCATCTTGTCCAGGAGTTTGAACTCATTTAAAACAGATAGGTGTTATCTTACCAATTCCTTGCCTATTTTGACCTGCATTTTTATTCTGTCTTCCACAATGCTGGTTGGACTATTTTTCCTTTTACATGAAGATAGGTGCAAAGAAAGAGTTCTGCCATCTCCCTGCTGCCCATCACCTTCTTGTTATCTTCTTTCCTTAATGGAATGAACATTTCCTTGACTTTCTTCTTGTTCTTTACATATTTGGGGAAAAAACCTTTTTGTTATTTTTGACATTTGTTGCAAGTCTTAGTTCATTCTGTGCTTTAGCCTTCCTGACTCTGTCCTTTCAGATTCGGGCTAACACCCCTCTTCCCATTTTTATACTTTTCTTTTTTGTTCCTCAGTTTGTCAGAGTCGCTCTCTCTGTCTCTCTCCCTCCCTCCCCCTCCCCCTCTCCCCCCCCTCTCCTTTCTCTCTCTCCCTCCCTCCCTCATTCTGATGTATTGTTTTTGTTTGGGCCTTTATTGTCTCATTTTTCAGAGTTTCCCAGCCAGGCTAAACAGTTTTTCCCTCTAGAATTTCCATCCATGGAAACCTTTCTATTCTCTCTTACTTTGTGGAAGTCAATTCTGTTAAAGTCTAAAACACTAATCTGACTTTGTTTACTTGTCTATGCCTGCATTATGGTGAATTCTAGTATGACATGTTCATTCACCTCCAAAGTTCCTACCACTGAAATGTCAAACATCAAGAATCCTGAAGAGAAAAAATGTACCAGTTGTTGAAAAGAAAGTAAGTTCCACTAAACAGAAACAGAAGAAACTGAAGTTTTCTATTTTTCCTTATCCAAATACTAATTGCATTTTTAGGACATAAACAAACAAAAGTGTATTTTTTCCCAACATTTTTGTGTGAGTTTTTAAGGAAAATGATTAATTTTTGAAATTTACATGTTAAAGTATCTGAAGTATAATACTTGGAGAATTTATGCTAATCTAATGAAATAACTGCAGCATATTTTTTTTTAACAGTTAATCCTAATATTTCATGGAGAAAGAAAATCACACTACGGTGATGAATTTTTTTCTTTTGGGATTCACAGATAACCAAAATCTACAACTGATTCTATTTGTAACATTTCTATTAATATATATAGCCAGCCTCACAGGAAACATTACATTAATGGCACTTATCTGTGGCAGCCCAAACCTCCATACACCTATGTATTTTTTCATTGGAAACTTATCTTTCCTGGATCTCTGGTATTCCTCTGTCTATTCCCCAAAGATCCTGGTAAATAGCATCTCTGAAGACAAGAGCATTTCCTTTGGAGGTTGTGCTGCTCAGTTCTTCTTCTCTGCTGGCCTTGCCTACAGTGAATGCTATCTTCTTGCAGCCATGGCCTATGACCGATACATGGCCATTACAAACCCACTGCTGTATGCCACTCATATGTCCAGAAAGTTATGCACAGGACTGGTGACACTCTCATATCTCAGTGGTTTTATCAATGCTACAATAATAACTATCAAAACCTTCACGTTGAGCTTCTGTAATGGAAATGTAATTGATGACTTCTTCTGTGACCTACCTCCATTAGTCAAACTTTCTTGTAATGTGCCTGAGAGCTACCAATCAGTGCTGTTCTTCATTCTTATCTCTAATGTAATTATACCCCTGGCACTTATTCTTGCTTCATATGTCCTCATCCTGGCAGCCATCTTGAAGATACGTTCCGCTGAAGGGAGACTGAAGGCCTTCTCAACCTGTGCCTCTCACTTAACTGCTGTCACTTTGTATTATGGCTCCATCCTCTTCATCTACTCACGCCCAAGTTCCAGCTATGCTTTGAAGAGAGACAAAGTTGTATCTGTCTTCTATACAGTTGTGATCCCTATGATCAATCCTCTCATCTATAGTCTCAGGAATGAGGAGGTAAAGAAATCTTTTAAAAAGAAAGCAAAGAAGTGGAAGATACCCTAAGTAAATATGAATGAAAACATGTGCTTGTACTTTATTACCCTGAAAATATTACTATAGTTTAGGCTGCATTTACATACAGATTTATTATCAGATAATCTTTTACAAAATGTCCCTGTAAGAATGATTTCTTTTACATAAATTGCTTTTTCTTTTCCTTTTTTCTGTTTTTCTTTTATTTATTTATTTTCCAAATAAGTTGTTCTCACATAGAACATATTTCTTTCAAACCTTAACAAACAAACAAACAAACAAACTTTGAGGAGATTTTCAGCCATAATTATTATTCACAAGACACATAGAGGCAAATGTAGTTTTACCCAGGTTAATATTCTACAATAAAAACTTTATGTTTTCAATTCTTTCATCAATACTCATTCCAACATTGCCTTGCTGGCCAGGCTAAGTATGTATTTCAGTAGAGTTCATTTGGGAACCTAATAGTATGTAGTTCATCATTCTATGTGATATTTTCAAAGTAATGAAGTTCCCACCTAGTTCATGAGCTTTCCAAAAAGACTTGGTATAGAAGCCAATGGAGCTTTCGCCTCTATTCACAATCTTTGGTATATTTCTGCTGTCCTTCCCAGATCGAATCAGTGAAGTTTCCATATTTTGTGGGTTTGGTTAGAGGCAACTAATTCCACTTGCTGTAGGAAATGAAATGTATCAACACCCCCCTTCCCCCAAAAACTTCTTCATTAATGGACTGCCTTGAGCCATCTCAGGTATTCACTCCATCATTAATATATGACTACTCATACAACAGTTCATAATACATGATACATTCAAGACAAATGAGTATAAATACAAATGAGTACTGAATATAGAATAGAACAGAATAGAATTTTTTATTGGCCAAGTGTGAGTGGGCACACAAGGAATTTGTCTTGGTGCATATGCTCTCAGTGTACATAAAAGAAAAGATACGTTCATCAAGAATCATAAGGTACAACACTTAATGATAGTCATAGGGTACAAATAAGCAATCAGGAAACAATATCAATATAAATCGTAAGGATACAAGCAACAAAATTACAGTCATACAGTCATAAGTGGAAGGAGATGGGTGATGGGAACGATGAGAAGATTAATAGTAGTGCAGACTTAGTAAATAGTTTGACAGTGTTGAGGGAATTATTTGTTTAGCAGAGTGATGGCATTCAGGAAAAAAATTGTTCTTGTGTCTAGTTGTTCTGGTGTGCAGTGCTCTATAGCGTCGTTTTGAGGGTAGGAGTTGAAACAGTTTATGTCCAGGATGCGAGGGGTCTGTAAATATTTTCACAGCCCTCTTTTTGACTTGTGCAGTATACAGGTCCTCAATGGAAGGCAGATTGGTAGCAATTGTTTTTTCTGCAGTTCTAATTATCCTCTGAAGTCTGTGTCTGTCTTGTTGGGTTGCTATATATATAATCACTAATAAATCAGGTTCGCCTGATTCGCCAGTTGCGTCCCTTTCTAGATCGGGACTCCTTATGCACGGTCACTCATGGCCTCGTCACCTCCCGTCTGGACTATTGTAACGCTCTCTACATGGGGCTCCCCTTGAGGAGCACTCGGAGACTCCAACTGGCGCAGAGTGCAGCCACGCGGGTAGTGATGGGAGCGACGTGGCGCTCCCATGTAACACCTCTCCTGCGCGAGCTGCACTGGCTCCCGGTGGTCTTCCGAGTGCGCTTCAAGGTTTTGGTTATCACCTTTAGAGCGCTCCATGGCTTAGGACCTGGTTATTTACGGGACCGCCTGCTACCACCAATAGCCTGCCACCGACCAGTACGCTCCCACAGAGAGGGGCTCCTCCGGGTGCCATCGGCCAAACAATGTTGACTAGCGGCCCCCAGGGAGAGAGCCTTCTCTGTGGGGGCACCTACTATCTGGAACGAGCTCCCCCCGGAGATACGGAGGATCCTGGATCTGTGTACCTTCCGTCGCGCGCTCAAGACTTTCCTATTTCATCAAGCCGGCCTGACCTAAGTCTTTCCCCTTTTAAATGGAAATTTTAAATCTGGTTTTAAATTATTGGGGTTTTAAATTTGTTCAGCCAAATTATTTAATTCATTTTAATCTATTTTAAATTTTGTATTTATATGTTTTATTCTATGGCTGTTCACCGCCCTGAGTCCTTTGGGAGTAGGGCAGTATACAAATTCAATAAAATAAATAAATAAATAAATAAATAAATAAATAAATAAATAAATAAATAAATAAATAAATAAATAAATAAATAAATAAATAAATAACACCATGGATGAAATAGCTGTGTCATATAAAGAAAATCACAGCTCATCATTTGCGCCCCTTTGGGAGTCATAGTTATTATTTCAAATGTATTTCAACTTCTCAAAAGTAAGTTAAAATTATAAAGAAGACTCGGTAATTAAACATTGTAAAGTTGTAGTGCAGTTCCCATTTCTTTTAATGGGAGTTAATAGAAACCATTTGTTCAAAATCAGAACTACTTAGGTAATAGCAAGTTTTCCCCAAAAGAATTAAGATCTCTTGCATAAACCAAAAGGCAGCTGAGGAAATGCTGTGACCAAATTAAGCAGACCTGGAGCCTAGAGCTGGAAGATGTCTGTATTTCTCCCCAGATGCAAAGAATTTCCTAACTCATTTCATATAGAAGAAACCCACTTACAACCAGAAAAGAAGGAATGCTTTAAACTATTGTAGATGTCACTGAGATCAGAGTAAATGGGTAAGTTTAGCCTGTTCTGGCCATTGGGGTTTTATCATATATATCCACTTTGTGGTGATGACCTTTCTGCTACATTTTAATCTGGTTCAAATTTTTTTTGATTGAAATCATAACTCATTTCTCATCATGAATATCTTTTATTTTTCTTTGCATCTTCCCACTAGTCAGATAGTATATAACTCTGATTGCTGCATTCTTCAAGTTTCCACAGTGTTTCTACGACTCAATGGAAAATACCACATGGGTGACAGAACTGATACTCACAGGGTTGACTGATGATCCACAGTTGCAGCTCATCCTCTTTGTGATATTTTTTGCTGCTTATACCATCACCCTAGTGGGGAATGTGAGCATGATTTTCTTTATCAGGCTCAGTCCTCAACTCCACACACCAATGTAGTTTTTCCTCACTCACTTATCATTCTTGGATATCTGCTGTTCATCAGCTATCACCCCAAAGTTCCTATGCCATCTGTTAACAGAGAAGAAAGTTATTTCCCTTGCAGGTTGTTTTACTCAACTTTACTTTTATGCCCTATTTTCCACTGCAGAGTGTTTCCTCCTAGCTATCATGGCCTATGACCGCTATGTGGCCATCTGTCACCCTCTACTCTACTTGGTCACCGTGTCCCAAATAAAATGTGTCCAACTAGTAGTCGTTTCCTACATTACTGGGTTTGTACATGGTTTAGTGCATATCATTCCTGCATCTCAGTTGTTCTTCTGTGGACCAAACATCATTAAGAATTTTTTCTGTGAGGGTCCTGCACTACTACAACTTGCCTGTTCAGATATCAGTTTAAATAATCTGTTGAAATTTATATTTATTGGCTTTACTATAATAACAACGAATGTGGCTATTCTCACATCCTACACTTATATCCTGATCACCATTTTAAAGATGCGCTCTGCCAAGGCTCGGAGGAAAGCCTTTTCCACATGTACATCTCACCTCATGGTCATCACTATTTTTTACGGATGTGGTGCTTTTGCATATGCACAATCACAACCGAGCAAGTCTCACTACATCAATCAAGTAGCTTGTATATTATATCTAGTAATGACTCCAATGATCAACCCCTTAATCTACAGCTTGAGGAACCAGGAGATAAAGGTTGCCTTTAGAAAAATTATTGGGAAAAAATGTTGTGTTCCTTTTTATACCAAAACCTGAATACCCTTAGAACTCCAGTAACATGTAGAAATATAGGAGGAAATACTTGTATATTAACAGGATGGTTATCTGATATATTTCCCCTTGGGAGGTTACTTGATTGAATTGTTTTGCTTTCAATTATAAGGGACCATTGGTATTTAGCCAAGAAATATTGTGAGAGCAAAATCTACTTTCACATTTTAAAAATTCACCAAGTTATTGTCATTTTCTTAATGTGATCTAATTTCTAAATGTTAATGATGAAACCCCAGTGAGATTCCTCAGGTCAAAAAATATAAAGATGGAGACACACACACACACACACACACACACACACACACACACAAATAATATAGAATGGTGTATTATTTAAAAACCTGAGCTATGGTATGGGATTCTTTTGAATCACAAAGAGAATGATTGTGATTTTAAACCTCTACGTTAAAAAAAAACATTTCAACCAAAATAGTCTGTCTCTTGTGATATTCCGACTCAATAATTAATGTGACATAAATCACTTGTTGCTTTTTGTAATAAAGTCTACACACAGGTGGTCTAGATTCTGTCTTATGGCTAGTTGTGGATTTTCTTTCAAGGTCAACTCAGTGGCTGCTTCATGCAAAATCCTAAATTTTGCAGTCTTTTCACCCAGTGACTTTGTGCCTACAGACATTTGTGCAACAAGAGTGCATTCAATTATCACACTAAATAAAAGATGACAACATGGAAACTGCTATTGTGTCATTGTGTGCTGTGTTTCTTGACTGAAATTCCCCACGCTGGTCACTCAGATGGGCACACAAGTGTCACCATATGTTAAATTTCAATATCATGGGCCAAACTAAAAGAATTGAAAAATATTTCTTACTCATTTCATATTTATGCTAATAAGATTCAGTAATATGCAGAAGGATTATTTTGTTCATTATGGTTACAAGAGCAGAATTTGATTATTCTTCCAGAATTTTACTTATACTACGATGTGCCTTTTACCTCAGTTAATGGACTGTTGCAACAGGGTAGGAGTATAAATTCAATGACAATCACACCCTCCCCCATGTCTCCCATCCCCACAACCGGTTCAGAACAAAATTCTACCCAGGAAGGTTCTTGCCAGTGAAATTAAAATTCTGAATCTACAATAGGACCATACATATCTCCCCCTTCATTTTAGGATCAGCCTCTTTAGGTTGAGAGACATCCAGCATCAACGGTCAGGAAGGTGTGAAACTATGGTGAAGGAGTTCATGAATAAAAGTATAATGGGTGGGAAAATGAAAGGATAGAAGGACATAAATTATAGAGTTCTTTCTTTTTTACTTTATCTTTCTTTTATATTTTTATTTATTTAAGTTTCCTTAAAAACCCTGCTGACTTAGCAAGTGTTATTTGGATTATCTTGGAACATGAGGACATTAGGGAATTTCATGATGTCATCAGGCAACGTCTCATTCAACCATTACAAGGATCAACTTTAATAAACTATTACCTTTACTATTATTCTTATCGTGTGGTAAGAAGTAGAGATGACAACGTAATGAGAATAACTCTAAGAGTCAGGTATCAGCACAGGAGTAAGCATTGTCACCATCTCACCACCCCTGCATGCAATCATTGTTCCAAACACTCAGTCTTCCCCAACAGATCTTACATTGCTGCCTAGTGAAACAAACTTGGTGAGTATGAAGCAGGAAAAGTGACTTTACCCTTCCTTCCTTCCTTCCTTCCTTCCTTCCTTCCTTCCTTCCTTCCTTCCTTCCTTCCTTCCTTCCTCCTTCTCTTCCCTTCCTTCAGCTGTAGAAACATAAATTTATCAACATCCTCTCCCTTCAAAAACAAATTTCTTCATCAATAGGATACTCCATCATTAATTTACTGTATGGCCATTCATATTTACATTAGAACACTTGATAGATACTAAGAAACAAGCAAATAAAAATAAATATATACAATAGTATAGAACAGCGGTTGAAATGGTTATGTCATATAAGGAAAGTTCTAGATATTAATTTCCACACTCAACTGAGTCATATTAACTATTTCAAGTGAATTTCAACTTCTCAAAAGTGAACTAAAATTTTCAAGGGAGTTTATTAATTAAACATTGAAAAATTGCAGTGCAGTTCCCATTTCTGATAATAGGAATTAATAGAAAGCATTTGTCTAAGTTCGGAACTACTTAGGGACTGGCAAGTTTTCCCACTAGAAATAAGATTTCCTGCACAGACCAAAAGACAGCCGAGGAAATGCTGTGACCAAATTAAGAAGACCTGGATCTTGGAGCTGGGAGATATCTGCATTTCATCACAGAACTTCCTAACTCACTTCATATTGAAGCAATCCACCTGCATTCAGGAAAGAAGGAATGCTTTAATCTATTGTTGATGTCACTGAGATCAGAGTAAATAGGTAAGTTTAGCCTGTTTGAGGTCTTTTGGTTTTTATCAGAATAGGGTGAGAATTTTGAAATTGTTCTGTATTAAAGATGGAGAAACTATTGTTTTTACACTAATTCTAGTTGAAACTAGTGATAAATGATTATTTAGCATTTATCAGGTACAATCTGATAAAGTTGCTCCACCAACATTCAGGAGCAACTGAGAAGAGGACATCCTCTTTTTTATTGCTTACCAGATATTTGAGGAATATAACAATAACATGTAGATTTACAGTCCTACATTTTAAGTATTTCAAGTTTCCTCTTCTCTCAAAGACAAAACTGTCTTATCTCACCCTTTGAAGATTTTAGATCACAAACTATCTTCCTACCTCTTACTGTATTCCATATGATTATTCTTTAATTATATTTAGGAAGAAAATTAATGCTATTGTCACATCATTTGAAGGTGGCTTTTCATTCTTGGTCCATGTGTTCTTTCAGCACGTCAATAATTTGTACATTTGATCAAGCATGAGATGAAGGATGTTATATAATATATTGTCATCCCTTTCGTGCATCCACCTTGGGTGATGAGTCGTAGGTTACATTTTAATCAGGTGCAATTTTATTTTGATTGAAACCATAGTGCATTTCTCATCATGAATATCTTATTCTTGTTTGCATTTTTCCACTGGTCAAATAGCATATAATTCTGATTACTTCATTGTTTCAGTTTCCAAAGTGTTTCTATGATTCAATGGGAAACAGAACACAGGTGACAGAATTCATACTCACTGGATTGACTGATGATCCACAGTTGCAACTCATCCTCTTTATGATATTTTTTACTCTTTATGCTATTACCCTGTTAGGGAATGTGGGCATGATTGTCTTAATCTGGATCAGTCCTCAACTCCACACACCAATGTACTTTTTCCTCAGTCATGTATCATTTGTGGATATCTGCTGTTCATCAGCTATCACCCCAAACTTCCTATGCCATCTTGTAAAAGAGAAAAAGGTTATTTCTTTTGCAGGTTGTTTTACTCAACTTTACTTTTATGGTGTATTTTCCACTGCAGAGTATTTCCTCCTAGCTATCATGGCCTATGACCGCTATGTGGCCATCTGTCACCCTCTACTTTACTTGGTCACCATGTCCCAAATAAAATGTGTCCAACTAGTAGTCGTTTCCTACATTACTGGGGTTGTACATGGTTTACTTCATATCATTCCTGCATCTCAGTTGTTCTTTTGTGGACCAAACATCATTAAGAATTTTGTCTGTGAGGGTCCTGCACTATTACAACTTGCCTGTACAGATATCAGTTTAAATAATCTGTTGAAATTTATATTTATTGGCTTCACTTTAATAACAACAATGCTCATTGTTCTCACATCCTACATTTGTATCCTGATTACTATTTTAAAGATGCACTCTGCCAAATCTCGGAAGAAAGCCTTCTCCACATGTATATCTCACCTCATGATCATCACTGTTTTCTACGGATGTGCTGGCTTTGTGTATGCACAATCACAACCTACCAAGTCTATCTACATCAATCAAATAGCTTCTGTGTTGTATCTTGTAGTGACTCCAATGATCAATCCCTTAATCTACAGCCTAAGGAACCAGGATGTAAAGGTTGCCTTCAGAAAAATGCTGGGGGGGAAAAAATGTGTCCTTTTTTATACCAAAAACCGAATACCGTGAAAACACCAGTAAAATATAGAAATATAGAAGCAAATATGTGTATATTAACAGTATGGTTATCTGACACATTTCTGCTTGGAAAACTACTTGACTGAATTAGTTTTACTATCATTTCAGGGACTATTGCAATTTAGCTCCGATATTTTGACAACAAAAATGTTCATATTTAAATATTTATCCAAGATATTATATTTTTCATAAAACCAATTAATGGAATCTAATTGCTAAATGTTAAAGATGGTGACATATGTATAATGTAATATAAATATATAATACATATTTAAAACCAAACTGGGATTGTTTTGTAATCATAAAGACTGTAATTTTAAACATCCATGTTAAAGAAAAATGGTTTCAACCAAAGTCTGAACTAGCCTGTCTCCTCTGATATTTTGACTCAATAAATGCTGCTTCAATTTATGTGATATAAATCTCTTATTTCTTTTAGTAATAGAGTATATTCAATGATGGCCTAGATGATTTTATCTGATGTCTAGTTATGCATTTTCTTTCAAGAACCATTCAGTGGCTGCTTCATGCAAAATCCTAAATTGCAGCCTTCCCACCCAAGTAATCCCAGTGATTTAGTGCCCACAGACAGTAGTGGGTTGCTCCCAGTTCTGTCCAGTTCTTTAGAACCAGTAGTAAAAGCGGCAGGAGGCTCCGCCCACCCACCGGATGTCATAATTGACAATCTGCGCATGCACAGAGACGCGCTCCCATTGCGAACCGGTAATAAAAGTAAGTAGAACTCACCCCTGCCCACAGACCTTTGTTCAACAGGGACATGCATTGAAATATCACTCTATGTATTATTTATGTATATATATATCACTCTTCATTGAAATTCCCCACTCTGGTCACTCAGATTTCCACACAAGGGTTACCATATGGTTAGTGGCAAAGTCACAGGCCAGTCACGATGTATTTCAAATAATTTCTTAGCCATTTCATATTTTTGCTGATAACATCCATGCTGAAGTATTGTTATGTTCATTTTGGTTACCAGAGCAGAATGTAACAAACCTTGTTGTTCCGCCAGGCTGGGCTATCAATGTAAAGATTTTAATTGGTTTTTAAAATGGGATTTTAAATTTGGGGTTATAAAATTGAGCCTATCATTTAATAATTTTAATAATTTTAAATTTTGTTTTGTCTTGTCCTTTTAATCAGGCTGTACACCGCCCTGAGTCCTTCAGGAGAAGGGCGGTATAGAAATAAAATAAAATAAAATAAAATAAAATAAAATAAAATAAAATAAAATAAAATAAATAAATAAATAAATAAATAAATAAATAAATAAATAAATAAATAAATAAATAAATGTAATTGTTCTTACAGAATTTTACCCATACTTCCTTTGATTTCAGCTAATATACTCTTGCAACAGGATAGGGATATACATTTAGTGACACCTATGTACTTTTTAATACCCAGTAAATGGGAATCATTTTTAGAAAAGCTAAAATGGTAATAAAAATGATAAGAATGGAGAAAAAGTTGCTCTTTTCTTCCTTCAACAAAAGAATGTTTTATAGCTTTCTTTTTTCCCCTCCTTCCCTATCTCCCATCTCCCATCTCCCTCTCCCTCTCTCCCCCCTCCCTCCCTCTCTCTCTCTCTCTCTCACACACACACACACACAGCAGGAGAGTTCAGAACAAAATTCTATCCAGGAAGGTTTTTGATAATGGAATTAAACTTTTGGATCCCCAATAAGACCATACACCACTATGACTGATTGGAGAAAAGGTAATGGACTGGTCTCTATTACCAGGCCTAATCAGATAAAAAATGGGGGAGGGGTTCCTGTCAGAAATCTAGTGGGCTGAGTTTTGGAATCCTTGGTGCTCTCTCAGCTTAGTTGTTGCTTGCAGCCACTTCATCTTGAGACTTGAGTGCATTTTAGGTGCTGCAGAATCTGTGTTCCATGAACCAGGGAAATGAAATCTTCCAGGTGCTTCAAAAGACTTCTGAATTGTATTACACTACTGAAAAAGGAGATGGTTTTTCAAGAATCCTGCTTCAGAATGGAAGCCATGGCCAGGAGCATTTTTTGCCTAGAGTTGGCTGCTGGATCAGATGCAACTATTCCAAGAGCAGGCTGTTCTAACATCAGTTACTCAACTCTCATTAATTTGTATAAAATATTACCATAATATCATTTACTTAGGATTACCACTGAAGATTACTTGGAATTCAGTTCACAATGCATGGGCTTGCTTGCTAACCACCCAGGACTGGCTTAGATTTAGAAAAACTATATCACAGGAACAATGTGGTCACCAATACATGTTTATATAGAAGTCAAAACTTTGTTAGCTCCCAAATTGTAAAATCCCCCTGCACTAGGTATTCCAACCAGGAAGGAAAGTTAAAAAGCTGTGAAAAGAGTTTATGTATATAAATGTTGTATGTTTTGTATTGTCTTAATGTGTCATAATAAAAAAAAAATTAAAAAAAAGGAAGGAAGGAAAGTTAAAGATTCCTCCATTCCAGCTGTTCTTTTTGGTAGCCATCCCAACCTTAAGGAGATTTTTCTCCCCTAAGATGTTAGGATCACCCACCTAAGGTTGAGAGCCATCTGTTGTCAATGATCAGGAAGGTGTGAAAATACAGTGAGGAATATATGAAAAAATGGATGGAAGGATAGCAAAAGGAGGATAAGTCCAAGAAGTGGATTTCAAGGCAAGAAAAATACACATTGGTAGAATTCTTTCTTTTTTATCTGTTGTAAAATAAGGGATCTATAGCTATTATTCCAGGAAAAGGCATCTTAAAAATCACATTTTCCAGGAAAGTGTTCTTTGGATTATTTTAGAACATGAGGACATTAGAGAATGTCATGATGTCAGCAGGCAAAGGCTCCATTCAACTGTTACAAGAATCAACTTTAATAAATTATTACTGTTACTATTATTCTTATCTTATGGTGAGAAGTGGAGATGAAAAGTTAATGAGAATACAGATAGTCCTTGACTTACAACAGTTCATTTAGTGACTATTCGAAGTTACAATGGCCCTGAAAAAAGTGAGTTATGACCCTTTTTCATACTTATCATCATTGTGGCATCCGCATGGTCATGTGATCAAAATTCAGATGCTTGGCAACTGGTTCATATTTATGACGGCTGCAATATCCCATGGTCATATGATAACCTTTATGACCATCTAACAAACAAATTCAACAGGGAATCCAGATTCACTTAACCACTTTGTTACTAATTGAACAACTGTGATGAATTATTTAACAAAAGTGTAACCCGAAAGGTCATAAAATGGGGCAAAACCCACTTAACAAATGTCTCACTTAACAACAGAAATTTTGAGTTCAATTGTGGTTGTAAATCAAGGACTACCCGTAACTTTAAATTAAGGTGACCAGACGTCCCGCTTTTGGCGGGACAGTCCCGCTGTTGAGCAATTTGTCCCGCATCCCGCGGCATTTTAAAAAAGTCCCGATTTTTCATTCTGCCTCCTGAGTCCCGGCTGCCTCCTGAGTCCCCACTGATGGCTAGAGGGAAAAAACCTGTTTAAACTCTTGCCGCGGGGCTTCAAAGGGCCGCCCTACGTTGATTAGCTCGGCTTCCCCCTCTCAGCTGATTTGCGCAGGGCTCTGCTCTTGCTAAATTGCTCAGCAGTTGTTTTTTTCTCTTTGTGCAAACCAAGCTCAAAACGAAACTGAAAATAAAACAGGCTGTTGGCTTTGCTGTTTGCTTGCAACGTTGGAAAATTAGATTTATTTTCCTTTTACTCACCAAAAAAGGTAGGTGCAAACAATGGGAAATTATTTAGGGCAAAAGAAATTTTAAATTCAAGATTTTAGATTCAAGATTTTAAAACACAAAAGAAAAAAAAGCTCTTTTTAACTAGGGAATTGTAATAATTGAGATACTATTAATTGTATACTGTGTTGAAAGCAGAAATGGTTAAGTTGTGGTTTGGAGGAATATATGGGGGAAATTATTTGGTTTATTATTATTGGTAAATATAGTTAATTGATTTGTAAGAAATTGGATTGCATGGAAATAATTGGAATATTCATGTTCATATTGATTAATATACAAAAAAGATAGTTATATAACTAATTGATTTATATTAAAATGTTGAATTTGTATTAAACAACTGTATTACATAATTACATAATTAACCAATGTGAGGATGGATATAAAAATAGATGACAATGGGAAGGGGTATAATATAGAATAGAAGGGAAAAATTGAATTTGATTAAGATTAGAGATGAGGATGAAGGGTAATATTGGTTTTTTTAAAAAATAGATGAGGAATAAATATGGCAAAAAGGAAATATAGAAATTGTAAATTTAATTGAAATGACTAAACACTTTAAATTTGTGAACCAGCCAAATATTCTGTTCAAAGAAAATACATTGTATGTTTGTATGTGTGTTTCTAATTATTGCTATTTATTCATATTTGTTCTCTTTTATTCTTTAAAGTTTAACAATTCATTCTTTATCTTAATATCTTTATATTTGTTTGGGGTTGGCTTTCTTCCCTTTCATCTTTTTTATTGTACAGCAATCTTTCTCCTCAAACCTACCACCTCTCTCTTTTCTTTCCTTCTTACTTTCTCTTCCCCCCACCCTCTTCTTCTCCTCCCTATTTCCTCTTCCTTTCTCCTTTTCCTCCTCTCTTCCTCCGCCTCTTACTGTCACTCCTACTCTAATTTCCCTTCCCTTCCTTCATCCCTCTCTATTACTGTATCCCTTTATGCATATGGATTACTCAGAGGGCTGAAAAAGTTATTTTTGACTGGTCCTCACACTTTTGACCAGTCCTCGAACTTACGACTGTCCTCACATTTTACATTGTCATCATGGTGAAGAGAAGCAGTTGTGAAATGAGTGACATGGTTGTTAAGAATGCTGCACGGGGATAAATGTGAGGATGGTCATAAGTGTGAGGACCAGTCAAAAGTGCGAGGACCTGTCAGAAATGACTTTTTTCAGCCCTCTGGTTAGTCCTTTTGTGTATATGGACTACTCGGAGGGCTGAAAAAGTTATTTTTGACTGGTCCTCACACTTTTGACCAGTCCTCGAACTTACGACTGTCCTCACATTTTACATTTTTGCCCTATCTTGTCATCATGGTGAAGAGAAGCAGTTGTGAAATGAGTGACATGGTTGTTAAGAATGCTGCACGGGCATAAATGTGAGGATGGTCATAAGTGTGAGGACCAGTCAAAAGTGTGAGGACCTGTCAGAAATGACTTTTCAGCCCTCTGAGTAGTCCCTATACACATAGCCATGGCCACCGGGTCACATGACCAGCTAGCCACGCCCACCCAGTCACATGGCCTCCAAGCCACGCCCACACAATAAGCCACGCCCACAATGGTGTCCCTCTTACCAATGTTAAAATCTGTTCACCTTACCCTATACACATAGCCATGGCCACCCGGTCACATGACCAGCTAGCCACGCCCACCCAGTCACATGACCAGCTAGCCACGCCCACAAAATAAGCCACGCCCACAATGTCCCTCTTTACCAATGTTAAAATCTGGTCACCTTACTTTAAATAAGAGTAAGTTGTGCAAGCTTTGTCACAAGACACCATCTCTGACTCAGTCTTCTCCAACAGCCCTTACGTTGCTGCCTAGTAAAAACTAGCTTGGTGAATATGAACTGGGACAGTGAGTGCCTTCAGCAACTGTAATTGGCAATGCTTAGAGCTTCTCTGAGACTGTATTTTTCTTCTCATGTTTTCATTCCTGCATGCGATCTCAATATTCCTATAGGTTACATTAGCACCGTGATGGCGAACCTATGACATATGTGCCACAGGTGGCACGAGGAGCCATATTAGTGGGCACGTCAGCTCAGCTCTGGGGGCATGTACGTGCCGGCCAGCTGATTTTCGGGCCTTCTGGGCCCACCAGAAGTAGGGAAACAGGCTGTTTCCTGCCTCTGGAGGGCCTGGTGGGGTGGGGAAGGCCCTTTTTTCTTTCTTATCTGGCTCCAGATCCTCTCTATTTATCTGGGAAGGGCGAAAACAGCCTTTCCCACTCCCTCGGAGGCCTGAAAGGCCCCATTTCTAAGGTGACCAGATTTTAACATTGGTAAAGAGGGACATTGTGGGCGTGGCTTATTTTGTGGGCGTGGCTAGCTGGTCATGTGACTGGGTGGGCGTGGCTAGCTGGTCATGTGACCGGGTGGCCATGGCTATGTGTATAGGGTAAGGTGAACAGATTTTAACATTGGTAAGAGGGACACCATTGTGGGCGTGGCTTATTGTGTGGGCGTGGCTTGGAGGCCATGTGACTGGGTGGGCGTGGCTAGCTGGTCATGTGACCGGGTGGCCATGGCTATGTGTATAGGGACTACTCAGAGGGCTGGAAAGTCATTTCTGACAGGTCCTCACACTTTTGACTGGTCCTCACACTTATGACCATCCTCACATTTATGCCCGTGCAGCATTCTTAACAACCATGTCACTCATTTCACAACTGCTTCTCTTCACCATGGTGACAAGATAGGGCAAAAACGTAAAATGTGAGGACAGTCGTAAGTTCGAGGATTGGTCAAAAATGCGAGGACCAGTCAAAAATAACTTTTTCAGCCGTCTGAGTAGTCCATATGCACAAAAGGACTAACCAGAGGGCTGAAAAAAGTCATTTCTGACAGGTCCTCACACTTTTGACTGGTCCTCACACTTATGACCATCCTCACATTTATGCCCGTGCAGCATTCTTAACAACCATGTCACTCATTTCACAACTGCTTCTCTTCACCATGATGACAAGATAGGGCAAAAATGTAAAATGTGAGGACAGTCGTAAGTTCGAGGACTAGTCAAAAGTGCGAGGACCAGTCAAAAATAACTTTTTCAGCCCTCTGAGTAGTCCATATGCACAAAAGGACTAACCAGAGGGCTGAAAAAAGTCATTTCTGACAGGTCCTCACACTTTTGACTGGTCCTCACACTTATGACCATCCTCACATTTATGCCCGTGCAGCATTCTTAACAACCATGTCACTCATTTCACAACTGCTTCTCTTCACCATGATGACAAGATAGGGCAAAAATGTAAAATGTGAGGACAGTCGTAAGTTCGAGGACTGGTCAAAAGTGCGAGGACCAGTCAAAAATAACTTTTTCAGCCCTCTGAGTAGTCCATATGCACAAAAGAACTAACCAGAGGGCTGAAAAAAGTCATTTCTGACAGGTCCTCACACTTTTGACTGGTCCTCACACTTATGACCATCCTCACATTTATGCCCGTGCAGCATTCTTAACAACCACGTCACTCATTTCACAACTGCTTCTCTTCACCATGATGACAAGATAGGGCAAAAATGTAAAATGTGAGGACAGTCGTAAGTTCGAGGACTGGTCAAAAGTGCGAGGACCAGTCAAAAATAACTTTTTCAGCCGTCTGAGTAGTCCATATGCACAAAAGGACTAACCAGAGGGCTGAAAAAAGTCATTTCTGACAGGTCCTCACACTTTTGACTGGTCCTCACACTTATGACCATCCTCACATTTATGCCCGTGCAGCATTCTTAACAACCACGTCACTCATTTCACAACTGCTTCTCTTCACCATGATGACAAGATAGGGCAAAAATGTAAAATGTGAGGACAGTCGTAAGTTCGAGGACTGGTCAAAAGTGCGAGGACCAGTCAAAAATAACTTTTTCAGCCCTCTGAGTAGTCCATATGCATAAAAGGATACAGTAATTGAGAGGGATGAAGGAAGGGAAGGGAAATTAGAGTAGGAGTGACGGTTAAGAGAGGGAGGAAGAGAGGAGGAGAAGGAGAAAGGAAGAGGAAGTAGGGAGGAGAAGAAGAGGGGGGGGAAGAGAAAGTAAGAAGGAAAGCAAAGAGAGGTGGTAGGTTTGAGGAGAAAGATTGCTGTACAATAAAAAAGATGAAAGGGAAGAAAGCCAACCCCAAACAAATATAAAGATATTAAGATAAAGAATGAATTGTTAAACTTTAAAGAATAAAAGAGAACAAATATGAACAAATAGCAATAATTAGAAACACACATACATACAATGTATTTTCTTTGAACAGAATATTTGGCTGGTTCACAAATTTAAACAGTGTTTAGTCATTTCAATTAAATTTACAATTTCTATATTTCCTTTTTGCCATATTTATTCCTCATCTATTTTTTTAAAAAAACAATATTACCCTTCATCCTCATCTCTAATCTTAATCAAATTCAATTTTTCCCTTCTATTCTATTTTATACCCCTTCCCATTGTCATCTATTTTTATATCCATCCTCACATTGGTTAATTATGTAATTATGTAATACAGTTGTTTAATACAAATTCAACATTTTAATATAAATCAATTAGTTATATAACTATCTTTTTTGAATATTAATCAATATGAACATGAATATTCCAATTATTTCCATGCAATCCAATTTCTTACAAATCAATTAATTATACTTACCAATAATAATAAACCAAATAATTTCCCCCATATATTCCTCCAAACCACAACTTAACCATTTCTGCTTTCAACACAGTATACAATTAATAATATCTCAATTATTACAATTCCCTAGTTAAAAAGAGCTTTTTTTTCTTTTGTGTTTTAAAATCTTGAACTCTCCTCTTTTGCCCTAAATAATTTTCCATTGTTTGCACTTACCTTTTTTGGTGAGGAAAAGGAAAATAAATCTGCTGCCTAATTTTCCAACGTTGCAAGCAAACCGCAAAGCCAACAGCCTGTTTTACTTTCAGTTTCGTTTTGAGCTTTGCACAAAGAGGAAAAAAAAACTGAGCAATTTAGCAAGAGCAGAGCCCTGTGCAAATCAGCTGAGAGGGGGAAGCCGAGCTAATTAACGTAGGGCGGCCCTTTGAAGCCCCGCGGCAAGAGTTTAAACAGGTTTTTTCCCTCTAGCCATCAGCGGGGATTCAGGAGGCAGCCGGGAACCAGGAAGCAGAATGAAAAATCGGGACTTTTTTAAAACGACGCGGGACGCGGGACAAATTGCTCAAAAGCGGGACGTCTGGTCACCTTACCCATTTCCCAACTTCTGGTGGGACAGGAAGTGATGTTTTTTGCTGTCCCCAGCCTCCAGAGACTCCTAGAGTGACTCCTAGAGACTCCTAGAGAGGCTCTGGAGGCTGGGGACAGCAAAAAACATCACTTCCTGTCCCACCAGGAGTTGGGAAATGGGCCGTTTGAGGCCTTTGGAAGAGGGGAACCAGCTAAGAAAGAAAAACGGGCCTACCAGGCCATCATGTGCCAGGAGCGTGGGGGGGGAAAGGGGGGGTTGAGCGCGCATGCGTGTGGGCACATGTGCGCGCATTCCTCCCCTGCCCCCCCTCTCCTGGCACGCGATGGCAAAAAGGTTAGCCGTCACTGCATTAGCATATAAAGTGATTGTGAATCAAATATTCCCGGGTACACTTCATTGATTTCAAGAACACTTCTTCCTCACACTCCCTTTCGTGCAATTTGGGAAACTGCTTGACAGCTGAATGTGGATTCCTTGTGATATCCCAGTCACACCGGGATGGTAGGCAGAGATATCTATCTTTCTAGTCAGACCTGTGCAATCATAAGATCTTGAAAAGATGGATTTACTGATGTGGTCTTGGACCTTGATGCTTTAATTCCATTTTTTTCCTCAGAGGATGAGAAAGAAGACTTTGAGGGGCATAAGTGCACCAGTGTGCCTACCGTTTCTGTCCTAATGTTTTCTTTTATTGGTATCCTTGTCATGTATTTATAATTATATTTATACCTGTATCTGTCATGAAATACATGCTTGATGAAATAAATAAATAAATAAAATAAATCTCTAGTGGTACTTATTCTTCTTATACACGCAACATGTAGAGACAAATACAGCTTTACCCAGGTTAGTATTCTACACTAAACGTTTTATATTTCTAGCTTTCTCACAATACTCATTCTCAAATTGCCTTGCTGGGTGTATATTTCAGTAAAGTTTAATTGGGAGCCCCACAATATGTTGTTCATCATTCTGGGTGATGTTTCCAAAGTAATGAAGTTTCCTCATACTTTGTAAGCTGTCCCTAAAGACCGGTTAAGTCGAGTTTTGGCCTCCATTTATTTTCTTCTGTACATTTCCATTTTCCTCTTCAGTTTGGTGAGGTTGCCAAATCGTGTGGGCTTTACTTAGAAACAAGTAATCAAGATATTTTCTATATTTCTTTTTCTTTCTTTCCTTCTTTCTTTCTTTCTTTCTTTCTTTCTTTCTTTCTTTCTTTCTTTCTTTCTTTCTTTCTTCCTTTCTTTCCAAATACTTTAAAAACAAAAATCTTTCACACACACACACACACACACACACACACACACACACACACACACACACAATGCTCCTTCATCAATAGATAGCCTTGAGTCAGTCTCAGGTATGCCATCTTTGATATATGACCATTCAAACTTCCATTATAACACTTGAGAGATAATAAGAAACAAACAAATACAAAGAAACATATACAATAATTAATAACAGTGGGAACAAGTCAATGGTTGAAATCATTGTGTCATATAAGGAAAATTGTAGATGTCCATTGGCATACTTCAACTAACATTATTTCAAATATATTGCAACTTCTCAAAAATAAGCTAAAATTTTCAATCAGATTTATAATTGAATATTAAAAAGTTGCAATGCAGCTCCAATATCTATTAATGAGAATTAATAGAAAGTATTTGTTTAAGATCGGGAGTACTTAGGGAATAGCAAGGTTTCCCAATAGCTTTAGGATCTCTTGCACAAACTAAGATCAAAAAACAGCCAAGAAAATTCTATGACCAAATTAAGAAGACCTGGAGCTGGAAGATATCTGCATTTCTTCCAGGAAGCAAAGAATTTCCTAACTCATTTCATATAGAAGCAATCCACATACATCCAGAAAAGAAGGAATGCTATTGTAGATGTCACTGAGATCAGAGTCAATAGGTAAGTTTAGGCTGCTTGGGATTTTCTGGGTTTTATCAGACTAGTCTGAATATTTTAAAACTCGGTATTAAAAACACAGAAAACCTTCTTTTTAAACATAATTCCAACATAAAGTACTGATAAACTACTATGCTATATCATTCTGGGATGATTGGGAAATGGATTTATTTTCTTTTTCCCCCACTATTTTTCAGCTAATTGAGGAATAGAAAAATAATAACCTGAAGGTTTCCCTTTAATCATTCCATTTTCTTTTCGCAGGACCAAATTTTTAGTTTTCTTTCATTGATAACCCTTTAGATCACAAACTAGCCTCTCATCTCCATGAAATTTGCTTGTTTTTCAGTAATAATAAGGAAGGGGGAAATATTATTGATATACCTACCTAGGAAGATGGTTTTTCACTCTTGGTCCATGTGTTCTTTCAGCATGTCAAGTTCAATGCTTTGTATCTTTGGTCACGTACAGAATGAAGAAATCTACCCTGTGTGGATGCTCTATTGTACATTCTCATCCTTCTGCATCCACACTGGGTGATTTTTAGGCTGAATTTTAATCAGGTTCAATTTGATTTTGATTGAAATCATAATTCATTTCTCATCATGAATATCTTATTTTTGTTTGCATCTTTCCATTGGTCAGATACCATATTCTGATTGCTGCATTCTTTCAGTTTCCACAGAACTTCTCTGATTCAATGGGAAACAGTTCACGGGTGTCAGAATTCATACTCAGAGGGTTGACTGATGATCCACACTTGCAACTCATCCTCTTTGTGACATTTTTTATCCTTTATGCGATCACTTTGTTGGGAAATGCGGGCATGATTGTCTTAATCAGGATCAGTCCTCAACTCCACACACCAATGTACTTTTTCCTCACTCACTTATCCTTTGTGGATATCTGCTGTTCATCAGCTATCACCCCAAAGTTCCTATGCCATCTTTTAAAAGAGAAAAAAGATATTTCTTTTGTAGGTTGTTTTACTCAAATTTACTTTTATGGTGCATTTTCCACTGCAGAGTGTTTCCTCCTAGCTCTCATGGCCTATGACCGCTATGTAGCCATTTGTCACCCTCTAGTCTACTTGGTCATCATGTCCCAAATAAAATGTGTTCAACTAGTAGTCATTTCTTACATTATTGGGCTCCTACATTCTTTAGTGCATATCATTCCTGCATCTCGGTTGTTCTTCTGTGGATCAAACATCATTAAGAATTTTTTCTGTGAGGGTCCTGCACTATTACAACTTGCCTGTTCAGATATCAGTTTAAATAATTCGTTGAAATTAGTATTTATTGGCTTCACTTTAATAGCAACAATCCTGGCTATTCTCACATCCTACACTTATGTCCTGATCACCATTTTAAAGATGCGCTCTGCCAAGGCTCGGAGGAAAGCCTTTTCCACATGTACATCTCACCTCATGGTCATCACTATTTTCTACGGATGTGCTGGCTTTGTTTATGCACAACCTGGCAAGTCTCATTACACAAATCAAATAGCTTCTGTGTTGTATGTAATAGTGACTCCAATGTTCAATCCCTTGATCTACAGCCTGAGGAACCAGGAGGTAAAAGTTGCTTTCAGAAAAATTCTGGGAAAAAAAGTTGCATTCCTTTTTTATACCAAACACTGAATACCCTTAGAACTACAGTAACATATAGAAATATAGAGGAATATTTGTGTACATTAATAATTACCTGACATATTTATACTTGGAAGGCTACTTGAATGAATTTGTCTTCCTTTCATTTAAGGGAGTATTGGGTATTGAGTTTTCAGGATCTCATAATATAAGCCCTACCCCCAAAATAAGCCCCAGTTAAGATTGTCAGCCAGATGGATGCATTTAGTACCATATTTTCCCCCAAATTAAGACCTAACCAGAAATTAAGACCTAATGCGTCTTTTGGAGCAAAAATTAATATAAGACCCAGTCTTATTTTTGGGAAAACCTGCTAAATGTTAATGATGCAACCTCAGTGAACTGCCTGGGTCTATGTCTATATACATGTTTGTATGTCTTTGTTTGTTTGTGTTTCTGTGTGTGGTATTTTAAAAATCTTAGATATGATAAGAATGATGAGGCATAAAGGAACCAGAAAACCAAACTGGTACTATTATATGATCATAAAGAGAAAAACTGTGATTTTAAATCTTCCTGTTAAAAACAAATAATTTCAACCAAGGTTTGCTCTGGTCTGTATTTTATGACATTTTGACTCAATTATTGCTGCTTCAATTTATGTGCCATAAACATCTTGTTGCTTTTTGTAATAAAATATATACACAGGTGGCCTAGATTATGTCTTCTGTCTAGTTCTGGATTTTCTTTCAAGGATCACTCCATGACGGCTTCATGAAAAACCCTAAATTGCAATCTTCTCACCCAAGTAATCTCAATGACTTAGTGTCCACAGATGTTTGTGTAACAGGAGTGCATTCAAATAGAACACTAAGTGAAAACAAATATGGCAGTGTGGAAACTCGTGCTCTGTGTCTCTGAATTGAAATTCCCCATGCTGATCATTCAGATTGGTACACAAGAGTCATCGTAAGGCTATGGACCACCAAAACAGAACTGCAAATTATTTCTTAGCCATTTCATACAGTATATGAATGTTTTGCCAATAATCATAGGTTTTTAATAAGATGAAGGATTATATTTTGTTTATTTTGGCTGGTAGAGCAGAATTTAATTATTCTTCCAGAACTTTACCTATACAATTAATTGCTTTTATTTCAGCTAATGGATTGTTACAACAGGGTAGGGATATAAATTCAATACCTATATACTTTTTAATACCCAGTAATGATGTATCATTTTAAAGAAGCAACAATTATAACAAAGATGATGTCCTTTTTTTTCTTCTTTTTCAACAAAAAGATAACTTTCTTTTTCTCTTCCTTTTCTCCCTTCCAACAATCTCCCCTCCCCATCCCCAGCAGGCAGGTGCGGAACAAAATTCTAACCTGGGAGAAATTATTATAGCTATTATTCTAGGAAAATGCCCCTTAAAAATCTTGTTTACCAATTTGTGGGAAACTGTTGTTTTGTCCAGTGTGGGTTCTATGAGGACATAATGGAATTTCATGATGTCAGCAGGCAAAATCTCATGCAGTTCTTACAAGAATCACATTTGATAACTATTACTAGACTGGACAGGTCCAGCTTGGATCTCTACTGATTTTCCTCTGTACAATTCTGCTGTGCTCCTCACTTCAGTAAGCCTACCATCTTTGTGGTTTTTGTGGCAATTATTCTGGATTTTTTCCATATGCTAAATAAATAAAAATCAATCACCACTAGCATCCCCTTCCCAAAAGCTTTGACTCAAGTCTTAAAATTGGACCATTTATAATTTCAATATAATAATGACAGAAAACGCATGATAAATACATAAAAAAAATCAAACAAATATCCTCAATCATCAATCAAACCAAGCAGAGGATATAGATGAACTCTCGCCTTGACTACTGCAACGCTCTCTACATGGGGCTCCCCTTGAGGAGCACCCGGAGGCTCCAACTGGTCCAGAATGCAGCAGCGCGGGTAGTGACGGGAGCAGCCTGGCGCTCCCATGTAACACCGCTCCTGCGCGAGCTGCACTGGCTCCCAGTGGTCTTCCGGGTGCGCTTCAAGGTGTTGGTTATCACCTTTAAAGCGCTCCATGGCATAGGGCCTAGCTATCTTCGAGACCGCCTGCTGCCACCGACAATCTCCCATCGACCCGTGCGCTCCCACAGAGAGGGCCTCCTCGGGGTGCCATCAGCCAAACAGTGCAGGCTGGTGACCCCCAGGGGGAGGGCCTTCTCTGTGGGGGCACCTACCCTCTGGAATCAATTGCCTCCAGAGATAAGGAGAATCCAAGACCTCGGTGCCTTCCGCCGTGCCCTTAAAACCTTCCTTTTCCAGCAAGCCGGGCTGGCCTAATTTTTTTTAAGTGTTTTTAAGTGTTTTGTTTATTGTTTTTAATTAATGGGGCCAAATTTATATATGTATATTTTAACTGTATTTTAATATTTGTACTTGATGTTTTTACTTGGCTGTTCACCGCCCTGAGTCCTCAGGGAGAAGGGCGGTATACAAATTCAAAATAAAATAAAATAAATAAAAATAAACTCTTTGCTTATCACTTAGCTGAGGTGTCCAGAAACACCCATGTAATAATGGTGGACTTTAACTATCCTTATATAAACTAGAAAACGAACTCTAAAGCAAGTGAAAGATTGAACACGTTTCTGAAATGCCTAGCTAACAACTTTGTCACCTAAAATCTGGAGGCTGGTACTAGAGGGTGAGCTATACTGGACTTAATAGGGATGAACTGATTGAGGGAATGAAAGCTGTAGGAACTCTGGGGGAGAGTGACCATATTGTACTAGAATTTGCCATAATGCAGGCACAGGTAATTGAACAAAGTCAGACCAATGTTCTAGATTTTAAGAGAACTGACTCCGGCAAACTAAGTTTGAGAATAAGAAGGATTCCATGGATGGAAATACTAGAAGGAAAAAAAAATTTCAGGATGCATGGCAAACTCTGAAAAAGGAAATATTAAAGGTCCAAACAAAAACAATATCACAGAAAAAGAAAAACAAAGGGCACCAGAAGAAACCAGAATGGTTGCATTGAGAGCTCTCTGACAAACTAAGGAACAAAAAGGACAAGCATAAAAGTGGGAAGAGGGACATATAACTAAAAAGAATATTAGCAAATAGCCCGAATTTGCATGGTAGAAGTCAGGATGGCTGAGGTCAGGAAAGAACTAAGACTTGCAACAAATGCCAAAAATAACAACAAAAAACATTTCTTTCAATATATAAGGAACAAAAAAATTCAACAAAATGACTAGTCCTCTAATGGGAGAAGAGGGCAAGTAGATGACATCTGTCTTTACACAAAAGGAAAAAAAAATAGCCCAATCCATCAAAAGCAGTGGGAGAAAGAACAGGAATGCAGATCAAAATATGTTTATAAATACCTATCCATGATAGAAAAGTATGTATGTAAGGCTCTTGACAAAGTAGACCACAGCCTACTTCTTGCTAAGATAGAACAATGTGGTACCACCACCAGATGGATTTGCAGTGGGCTGAACAACCGCACTCAGCATAAAATACTTAATGGAACTACGTCTTATATGGAGGGACACATGTAGTGGGGTACTTCAAAGTTCGTTTTAGGCCTCGTAGTCTTCTACATATTCATAAATGATCTAGCTCAGAGTATTGAATGGAAGCTCATCAGGTTTACAGGCAACACCAAACTCAGGAGAATTGCCAACACCTTTGAAGATAGGGTCATTGTTCAGAAGAATCTTGACAGACTTGAGCATTGGGACCTATCCAGCAAGATGTAGTTCAGTTATGAGAAAAGTATGGCATGTGAGAGGGATCTTGGTGTCCAAATGGATGTCACTTAAATATGAGCCAGCAGTGTCATGCAACTGACAAAAAAGTTAATGCAGTTCTAGGCTGCATGAAAAGAGGAATAGCATCAAGATCATGAGACGTGATAATACTGCTCTATACTGCACTAATGAGACCATACTGAGTCAATACAAGAAGAATAATAGAAGCTCATTAAAGACAGATCCAACCTGGAACTAAGGAGAAATTCCTGACAATAAGAACACTTAATCAATGGAACAGTTTGCTTCCCGGAGTTGTGCTGCTCCATTGTTGAAGCATTCAAGAAAAGATTGTGTTGGAATACATATTGGAATGTATTTTGTATTGCAAAAACTACAGAGGTATTCAGCCAAGAGATGGCTGTGTTTGTAAATTTATTAGGTATAATCTCTAATATACAGTATAGCCTATGGTCCCTTTGTTCTGAGGAGAGTTTCCTGTTACAGTGAAAACAAGCAGCAAGGCTCATGATGATTGTATATTTTATTTGATCTGTAGCAGTGGTGAGTTGCTACCGGTTCTACCCAGACCGGCAAACCGGTAGCGGCGGTGTCGGGAGGCTCTGCCCCACCCGCACCGGACACTTCTGCACATGCACAGAAGCATCACGCATGAGCGCATGCACCCACGAGCGAACTGGTAGCGATGGGTTTTGCAACCCACTACTGATCTGTAGGGCTACAGAATTTCTAACAGACTGAATAGCCATTTGCCTGGAATGTAATAAAGTCTCCTGCCTTGGGCAGGGAGTTGCACTAGAAGACCTCCCAGGTCCCTTCCAGCCCTATGATCAGTGGTGGGGTTCAAGTAATTTAACAACCGGTTCTCTGCCCTAATGATTTCTTCTAACAACCAGTTCGCCAAATTGCTCAGAAAGTTAACAACCAGTTCTCCCGAAGTGATGTGAACTGGCTGAATCAAACCACTACCTATGATTTTATGATTCGAAGTCGAAATCAATATATGCAATCACTCATAAAGGTAGTCCTCAACTTACAACAGTCCATTTAGTGACTGTTCAAAGTTACGATGGCACTGAAAAAAGTGACTTATGATGCTTGGCAAATGACTCATATTTATGACGGTTGCAGTGTCCCAGGGTCATGTGATCACCTTTTGAGATATTCTGGCAAGCAAAGCCAATGGAGAAGCCAGTAACAACCATCCTACTAACTTAACAACTGCAATGATTCACTTAACAACTGTGGCAAAAAAGGTTGTAAAATGGGGAAAAATTTGTTTAACAAATTTTGGGCTCAATCGTCATAATAAATCAAGGACTATCGGTAATACTGGGAACTGGGAACAAGTCCATAGCTGAAATATCTGTGTTATATTAGGGAATGTATAGAATATACTAGACAACCTATGACCTACTGGATCTTCAATAACATTTGGTGTCATCCCTTGAACATGATCTCCTCCCCACCCCGGCTCTCTTTCCACAAGGCAAAATTAGGTTTTATTTATTTATTGGTTCGATTTATATGCCGCCCTTTTCTGGACACTCAGGGCGGCTTACAATGCGTTAAGCAATAGCCTTCATACTTTTGTATATACCTGCTTAGTAGGGCTTTCGGGCGCCCCCAAGCGGTGTTCTTTTTTATACAAAGTCAGCTTATTGCCCCCACAAACCGGGTCCTCATTTTACCTACCTCGAAAGGATGGAAGGCTGAGTCAACCTTGAGCCTGGTGAGATTTGAACTTGCAGTAATTGCAGGCAGCTGGTGTTACTTAACAGTGCTTTAGTCTGCTGCGTCACCAAGGTTGACCATATTTTTCATATCCCACTGCCAGATGGTCATCTAACATGACTATATATCATAAATAGAAAAATAATTGCAGTGGCAAATGAACTTCAATAATCAGTCTATATTTAATTACCTAAACAGATAAATAAAATGCATGTGTGTAGGCAAAAAGAAGAAACGAGTTCCAACTTCCTGCTGAATTTCCCATTGATTCTGCTTGTGGGAAGCTGGCAAAGAACATGGAAAATGTGTTCACAGGACCACAGGGATGCTTCAGCGGCACAACTTTGTGAATAAAATTGGTCTGGACATCCTGATGCAATGGGTTTCAGATTAGTGGACTTTAAGAACATTGTTTATAAAATTGTGGTATGATGAACCTTGGACTGATTTGAGGTACAGACAAACAGATAAACACAATGCAAGTTTTAATTATATGCTCATTTGCACATCCACCTGATCATATTAATTACTTCAACTGTAGTTCAACTTCTTAAATTTAGAATAAAAATTTCAAGAAAAACGTATTAATTCAACATCTAATAGTTGGAGCTTCCAGGTGAGAACCTCAAAGTTACCATACAGCTGCCGTTTCTAGAAAGCATTTGTCTAAGATTAGAACTACTTAGGGAATACCAAGGTTTCCCAGTAGAAAATATTCCCTTGCAGAGACAGCCAAGAAAGTGCTGTGACCAAATTAATAAAAAGACTCAGAGCCAGCTGGAGCTGAATATATTCGGATTTCTATCCACACACACAAATTCCTAACTTATTTCACATAGAAGCAATCCACCCACAACCAGCAAAGAAGGAATGTTGTAACCTTCTGTAGTTGTGGTTGAATTCAGAGTGACTGGGTAAGTTGAGGATCTTTGGGGGCTTTTGGGTTTATCAGGATAGTGTAACAATCTCAAAATTGTTCTGTATTAATGTTGGAGTAGCTATTCTTTATACTGTAGATGTAATTCCATGTCTTCCTTCTAAGGACTTGTTTTGAATCCCAAATACTAGCTTCTTATTGTTTATGGAATTTGATTTCATCATTCTTCAATAATAATCATGAAGAAACATCAATATTGTAATATATCATCAGAATATTGACAATGGCATACCCAGTTTTATCTTCTTAGAATTTATTAATCCTCCTTCCAAGATCTTATTTGAGATCACAGAAAATAGCTTCTTATGTAGTTGAAATGTTAAGAGAACATGTAACATTAAATACTATATTTATTTTATTTTCACAGTGTTAATGGGAAATAGCACATGGGTGACAGAATTCATACTCACTGGGTTGACAGAGGACCCACACTTGCAGCTGATCCTTTTTGTGATATTTTTTGCTGTTTATGCCGTCACCTTGATGGGAAACGTGGGCATGATTGTCTTAATCAGAACCAGTCCTCAACTCCACACACCAATGTACTTTTTCCTTACCAGCTTATCTTTCCTGGATACCTGTTATTCAACAACGGTGACCCCAAAACTGTTATCCAATCTTTTAAAAGAGAAGAAGTCCATTTCCTTTGCAAGTTGCTTTACTCAGTTTTACTTTTATGGTGTATTTGCCACCACAGAGTGCTACCTCCTAGCTGTGATGGCCTATGATCGCTACGTGGCAATCTGCAATCCACTACTCTACTTCATCACAATGTCCCAAAGAAAGTGTGTTCAGCTGATAGCAGTTGCCTACATAGCTGGGATCATTAATACTTCCATTCACACAATGGCTGCATCTAGACTGTCCTTCTGTGGCCCAAACATCATTAAGAATTTTTATTGTGAGGGTCCTCCCCTTGTTGCTCTTTCCTGCTCAGATATCAGTCTAAATTATTTGTTGGTTTTTGTACTTGTTGGCTTCAACTTAATAATAACAAGCCTGACTGTTCTCACTTCCTACACGTATATCCTGGTTACCATTTTAAAGCTCCATTCTGCTGCAACCCGTAGGAAAGCCTTCTCTACTTGTACATCTCACCTCATGGTCATCATCATTTTCTATGGATGTCTCAGTTTTATGTATGCAAGGCCAAGCTCTAGGCAGAGTTATCACCTAGACCAAATGGCCTCTGTGTTCTATGTAGTGGTGACCCCCATGCTCAACCCATTAATCTACAGCATGAGGAACCAGGAGGTAAGAGGTGCCTTCAGAAGTATCCTAGAAAAAAAAAATCATTTTCAACACTTTTAAGAGCTATTGCTTTTTGCCAAAATTTAATTTTACATAAAAGCTGTTCTAGTAGCAAAACGTTTTTAGCATTGTGTCTCATTAAATAATAATCACTAGGCTGTATAATATTCCTAGAGCTCTAGTCTTAATTATATATTTGCTTTTGAATTCAAAATAATGTAATAAATACATTTAACATTTCTTTAAAAATTATAAAATCATTGTGTCTTAAATGTTAAAACACTATAATTTTATAATATAGGAAAATCTAGCTCTCTCTTCCAAGGTTCTTCTAGATTGGGGTTGTTGTTTTTTTTTTTGTTGTTGTTTTTTTTGTCATTGTGTATGAAATGGCATTGTTGGTTTAATCTCTAAAAATGCCTTGATCTGGCACATTCAAATCCATAGTAGTTTCTAAGGCAGTTGATATTACATTTCACATAGCATGACTGTGACAAATAATGTAACTGTATAAACTGCAATTTAGACATGGGTTTTTTTAATCCTTTAAAATTCTAGAAGGTTTGATGAGAATCGATTTTTATAACATGTTCCAGAAATTTAATTTGTACTCTATCTAAGACTTTTCCTATATCTAATGAGGTCACAATACCCATTATATATTTTTCAGAATGTATTATTTAATCTATCTACCAGTTATTTGGTATTGTCAGAAGCTTCACAAACCCAGCATTTAAAGGACAAATATTGACAGTAATACCTTCAGCAATATTTGTCTCACGGTTGCAATCAAAATTATTTTGTCTATAATCCTGGGCAATCCATTTCTGTTTTTAGACTAGCTATAATACAAACTTTATGAAATAAATATTTCCCAAATAAAAATAGCCGTATATTCATTAATTACAAAAGTCATGAATTTCAGTTGATATCAGTAGTGGGCTGCTCCTGGTTCTATGCGGTTCTTTAGAACCGGTAGTAAAAGCAGTGGGAGGCTCTGCCCACCCGCCTGGATATCATAAATGATGATCTGCCTATATGCAGAAGCTTCTGCCTGTGCGCACGCTCCCATTGCAAACCGGTAGTAAAGGTAAGTAGAACCCACCCCTACCCACAGACCTTTGTTCAACAGGGACATGCATTGAAATATCACTCTATGTACTATTTATGCATATCTATATCACTCTTCATTGAAATTCCCCACTCTGGTCACTCAGATTTCCACACAAGGGTTACCATATGGTTAGTGGCAAAGTTACAGGCCAATCATGATGTATTTCAAATAATTTCTTAGCCATTTCATATTTTTTCTGATAACATCCATGCTGAAGTATTGTTATGTTCATTTTGGTTACCAGAGCAGAATGTAATTGTTCTTACAGAATTTTACCCATACTTCCTTTGATTTCAACTAATATACTCTTGCAACAGGATAGGGATATAAATTTAGTGACAGCTGTGTACATTTTAATACCCAGTAAATAGGAATCATTTGTAAAAAAGCTAAAATGGTAATAAAAATGATAAGAATGGGAAAAAAGTTGCTCTTTTCTTCCTTCAACAAAAGAAGTTTCATAGTTTTCTTTTTTCCCCCCCTCCTTCCCCATCCCCCCCCCCCTCTCTCTCACACACACACACACAGCAGGAGAGTTCAGAACAAAATTCTATCCAGGAAGGTTTTTGACAATGGAATTAAACTTTTGGATCCCCAATAAGACCATACACCACTATGACTGATTGGAGAAAAAGGAATGGACTGGTCTCTATTACCAGGCCTAATCAGATAAAAAATGGGGGAGGGGTTCCTGTCAGAAATCTAGTGGGCTGAGTTTTGGAATCCTTGGTGCTCTCTCAGCTTAGTTGTTGCTTGCAGCCACTTCATCCTGAGACTTGAGTGCATTTTAGGTGCTGCAGAATCTGTGTTCCATGAACCAGGGAAATGAAATCTTCCAGGTGCTTCAAAAGACTTCTGAATTGTATTACACTACTGAAAAAGGAGATGGTTTTTCAAGAATCCTGCTTCAAAATGGAAGCCATGGCCAGGAGCATTTTTTGCCTAGAGTTGGCTGCTGGATCAGATGCAACTATTCCAAGAGCAGGCTGTTCTAACATCAGTTACTCAACTCTCATTAATTTGTATAAAATATTACCATAATATCATTTACTTAGGATTACCACTGAAGATTACTTGGAATTCAGTTCACAATGCATGGGCTTGCTTGCTAACCACCCAGGACTGGCTTAGATTTAGAAAAACTATATCACAGGAACAATGTGGACACCAATAGATTTTTATATAGAAGTCAAAACTGTGTTAGCTCCCAAATTGTAAAATCCCCCTGCACTAGGTATTCCAACCAGGAAGGAAAGTTAAAAAGCTGTGAAAAGAGTTTATGTATATAAATGTTGTATGTTTTGTATTGTCTTAATGTTTCATAATAAAAAAAAATTAAAAAAAAGGAAGGAAGGAAAGTTAAAGATTCCTCCATTCCAGCTGTTCTTTTTGGTAGCCATCCCAACCTTAGGGAGATTTTTCTCCCCTAAGATGTTAGGATCACCCACCTAAGGTTGAGAGCCATCTGTTGTCAATGATCAGGAAGGTGTGAAAATACAGTGAGGAATATATGAAAAAATGGATGGAAGGATAGCAAAAGGAGGATAAGTCCAAGAAGTGGATTTCAAGGCAAGAAAAATACACATTGGTAGAATTCTTTCTTTTTTATCTGTTGTAAAATAAGGGATCTATAGCTGTTATTCCAGGAAAAGGCATTTTAGAAATCACATTTTCCAGGAAAGTGTTCTTTGGATTATTTTAGAACATGAGGACATTAGAGAATGTCATAATGTCAGCAGGCAAATGCTCCATTCAACTGTTACAAGAATCAACTTTAATAAATTATTACTGTTACTATTATTCTTATCTTATGGAGAGAAGTGGAGATGAAAAGTTAATGAGAATACAGATAGTCCTTGACTTACAACAGTTCATTTAGTGACTATTCGAAGTTACAATGGCCCTGAAAAAAGTGAGTTATGACCCTTTTTCATACTTATCACCATTATGGCATCCCCATGGTCATGTGATCAAAATTCAGATGCTTGGCAACTGGTTCATATTTATGACGGCTGCAATATCCCATGGTCATATGATAACCTTTATGACCATCTAACAAACAAATTCAACAGGGAATCCAGATTCACTTAACCACTTTGTTACTAATTAAACAACTGTGATGAATTACTTAACAAAAATGTGACAAGAAAGGTCATAAAATGGGGCAAAACCCACTTAACAAATGTCTCACTTAACAACAGAAATTTTGAGTTCAATTGTGGTCGTAAATCAAGGACTACCCGTAATTTTAAACAAGAGTAAGTATCTGCAGATTAGCAAGCTTTGTCACAAGACACCATCTCTGACTCAGTCTTCTCCAACAGCTCTTACATTGCTGCCCAGTAAAAACTAGCTTGGTGAATATGAACTGGGACAGTGAGTGCCTTCAGCAACTGTAATTGGCAATGCTTAGAGCTTCTCTGAGACTGTATTTTTCTTCTCATGTTTTCATTCCTGCATGCGATCTCAATATTCCTATAGGTTACATTAGTGATTAGCATATAAAGAGATTGTGAATCAAATATTCCCAGGTACATTTCATTGATTTCAAGAACACTTCTTCCTCACACTGCCTTTCGTGCAATTTAGGAAACTGCTTAACAGCTGAATGTGGATTCCTTGTGATATCCCAGTCACACCGGAGTGGTAGGCTAGATAGAAATATCTATCTTTCTAGTCAGACCTGTGCAATCATAAGATCTTGAAAAGGTGGATTTACTGATGTGGTCTTGGACCTTGATGCTTTAATTCCATTTTTTTCTTCAGAGAATGAGAAAGAAGACTTTGAGGGGTGTACATAAGCGCACCAGCGTGCCTACCATCCCTGTCCTAATGTTTTCTTTTATTTGTATCCTTGTCATGTATTTATAATTATATTTATACTTGTATCTGTCATGAAATACATGCTTGATGAAATAAATAAATAAATAAATAAAATCTCTAGTGGTACTTATTCTTCTTATACATACAACATGTAGAGACAAATACATGTCTTACCTACTAACCTCTTACCTAGGTTAGTATTCTATACTAAAAGTTCTATATTTCTAGCTTTCTCACAATACTCATTCTCAAATTGCCTTGCTGGGTGTATATTTCAGTAAAGTTTAATTGGGAGTCCCACACTATGTTGTTCATCATTCTGGATGATGTTTCCAAAGTAATGAAGTTTCCTCATACTTTGTGAGCTGTCCCTAAAGACCGGTTAGGTTGAGTTTTGGCCTCCATTTATTTTCTTCTGTACATTTCTGTTTTCCTCTTTAGTTTGGTGAGGTTGCCATATCGTGTGGCCTTTACTTAGAAGCAGGTAATCAAAATATTTTCTATATTTATTCCTTTCCTTCTTTCTTTCTTTCTTTCTTTCTTTCTTTCTTTCTTTCTTTCTTTCTTTCTTTCTTTCTTTCTTTCCTTTCTTTCTTTCCAAATACTTTAAAAACAAAAATCTTTCACACACACACACACACACACACACACACACACACACAAATGCTCCTTCATCAATAGATAGCCTTGAGTCAGTCTCAGATACATCATCTTTGATATATGACCATTCAAACTTCCATTATAACACTTGAGAGATAATAAGAAACAAACAAATACAAAGAAACATATACAATCACTAATAACAGTGGGAACAAGTCGATGGTTGAAATAATTGTGTCATATAAGGAAAATTGTAGGTGTCCATTGGCATACTTCAACTAACATTATTTCAAATGTATTGCAACTTCTCAAAAATAAGCTAAAATTTTCAGTCATTGAATATTAAAAAGTTGCAATGCAGCTCCAATATCTATTAATGAGAATTAATAGAAAGTATTTGTTTAAGATCGGGAGTACTTAGGGAATAGCAAGGTTTCCCAATAGCTTTAGGATCTCTTGCACAAACTAAGATCAAAAGACAGCCAAGAAAATGCTATGACCAAATTAAGAAGACCTGGAGCTGGAAGATATCTGCATTTCTTCCAGGAAGCGAAGAATTTCCTAACTCATTTCATATAGAAGCAATCCACATACATCCAGAAAAGAAGGAATGCTATTGTAGATGTCACTGAGATCAGAGTCAATAGGTAAGTTTAGGCTGCTTGGGATTTTCTGGGTTTTATCAGACTAGTCTGAATATTTTAAAACTCGGTATTAAAAACACAGAAAACCTTCTTTATAAACATAATTCCAACATAAACTACTGATAAACCATTATGCTATATCATTCTGGGATGATTGGAAAATGGATTTATTTTCTTTTTCCCCCCACTATTTTTCAGCTAATTGAGGAATAGAAAAATAATAACCTGAAGGTTATTATTGGGAAATGCGGGCATGATTGTCTTAATCAGGATCAGTCCTCAACTCCACACACCAATGTACTTTTTCCTCACTCACTTATCCTTTGTGGATATCTGCTGTTCATCAGCTATTACCCCAAAGTTCCTATGCCATCTTTTAAAAGAGAAAAAAGATATTTCTTTTGTAGGTTGTTTTACTCAAATTTACTTTTATGGTGCATTTTCCACTGCAGAGTGTTTCCTCCTAGCTCTCATGGCCTATGACCGCTATGTAGCCATTTGTCACCCTCTAGTCTACTTGGTCATCATGTCCCAAATAAAATGTGTTCAACTAGTAGTTGTTTCCTACATTATTGGGCTCCTGCATTCTTTAGTACATATCATTCCTGCATCTCGGTTGTTCTTCTGTGGATCAAACATCATTAAGATTTTTTTCTGTGAGGGTCCTGCACTACTACAACTTGCCTGTTCAGATATCAGTTTAAATAATTCGTTGAAATTAGTATTTATTGGCTTCACTTTAATAGCAACAATCCTGGCTATTCTCACATCCTACACTTATGTCCTGATCACCATTTTAAAGATGCGCTCTGCCAAGGCTCGGAGGAAAGCCTTCTCCACATGTACATCTCACCTCATGGTCATCACTATTTTCTACGGAGGTCTTGCCTTTGTTTATGCACAACCTGGTAAGTCTCATTACACAAATCAAATAGCTTCTGTGTTGTATGTAATAGTGACTCCAATGTTCAATCCCTTGATCTACAGCCTGAGGAACCAGGAGGTAAAAGTTGCTTTCAGAAAAATTCTGGGAAAAAAAGTTGCATTCCTTTTTTATACCAAACACTGAATACCCTTAGAACTACAGTAACATATAGAAATATAGAGGAATATTTGTGTACATTAATAATTACCTGACATATTTATACTTGGAAGGCTACTTGAATGAATTTGTCTTCCTTTCATTTAAGGGAGTATTGGGTATTGAGTTTTCAGGATCTCATAATATAAGCCCTACCCCCAAAATAAGCCCCAGTTAAGATTGTCAGCCAGATGGATGCATTTAGTACCATATTTTCCCCCAAATTAAGACCTAACCAGAAATTAAGACCTAATGCCTCTTTTGGAGCAAAAATTAATATAAGACCCGGTCTTATTTTGGGGAAAACATGGTAAATGTTAATGATGCAACCTCAGTGAACTGCCTGGATCTATGTCTATATACATGTTTGTATGTCTTTGTCTGTTTGTGTTTCTGTGTGTGGTATTTTAAAAACCTTAGATATGATAAGAATGATGAGGCATAAAGGAACCAGAAAACCAAACTGGGACTATTATACAATCATAAAGAGAAAGACTGTGATTTTAAATCTTCCTGTTAAAAACAAATAATTTCAACCAAGGTTTGTATTTTGTGACATTTGACTCAATTATTGCTGCTTCAATTCATGTGCCATAAACATCTTGTTCCTTTTTGTAATAAAATATATACACAGGTGGCCTAGATTATGTCTTGTGTCTAGTTCTGGATTTTCTTTCAAGGGTCACTCAGTGACAGCTTCATGAAAAACCCCTAAATTGGAATCTTTTCACCCAAGTAATCTCAATGATTTAGTATCCACAGATGTTTGTGTAACAGGAGTGCATTCAAATAGAACACTAAGTGAAAACAAATATGGCAGTGTGGAAACTTGTGCTCTGTGTCTCTGAATTGAAATTCCCCATGCTGATCATTTAGATTGGTACAGAAGGGTCATTTTAAGGCTATGGACCACCAAAACAGAACTGCAAATTATTTCTTAGCCATTTCATACAGTATATGAATGTTTTGCCAATAGGTGTTTAATAAAATGAAGCATTATATTTTGTTTATTTTGGCTGGTAGAGCAGAATTTAATTATTCTTCCAGAACTTTACCTATACAATTAATAGCTTTTATTTCAGCTAATGGATTGTTACAACAGGGTAGGGATATAAATTCAATACCTATATGCTTTTTAATACCCAGTAATGATATATCATTTTAAAAAGCAACAATTATAACAAAGATGATGTCCTTTTTTCCTTCTTTTTCAACAAAAAGATAACTTTCTTTTTCACTTCCTTTTCTCCCTTCCAACAATCTCCACTCCCCACCCCCAGCAGGCAGGTTCAGAACAAAATTCTAACCTGGGAGAAATTGGAAGGGATCTATACAGTGGTGGGATTCAATTTTTTTAACAACCGGTTCTGTGGGTGTAGCTTAGTTGGGGGCACGGCTAGCTGGTCATGTGACCAAGTTGGCATGGCTATGTGCATAGGGACTACTCAGAGGGCTGAAAAAAGTCATTTCTGACTGGTCCTTGCACTTATGACCATCCTCACATTTCTGCCCGTTGCAGCATTCTTAACAACCATGTCAGTCATTTCACAACTAGTTCTCTTCACCACAGTGAGAAGATAGGGCACAAAACATAAAATGTGAGGACAGTTGTAAGTGCAAGGATTGGTCAAAAGTGCCAGGACCGGTCAAAAAATAACTTTTTCAGCCCTCTGAGTAGTCCATATGCGCATAGGGACTACCCAGAGGGTTGAAAAAAGTGATTTCTGACAGGTCCTCGCACTTTTGATCGATCCTCACACTTATGACTGTCCTCACATTTATGCCTGTTGCAGCATTCTTAACAACTGTGTCACTCATTTCACAACTACTTCTCTTTACCACGGTGAAAAGATAGAGTGCAAAATGTAAAATGTGAGGACAGTTGTAAGTGCGAGGACCGGTCAAAAGTGCGAGGACCGGTCAAAAATAACTTTTTCAGCCCACTGAGTAGTCCATATGCACATAGGGACTACCCAGAGGGCTGAAAAAAATTATTTCTGACAGGTCCTCGCACTTTTGACCGGTCATTATTTATGCCCATTCCAGCATTCTTAATTAAATGACCTGCTGGAGTGGTCAGAGGCAGTCCGAGGTGGGCATTCAGGCTGGCTGCAGGGCAAGGTGATACAACTGGGGTAGGTGGGCCGCTGCTGCCCAGGTGGGAGGGGGGCGCAGGCCTACAGGGCTGGCTGCAGGATGAAGCGATCGGATGGGGTAGGTCAGGGGTCTGCAACTTTAAATACTTAACCTTAAACACATGTAAACACTTAAACACAACCTTAAACCTGGGTGGGCATTGCCAACTCCATATCACTTACTCCCACCCAGGTTTTGTGGCTCCCAGTATTTTCTTTTAAACAGGTATCTCTGTGTGTCTCTTTCATCTCTCTCATCTCTTTCTTTCTCTCCCCCCCCCTTTCTCTCCTTCATCTCTCTTTCTCTCCATCTCTCTTTATCCCCCCTCTCTTTCTCTTGCATGGTAGAAGTCAGGATGGCTGAGATCAGGAAAGAACTAAGACTTGCAGCAAATGCCAAAAATAACAACAAAAAACATTTCTTTCAATATATAAGGAACAAAAAAAATTCAACAAAATGACTAGTCCTCTAATGGGAGAAGAGGGCAAGTAGATGACATCTGTCTTTACACAAAAGGAAAAAAAAATAGCCCAATCCATCAAAAGCAGTGGGAGAAAGAACAGGAATGCAGATCAAAATATGTTTATAAATACCTATCCATGATAGAAAAGTATGTATGTAAGGCTTTTGACAAAGTAGACCACAGCCTACTTCTTGCTAAGATAGAACAATGTGGTACCACCACCAGATGGATTTGCAGTGGGCTGAACAACCGCACTCAGCATAAAATACTTAATGGAACTACATCTTATATGGAGGGACACATGTAGTGGGGTACTTCAAAGTTCTGTTTTAGGCCTCGTAGTCTTCTACATATTCATAAATGATCTAGCTCAGAGTATTGAATGGGAGCTCATCAGGTTTACAGGCAACACCAAACTCAGGAGAATTGCCAATACCTTTGAAGATAGGGTCATTGTTCAGAAGAATCTTGACAGACTTGAGCATTGGGACCTATCCAGCAAGATGTAGTTCAGTTATGAGAAAAGTACGGCATGTAGCAGCTGTGAGAGGGATCTTGGTGTCCAAATGGATGTCACTTAAATATGAGCCAGCAGTGTGATGCAACTGACAAAAAAGTTAATGCAGTTCTAGGCTGCATGAAAAGAGGAATAGCATCAAGATCATGAGACGTGATAATACTGCTCTATACTGAACTAATGAGACCATACTAAGTCAATGGGCCTTATTACGGCTATAGCTACCCATCTATTTTGGCCTGCTGAATTATTCCTAATTTTCCCCCTTTTCTATCTAGCTTGTCTGAACTCCCTGCCATGTAAAATCTCTTTGACACGAATTTACGAACTTAAACCTCCTTCTGAGCAGGATACTTGGACTCCCGGATGCTACTAATCCCAGGAGGGATACTGGTTCTATGGACGTAAGGCCGGTTGGAGGCAGAATATGGCTATCTTCACGCCCGGGTTTCCATCAGAGTTTCCATGGGTGGCCTAGGTGAGAGCATGGCTGCCCTGGAAACTTCCGGGGTCAAATGATACGCACCTCCTTTGCCATTGTTGTGAGAGGACAATGGAGCTTGGCGGCCTGGCCATGGACTGGAATTTTCCCTATGTTTGTAACATCAGTGGTCCCCCTAACCTTGGATTTTGGCTCCCCTGATGATTATATGTATTTGGTGTTGGAACTCCTCGCCCTGCAAGATTCTCCCCTCTCGCAGGTTTGGCCCTCCACATTATCGAGGGCCTATCTCGATGACGGACTTTGGAGTCCAGAGAGATGGCATGGAGCAAGGAAGAATTTGTGGGGTTTTCTAGGGAAATTTTTAAAGATTTTAAGGAGTTCTGGGAGGGGGGGTTGTAATGATCTTTCTAGAGAAATTGGGAAGAAGACTCTGTGGGATGGGGGGGGAAATCCACCAGGGTCAGAGCCGAGCCCGGCACAGGGTAACGATTCGGGGGGTGCTGGTCGAGGGATTGGGAAAGGGATGGGGGACGATACCTATGAGGTCTGTACCATCAGATGGGAGGGGCAGATATGGCAGGAGCAGGGGACCATATCATGTGTTGGGGGCTTGCACTTGCTGTTTGAGAGCAATTGCTTGCCCCGGTCCCCACGGCTCCTCTCGGAGACTAGGTGGCTTAGACACTCAGGATCTGGGCCTTTGGCTGATGTTATGCAACACTAGGTCCGTGGTAAATAAGGCCCCCCTCATTCACAATCTTATACAAGAGGGAGGAGCGGACCTGGCGGGTATTACGGAGACCTGGTTGGGCCCGGAGGGCGGTGTCCCTCTGGTTGAAATTTGCCCACCAGGCTTCAGAGCATTCCATCAGCCGAGGGCCCAGGGGAGGGGCGGGGGGGTGGCGGTTATTATTAACGAGGATCTGGGTCCAAGGGAGACCACTGTGCCTCAGATAGCCGGATGTGAGTCCCTCCTTGTGAGGTGGGGTCATGGGGTTCAGATGGGCTTGTTGCTTACGTACCTGGCTCCCTGCCGCGTGGAAACAGCCCTACCTGAGCTACTCGACGTGATAGCCACGGTGGCAGTAGATACACCCAGGCTTTTAGTCATGGGTGATTTCAACCTGCCATCCGTTGGTGAAACGTCTGAGGTGGCTCGGGAGTTCATGGCTTCCATGATGGCCATGGACCTGACCCAATTAGTTCATGGCCCTACTCACAGGGGAGGTCACACTCTGGACTTGATTTTTGTCTCTGGCCAGTGGTTGAGTGGTCTTGCTATAGGGGATATAGATATGGAACCCTTGTCATGGACTGACCACTCGCTCCTTCGTCTGGATCTTCGAACCGCTACCCCTCGCCGCAGGGAGGTGGACCCAATTAGATGGATCTGCCCCAGGCGCCTGATGGATCCTGATAGTTCCAGATGGAGCTTGGGCCATTTCCTGAGGATCTAGCACATGACTCAGCCGAGGACCTGGTAGCCGCCTGGGATCGGGCGGCTGGTGGGGCCTTGGACCGAGTCATGCCTTTGCGGCCTCTGATCCGGTGCCGATCCCGGGCGGCTCCTTGGTTCATGGAGGAGCTGAGGGAAATGAAGCGCCGGAAAAGACGCCTGGAGAGCGGTTGGAGGGCCAGTCTCGCTGAATCTGATCGAACACTGGTAAGGTCGCATATTAAGGCCTACCTAGTGGCGATAAAGATGGCAAAGTTTAATTACTTTTCCGCCTCTATTGCGTCATCAGGGAATCATCCGGCCGCCCTGTTCAGGGTAACCCGCTCCCTGCTCCATCCGGGAGTGCGGGAGGATCCCTTGGAAGGCAGGGCGGAGGATTTCGGACAATACCTGTATGACAAAATCGCTCAGATCCGGGGGGATTTGGACTCTGACTGGGTAGATCAGGGCAGGGTGACGAGGAATAGTCTTGAGAATGTTATCTGGGAGGAGTTTGATGCTGTGACTCCCGATGATGTGGACAGGATTTTGGAGAGACTTAGTGCGGCCACATGTTTACTGGACCTGTGTCCCTCCTGGTTGGTACTGGCTTCCCGGGAGGTTACATGAGGCTGGCTCCAGGGTGTTATCAATGCTTCATTGAGTGAGGGTTACTTCCCCACTGCCTTGAAAGAGGCGGTGGTGAGGCCTCTCCTCAAGAAGCCATCCCTGGATCCGGCAATATTGGCCAACTACCGTCCTGTCTCCAACCTTCGCTTCATGGCGAAGGTTGTTGAGAGTGTGGTCGCGCGACAGTTTCCGCAATTCATAGAGGAAACATCTTATCTAGATCCGTTCCAGTCAGGTTTCAGGTCTGGGCACAGCATGGAAACGGCATTGGTCGCGTTGGTTGATGATCTCTGGAGGGCTCGGGACAGGGGTTGCTCCTCTGTTCTGGTCCTGTTAGACCTCTCAGCGGCTTTTGATACCATCGACCATGGTATCATGCTGCACCAGCTGGAAGAGTTGGGGGTGGGAGGCACCGTGTTGCGGTGGTTCTCCTCCTTTCTCTCCAACCGGTCGCAGTTTGTGTTGGCAGGGGGGCAGAGGTCGACCTCAAGGCCTCTCATTTGTGGAGTGCTGCAGGGATCGGTCCTCTTGCCCCTTCTGTTCAACATTTATGTGAAGCCGCTGGGCGAGATCATCCGTGGCTTTGGGGTGAGATACCACCAGTACACTGATGACACCCAGCTGTACATCTCCACCCCAGGCCACCCCAACGATGCCCTTGAAGTGATGTCCCAGTGCCTGGAGGCTGTGTGGATCTGGATGGGGAGGAACAGGCTCAAGCTCAACCCTTCCAAGGCTGAGTGGCTGTGGCTCCCGGCATCCCGATATAGTCAGTTGACTCCATCACTGACTATTGGGGGTGAGTCGTTGGCCCCCACAGAGAGAACTCGCAATCTGGGAGTCCTCCTAGATATGCAGCTGTCCTTGGAGGAACATCTGATGGCTGTAACCAGGGGGACCTTTTATCGGGTTCGCCTGATTCGCCAGTTGCGGCCCTTTCTTGATTGGGATTCCCTGTGCACAGTCACTCATGCCCTCGTCATCTCTCACCTTGACTACTGCAATGCTCTCTACATGGGGCTCCCCTTGAGGAGCACCCGGAGGCTCCAGCTGGTCCAGAACGCAGCAGCGCGGGTAGTGACGGGAGCAGCATGGCGCTCCCATGTAACACCGCTCCTGCGCGAGCTGCACTGGCTCCCGGTGGTCTTCCGGGTGCGCTTCAAGGTGTTGGTTATCACCTTTAAAGCGCTCCATGGCATAGGGCCTAGCTATCTTCGAGACCGCCTGCTGCTACCGACGACCTCCCATCGACCCGTGCGCTCCCACAGAGAGGGCCTCCTCGGGGTGCCATCAGCCAAACAGTGCAGGCTGGTGACCCCCAGGGGGAGGGCCTTTTCTGTGGGGGCACCTACCCTCTGGAATCAGCTGCCCCCAGGGATAAGGAGAATCCAAGACCTCAGTGCCTTCCGTCGTGCCCTTAAAACCCATTTTTTCAAGCAAGCCGGGCTGGCTTAAGAAATTTTTAAATGTTTTAATTGGTAGTGAGTTTTAATTGGGCCAAATTTATATACCTTTTAATTGGTTTTTAATGTTTGTACTGCATGTTTTTTAATTTTGGCTGTACACCGCCCTGAGTCCTCAGGGAGAAGGGCGGTATAGAAATTTAATAATAAATAAATAAATAAATAAATAAATAAATAAATAAATAAATAAATAAATAAATACAAGAAGAATAATAGAAGCTCATTAAAGACAGATCCAACCTGGAACCAAGGAGAAATTCCTGACAATAAGAACACTTAATCAATGGAACAGTTTGCTTCCCGGAGTTGTGCTGCTCCATTGTTGAAGCATTCAAGAAAAGATTGTGTTGGAATACATATTGGAATGTATTTTGTATTGCAAAAACTACAGAGGTATTCAGCCAAGAGATGGCTGTGTTTGTAAATTTATTAGGTATAATCTCTAATATACAGTATAGCCTATGGTCCCTTTGTTCTGAGGAGAGTTTCCTGTTACAGTGAAAACAAGCAGCAAGGCTCATGATGACTGTATATTTTATTTCATCTGTAGCAGTGGTGAGTTGCTACCGGTTCTACCCAGACTGGCAAACCGGTAGTGGCGGTGTCAGGAGGCTCTGCCCCACCCACAACGGACACTTCTGCACATGCACAGAAGCATCACGTGCAAGCGCATGCACTCACGAGCGAAGTGGTAGCAATGGGTTTTGCAACCCACTACTGATCTGTAGGGCTATGTAATAAACAGAATTTCTAACAGACTGAATAGCCATTTGCCTGGAATGCAATAAAGTCTCCTGCCTTGGGCAGGGAGTTGCACTAGAAGACCTCCCAGGTCCCTTCCAGCCCTATGATTTTATGATTCGAAATAGAAATCGGTATATGCAATCACTCATAAAGGTAGTCCTCAACTTACAACAGTCCATTTAGTGACTGTTCAAAGTTATGATGGCACTGAAAAAAAAGTGACTTATGATGCTTGGCAAATGACTCATATTTATGACGGTTGCAGTGTCCCAGGGTCATGTGATCACCTTTTGAGACATTCTGGCAAGCAAAGCCAATGGAGAAGCCAGTAGCAACCATCCTACTAACTTAACAACTGCAATGATTCACTTAACAACTGTGGCAAGAAAGGTTGTAAAACGGGGGAAAATTTGTTTAACAAATTTTGGGCTCAATCATCATAATAAATCAAGGACTATCGGTAATACTGGGAACTGGGAACAAGTCCATAGCTGAAATATCTGTGTTATATTAGGGAATGTATAGAATATACTAGACAACCTATGACCTACTGGATCTTCAATAACATTTGGTGTCATCCCTTGAACATGATCTCCTCCCCACCCCGGCTCTCTTTCCACAAGGCAAAATTAGGTTTTATTTATTTATTGGTTCGATTTATATGCCGCCATTTTCCGGAGATTCAGGGCGGCTTACAATGCGTTAAGCAATAGCCTTCATACTTTTGTATATACCTGCTTAGTAGGGCTTTAACCCCCCGACCCCCACAAGCGGTGTTCTTTTTTATACAAAGTCAGCTTATTGCCCCCACAAACCGGGTCCTCATTTTACCTACCTCGAAAGGATGGAAGGCTGAGTCAACCTTGAGCCTGGTGAGATTTGAACTTGCAGTAATTGCAGGCAGCTGGTGTTACTTAACAGTGCTTTAGGCTGCTGCGCCACCAAGGTTGACCATATTTTTCATATCCCACTGCCAGATGGTCATCTAAAATGACTATATATCATAAATAGAAAAATAATTGCAGTGGCAAATGAACTTCAATAATCAGTCTATATTTAATTACCTAAACAGATAAATAAAATGCATGTGTGTAGGCAAAAAGAAGAAACGAGTTCCAACTTCCTGCTGAATTTCCCATTGATTCTGCTTGTGGGAAGCTGGCAAAGAACATGGAAAATGTGTTCACAGGACCACAGGGAGGCTTCAGGGGCACAACTTTGTGAATAAAATTGGTCTGGACATCCTGATGCAATGCGTTTCAGATTAGTGGACTTTAAGAACATTGTTTATAAAATTGTGGTATGATGAACCTTGGACTAAGTTTAATAGACAAACAGATAAACACGATGCAAGTTTTAATTATATGTTCATTTGCACATCTACCTGATCATATTAATTACTTCAACTGTAGTTCAACTTCTTAAATTTAGAATAAAAATTTCAAGAAAAACCTATTAATTCAACATCTAATAGTTGGAGCTTCCAGGTGAGAACCTCAAAGTTACCATACAGCTGCCGTTTCTAGAAAGCATTTGTCTAAGATTAGAACTACTTAGGGAATACCAAGATTTCCCAGTAGAAAATATTCCCTTTCAGAGAAAACCAAGAAAGTGCTGTGACCAAATTAATAAAAAGACTCAGAGCCAGCTGGAGCTGAATATATTCGGATTTCTATCCACACACACAAATTCCTAACTTATTTCACATAGAAACAATCCATCCACAACCAGCAAAGAAGGAATGTTGTAACCTTCTGTAGTTGTGGTTGAATTCAGAGTGACTGGGTAAGTTGAGGATCTTTGAGGGCTTTTGGGTTTATCAGGATAGTGTAACAATCTCAAAATTGTTCTGTATTAATGTTGGAGTAGCTATTCTTTATACTGTAGATGTAATTCCATGTCTTCCTTCTAAGGACTTGTTTTGAATCCCAAATACTAGCTTCCTATTGTTTATGGAATTTGATTTCATCATTCTTCAATAATAATCATGAAGAAACATCAATATTGTAACATAGCATCAGAATATTGACAATGGCATACCCAGTTTTATCTTCTTAGAATTTATTAATCCTCCTTCCAAGATCTTATTTGAGATCACAGAAAATAGCTTCTTATGTAGTTGAAATGTTAAGAGAACATGTAACATTGAATACTATATTTATTTTATTTTCACAGTGTTAATGGGAAATAGCACATGGGTGACAGAATTCATACTCACTAGGTTGACAGAGGACCCACACTTGCAGCTGATCCTTTTTGTGATATTTTTTGCTGTTTATGCCGTCACCTTGATGGGAAACGTGGGCATGATTGTCTTAATCAGAACCAGTCCTCAACTCCACACCCCAATGTACTTTTTCCTTACCAGCTTATCTTTCCTGGATACCTGTTATTCAACAACGGTGACCCCAAAGCTGTTATCCAATCTTTTAAAAGAGAAGAAGTCCATTTCCTTTGCAAGTTGCTTTACTCAGCTTTACTTTTATGGTGTATTTGCCACCACAGAGTGCTACCTCCTAGCTGTGATGGCCTATGATCGCTACGTGGCAATCTGCAATCCACTACTCTACTTCATCACAATGTCCCAAAGAAAGTGTGTTCAGCTGATAGCAATTTCCTACATAGCTGGGATCATTAATGCTTCCATTCACACAATGGCTGCATCTAGACTGTCCTTCTGTGGCCCAAACATCATTAAGAATTTTTATTGTGAGGGTCCTCCCCTTCTTGCTCTTTCCTGCTCAGATGTTAGTCTTAATGATTTACTGTTATTTGTATTTGTAGGGCTCAATATAACAGTAACAAGCCTGACTGTTCTCACTTCCTACACTTATATCCTGGTCACCATTTTAAGGATCCGCTCTGCCACGAGCCGTAGAAAAGCCTTTTCCACTTGTACATCTCACCTCATGGTCATCACCATTTTCTAAGGATGTAGTAGCTTTATGTATGCACGACCAAGCTCTAGGCAGAATTATCACCTAGACCAAATGGCCTCTGTGTTCTATGTAGTGGTGACCCCCATGCTCAACCCATTAATCTACAGCATGAGGAACCAGGAGGTAAGAGGTGCCTTCAGAAGTATCCTAGAAAAAAAAAATCATTTTCAACACTTTTAAGAGCTATTGCTTTTTGCCAAAAATTAATTTTACATAAAAGCTGTTCTAGTAGCAAAACGTTTTTAGCATTGTGTCTCATTAAATAATAATCACTAGGCTATATAATATTCCTAGAGCTCTAGTCTTAATTATATATTTGCTTTTGAATTCAAAATAATGTAATAAATACATTTAACATTTCTTTAAAAATTATAAAATCACTGTGTCTTAAATGTTAAAACACAATAATTTTATAATATAGGCAAATCTAGCTCTCTCTTCCAAGGTTCTTCTATATTCGTTTTTGTTTTGTTTTGTTTTGTTTTGTCATTGTATATGAAATGGCATTGTTGGTTTATTTTGTAAAAATGCCTTGATCTGGCACATTCAAATCCATAGTAGTTTCCAAGGCAGTTGATATTACATTTCACATAGCATGACTGTGACAAATAATGTAACTGTATAAATTGCAATTTAGACATGGGTTTTTTTTTAATCCTTTAAAATTCTAGAAGGTTTGATGAGAATTGATTTTTATAACATGTTCCAGAAATTTAATTTGTACTCTATCTAAGACTTTTCCTATATCTAATGAGGTCACAATACCCATTATATATTTTTCAGAATGTATTATTTAATCTATCTACCAGTTATTTGGTATTGTCAGAAGCTTCACAAAGCCAGCATTTAAAGGACAAATATTGACAGTAATACCTTCAGGAATATTTGTGTCATGGTTGCAATCAAAATTATTTTGTCTATGATCCTGGGCAATCTGTTTTTAGACTAGCTATAATACAAACTTTATGAAATAAATATTTCCCAAATAAAATTAGTTGTATATTCATTAATTACTAAAATCATGAATTTCAGTTCATATCAGTGGTGGGTTGCTCCCGGTTCTGTCTGATTCTTTAGAACCGGTAGTAAAAGCAAGCGCGATGCTCCACCCACCCACCTGGACATCATAAATGACGATCTGCGTATATGCAGAAGCTTCTGCCTGCTCCCATTGTGAACCGGTAGTAAAGGTAAGTAGGACCCACCCCTGGTTCATATCCCAGTTCAGTGACTTGTAGGACAACCCTACATAATCTCCTACTTGCTTCAAGACTCCTTCCTTAATTTGACTAAGACTTAAATCCCAAATCTTCCCATTCTCCATCACCAGAAATAAAGAAAATGCTATACTATTTTTATGATTCATCTGACTGAATAAAATTTTTAGGAGCAGAACTTCACTAGGAGATTAAATAAAATTATCCTCAAGATTTATTGTTATGTCTATTCTTAAACTTTACTGGAATAGCAATAACATTCTGATCCAGTCTGCTTTGAAAGAATCCTGCTTCCCGATGAGTCTGATCAGCTGGACTTAATTCAGGTTTCAAAACTCAGCTGAAGTTTATTAACTATGCCCTAAATAGGCTAGATTATTTTAGAGACCAATCAAAATTAACATCCTTACTATAGTGCAGTTTTATGGAAGCAACTCAGGGTTGAACAAGGTGAATTTCTCTTGCTCTGTAATAAGTTTTTTAAAAAACATTTCTGGGAGCAAGAAATAAAATAACAGCACTCATCCTGTTATCTGGTAATGAGAAACGTTAATATCTTGGTGATTGGTTCAGGCTAAATGAAAGAATGAGTATGGGTACTATAGTCCTTGACCACAATTTTCATTTAATTATGGTACAAAGTTATGATTATGCTGGAAAAAAAGGGACTTACAACTTGTGCTCAAAATTAATGACTCGAACCACCACCATCACCTCCGTGTAACTGCAATTCTAGCACCTGGCAATTGGCTCACATTTACAGGTAGTCCTCAATTTACAACAGTTCATTTAGTGACTGTTCAAAGTTACAACGGCACTGGAAAAAGTGACTTATGACCATTTTTCACATTTATGACCATTGTAGCATCCCATGATCATGTGATCAAAATTCAGATGCTTGGCAACTGGTTCATATTTATGACCTTTGCTGTGTGCCAAGATTCGGTAATCACCTTTTATGACTTTCTGACAAGCAAAGTCAATGGGGAATGCACTTAACAACTGGGTTACTAACTTATCAACTGCAGTAATTCACTTAACAACTGTAGCAAGAAAAGTCATAAAATGGGGCAAATGTCTCACTTGACAACAGAAATGTTGGTCTCCATTGTGGTTGGAAGTTGAGGACTACCTGTACAAGGATTGCGGCATCTTGTGGTTACGTAATCACAATTTGTGATGTTCTCAGCCAGCTTCTGACAAGCAAATTCAGTGTGGAAACTGGACTCACTTAACAACTGTGTCATTCACTTAACAACCACAGGTATTTCATTTACTGTAATAACCATGGTTAAAATAATTATGAAATTGGGTTCAGTCATGTGATGTCTATGAAAACATCACAAACTACAAGATACAAGAATCTGTAGGAACAAATGAGTTCTCTCTCTTTTTTTTTTACACAATTCTATTTTTACAGACTCAAAAGTTTCATATAGCAGTGGTCTATTAAAAAAAAGAATAACATGAACAGAAAAATATCAGAACTGAACAGAATAGTATTACTGTTTCAAGTTGTATTATTCTCTGTTAACACTTATGAGATCAGAATCTACACTAGTGTAAGAATGCATCAGAGTCCAGACTCACTTGCAATTTGGCACATATCATTTATTATAATTATATATTATTATATTTTGTATTGAATTTCTTCAGGTACATTTCATGTGACAGAAGCATCCAGGTATTCAGAGGGTACTTCCTGATAGATGATCCCCAACATGATCTCCTCCTATTGTTTTGTTTTTAAAAATAAAAGAATAAAATAAAATAAAACAAGTAACAGGGAAATGGGAGAGTAACTCATGGAGTGTCATATAATTCAATATAATATTTTATTAGTAAGTGTGGTTGTATACGGAAAGCCTTGCTTGGACTAACTCAATAATTTATGGATCAAATTAACTAAGCTATCTGCTGGAAAGGTACTGTGATTTAAAAGATGTGGAAGTTACTAATCTGTCATTGTGCCCACCTGATTTGCCAAGAGACAAAAGATTGGGCATTTGCAGAATCTCTAAATTCTTATGATCTATATGAACTAGAGTGCGGGTTCCTTCTGGTAGTTATCCTCATTGTTGAAAGGCATTTTTATTGCAAACAACTCTTTACTGAACATGTTATAGTTCCTTTCTGCTAGGAGAGCACTCTGGAATAAAAGGCACATACAGTAGTAAATCTGCCCTCCTTTCCTTCTCTGCCTGGAGCAAAATTGTTCATACCTCCCCATCTGAGGTGTCTGTTTGAACAATACAGGGGTAGAAGGGGTTACGGTAGCAAATGAGGAGTTGAGGCCCAGGGACCCATGCAGATCAAATGTATATTTTTCTAGTTTGACAAAAAGGTTGTTGTCCCATAATTTTTACAATACATTTCCAGCATGGGTGATATGCAAGAAGAGATCCTTGAAATAAATGAATACGTCATCTAAGTTCACTACAACATACTTGTCTGGAATTTCTGAAAACGTGCCATTCATGCACCTATAAAAACAAGCTCCACTGCTAACTAGGTCAAAAGGCATAAGTATATATTCAAACTTGTATTTTATATAGAAGGCTGTTTAATACTCATGTCTTTCTTTCATTCTGATTAGGTATGTGTCTGTGGGGTGTGTATGTGTGTGTGTGTGTAAGGTTTCACTGTTTGTAAATGAAGTTGCTGGTCTCTGAACTTCCCTGGCAAGCTGTCACGGGAAGCAGGAGCATTGGCTAGGCTGCCATCTATTGTGCTGCTGCAGGTTGAGGCAAACTCAAAGTTCTTGTGTTAGTATTATCGTGGCATTCTGCAAATTGATCATCTATGCACCTACTTGCTGCTGGTGTTTCAACAATGCTGCTGTCAGATACTCACTGGATAGTAGGGTTATTTGAGGATCAGAGGCCATTCCTGAAATTCCTTTCTTTGGAAAAGAGTATGAAATTTGCAAAACTTATCTCAGCATTGCCAGAAAAACCAGACAGGAAGCACAACCAGATAAGCTAGTACTACTTTATTGTAAGGCTACATTAACAGAATCTTGTAAGAGTGGTAAAATAATAAAAAATCTCCCAATGTCTTATTTTTCAGGCTGAAAATTAGGGAGGTTCCCTTCTAAGTTCCTTTCTTTGCCTGTTATACATATGCAGGCTGTGTCCTCTCTAATCATTTAATTTATTTAACTAATTTGTACAGCCACTCCAATGAGTGTCCAACTCAGGCAGTGAGCTTCTTTAATAATAATTCAGAAACAACAATGAATAAATTAAAAATGAGAAAGAAAAATGTTTAAAAAACAACAACCGACAAAGACATAAACCATCAGAAAAGACCGTCAAACCACTTCTGAACCCAAAGCCTAAGGAAAAAAGAATTGGAGCTAGTCAAAACTCATAAAAATGCTGTTAATGGAACATCACTGTGTGGGAAAAGGGTATGATAAAATATTATTAATAAATAAAGAAGACAACAGAATGTGATATCTATTGAATATTACATTTCCCATTGGTAAATACTTCAAACAATTGCAATTCGGTTTACTGAATCTCCACTGTGTAATTAACACAAACACAGTTTGAAGCACTTTGAGGACACATTCCCCAAACAAATGTTTTTCTCAGTAGAATTCTTTTCTCCTTTACTCCAAAGAGAGTTGAGGGAGAGAGTATTGTTTGCAGAATTGTATAAAGCTGTTGAGTTACTGAAGATTGAAGGAAAATATCTGAATTTCTTCAGAGCAGCAAAAGGATGTTAGTGTAAGTTTCAAAAACCTGCACTCAGACTCTTGAAAAAAATACAGATATTTTAAAATGTGAAAGATGCTATTGATCTGGAAGAAAACAAGTGAGTTTGATCATCATGAAGGCAATTATACAACTATTGCATTTTGTTGATTTTGGCAGTTTGATTTAAAAGTTCATGAGATGACAACTTACCTCAAAGAAAACTGATTAGGTATTCAGACAAGTGCCAGATCAAGCCAGCATGGCAAGCATGCAAGTTGGTGCACAAGGCCAAATAATTATGTAAATATAGTCTTTTACACAGTTCAGATTGCATCAGAAAAAAAGGAGTGCTTGGGAAGAGCACTCAAGAAGACCTCAAGATGTGCAGGGTTTTTTGCTTTTGTTTTTTTTTTTTAAAAAAAAAAAACTGAATGCATCAGAAAATTTAAAAATTCTGTGAGGAATGAATATACTCATTTAGCATAGAAGATGAGGTATTTTGAGATGAAACAAACAAATGTTATGTTTATAAAGCTTTAGTGCTTTGTTTTTAACTGTGATTTTAATAATGGGTGGTACAAAAAAGGCATAAGTAAAATAGAGCTGGCACTGATATGACAAAACCAAGATTAAAAAGTGAAGTGTGTTTACAAAAACATCTTCAAATATTTTCATAGAAGTAGTTCTTAGAATGTGGCCAACAGAATAACTATTTTACAGAATGAAAATTTCTTTGTAGAGTTGATTATATTTAAGTCCAACTTGAAAGATATACAAGAATATGTTGACGCTGGTCAATCATCTGTGACATGAGAGTCAACGTGACTTTGCTATTCATAATTCATTGAATCAATGCAAGAAATGAGAAACCCTTGTAATCCAGAAATGAGTTTTTACAAGTCATAGAGTACGTAGATCCAGCAATGAACCAACAAAACAATATACACAGTTGAAAGCAGTAAGAACCTTTCTTCAGTTAGCTTGCTAATTCTTTACTGGAGCTTGTCAAAATATCCTGCGAACAGACATGTAAATGCAACTAATATTTCTTCTGATATTTGTTGGATATCTTCCCATGTTTAAAAGAGAGTACGTAGGTCTACTCAAAGATTTCAGTAGCACTCTCATGTTATTAATTGTTTTTAATTGTTAGTCCTGTAGTGAAATTTATTCATGGGCTGGAACTATTTTAATCACATATAGTAGGATATATTTAATCCATTCTAATAATTGTGATTATTTGTTGCAAACTATGATGATCAGATTACAATTTGAAAGAAAATATATATGTAGATGCAATATTGTTTCCTTTAAACTGAATATTATTTTTTTACTTGCGTTCATCAAAAATGTTCCAACTTCTGTTTCCTTTGCTAGGAAATTAAAAATTGATTCTGATCACAGACTACATTACAAATATTAGAAAAACAAAGGGAAATTGACTGAAATGTTACTGTGATTACATGGGAAACAGCACACCAGTGACAGAATTCATACTCACTGGATTAACAGAGGACTCACAGTTGCAGCTCATCCTCTTTGGGATATTTTCTGCTATTTATGGCATCACCCTGGTGGGAAACCTAAGCATGATTATCTTAATCAGGATCAGTCCTTCTCTCCACACACCAATGTACTTTTTCCTAACTAGCTTATCTTTTTTGGATATTTGTTATTCATCATGTGTTACCCCAAAGTTTCTATGCAACCTTTTAAAAGAAAAAAAGATTATTTCGTATGGAGGTTGCTTTATTCAGCTTTACTTTTATATTCTATTGGCCACCACAGAATGCTACCTCCTAGCTGTGATGGCCTATGATCGCTACGTGGCAATCTGCAATCCACTACTCTACTTCATCACAATGTCCCAAAGGAAGTGTGTTCAGCTGATAGCAGTTGCCTACATTGCTGGGATCATTAATGCTTCCATTCACACAATGGCTGCAACTAGACTGTCCTTCTGTGGCTCAAACATCATTAAGAGTTTTTATTGTGAGGGTCCCCCCCTTTTTGCTCTTTCCTGCTCAGATATCAGTCTTAATTATTTGTTGGTTTTTGTACTTGTTGGCTTCAACTTAATAATAACAAGCCTGACTGTTCTCACTTCCTACATGTATATCCTGGTTACCATTTTAAAGCTCCATTCTGCTGCAACCCGTAGGAAAGCCTTCTCTACTTGTACATCTCACCTCATGGTCATCACCATTTTCTATGGATGTCTCAGTTTTATGTATGCACGGCCAAGCTCTAGGCAGAATTATCACCTAGACCAAATGGCCTCTGTGTTCTATGTAGTGGTGACCCCCATGCTCAACCCATTAATCTACAGCATGAGGAACCAGGAGGTAAGAGGTGCCTTCAGAAGTATCCTAGGAAGAAAATTTCATCTTCAACAGATATGACAATACCTTTAAGAACCATTTCTCTTTGCCAAATTTCAGCTTTAGATAAAAGCTGTTCTAGTAGCAAATGGTTTTTTTTATTGTGTCTCATAAAATAATAAATCATTATACTGTGTAATAGGGCTCTTTTAGTTAATTATATATTTGCTTTTGAGTTCAAAAAATGAAATTTGAACTCTAAAGAAGTGTCCTTTTTGGGGGTAGTTATCATGTCCTAGTGATTTCCATCAATTAGAAAGGAATTTTCAGGTTTAGGGCAACTTGCTGCGGCTAACTTATCATGGCCAACTCGTCATGGTCAATTCACCTCAGCCAACTCACCACAGTCAACTCACCACAGGACAATTCACCATGGCCAATTTGCTGCTGGACAACTTGCACAGGACAATTCAATCCTGTATTAATTGTTTTATTCAGCTACTTTTTTTATTGATGACCACATTTTCATCTAAATGAATGTAACTCTTGTGTTTCTGGATTGACTTTATATTTTGTTATTATTGTCCATGGTTCCATCTAAATTAATTTAACTTTTGCATTTGTTGAATTGTCCCGTGGTAAGTTGTCTTGTGGCAACTTGGTTGTGGTGAGTTGTCCCATTTCGATGCTTTTCAATTGATTATAAACAACTAAAGGACAGAGCGCAGAAGGGAGGGAAAAAGCAGAAAAATCTGCTCCTCAGAGTTAGAACAAAGCCAGCATTTTTAAATTTTAATCGAGGCTGATATTTTTGGAATATAATTATAAAAGCAACGAGATATTTACATTTTAATTTTCTTATATTAAAACCCTAATAAAACTCTATTATTATTAGAAACCTAATAAGACTTTAACCAATAAGGAGATATCAAGAATAAAAGAAAGGCATGTTTACTGATTTAACTTTGCATGTATTACCTCTCCAATGTAAGATCAACATATCCATTGAGTCCAATAAACCAAAGAAGAATATTTATTTATTATTTATTTATTTATTCATTCATTCATTCATTTTTCACACTTCTTAACCTCCTATCTCCTTCAGAGAGTGGCTCTGGGCAGTGTACAATTTTATCTGTTACTCTTGTTTTATGTTTGTAAATACTATTCTTAATAAATGCATTTAATGTTTCTTAAAAGTTGACACTAATGATTTTATAGTATAGGAAAACTCAAGTCTCTGCTCCAATTTTTTTTTTTGTATTGTTAATTTTTTTTATTGTGGATAAAAGGAAATTGTTTAGTTTCTAAAAACTTTTATCTAGGGCATTGAAATCCATAGAGATGTTTCCAAGGCAATTAATATAGTTTGTCCAAAGAATAGTATAATATCAAATGTTCTGATTGGAAGAATGATTAGATTATGCTAGGATATTTATGATGAAGAATGGGATGGACTGCAGTTTTGTGTGATTACGATTAGGTATGCTGGCAGAAGAAAGTGCGGTCGTACAAAGGATGGCTTAGAGTCCCCATCCCCTCCAAAGCATTTACCTCTTATTCTCTATATTGCTTTTTAATTGTCAATTGTTAGGGATAAGTCAGTTAGTTGAATGTATCAAGAATCAATAATTAATATAATTCCAGAGGAGTCCTTGTCACAATCATATTTTGCTTGTAACTACCGGTATGTTATACATCCTGTTCTACATTCTCCAACTAGATGTTCTTTCACGTTTAGGAGTGGCAGAAAAGAAATTGAATAATGTTTGTTGTCAGCCTGAAAAAAAATCACATATTATAAGATGTTAGTAGGAACAGATGCATCCAAGTTTTTTGCATCTTATATTTATGGACATAGATCAAATTTCAATGATCCACTAATAAAAAATCGGTAGTACTGTTCTATATACTGTAGTAATGAGGCCACACTTGGAACATGAGTCTTGCTCTTGTTGCCCCTATACAAAAGAGATGCTGAGACCATAGAAAGAATATAGAGAAGACCAAAAAATATGATAAGGGGTCTAGTGGCTAAACCATATGATGAATATGGTTAAGGGAACTAGGTATGTCCAGCCTAACAAACAGAAGGATTAGGTTTGATATGATAGATGTCATCTGGTATTTGAGGGGCAGTCACATGGATGAGTGGGTTGATATATTATCCAAAGGACCTGAGGTCAAGGCAAGAAGCAATGGTGGAAGCTCGTTAAAGACAGATCCAACCTAGAACTAAGGAGAAATTCCCTGACAGTAAGAACAATTAATCCATGGAACAATTTGCTTCCCCAAGTTGTGGGTGTTCCATTGCTGAAGGTCTTGAAGATTGAATAGGTGTCAGCTTTGGAAGCCATATTAGGCCGGAAGCTTCCATGCTGCCACCTTCTCATGTGTGGGAAAGTAGGAGGGGGGATTTAGTAGAGGGATTATTGGTAGAAATAATAGCATTCTTCCTGTCAGTCAAGGTCAGGGCAATCCGGCATCTGGAGAAGGAGTGATCAGAGTGCTGAGTCAAGATGGGATGGATGTTGATTGGAGCATGTGATCGACTGAGGAGTGAGAGGATGGTTTTGGGGGTTTTGATTTACTGAGGGAAAACCTGGACCTTTCAGATTCAGGTTTTCCCAGATGTGCCAGTTTACCTATTCTAGTAAAGAGAACTTTGGAAAATGCTTGCTTCCGTGTCTTTACTCAGAGTTGGGGTTTTCTGGAATGCTGACATTAACCCAAATCTCCCTTAAAGCCTAACGGCACCCTGTAAGGGGGCTGTTGGGGGTGCTGAGCCCCAGCATCTACCTAAACTTCGGGTGGTGCGAAGACTCAGTGAAGATGGAGGAGAAAGGAGAAAGGATTTATTGACCAAGAAGTCAGAAAAGCCTATGGGATCTGGGAGGTGCCTGAGCATCTGCACAACTGGTATACCATGTCCATAGCTCTAGACAGAGAAATCCACCCCCACAGCAAAACCCCAGCAGAGAAGCCGCCTCGGAGAGTGTTATCTAGATGGCCCATTTCAAAGGCTACTGAAATCACCCCCCTCAACCGGCAGGGGCGATTAAATGCTATCAGTGTGGACAACCGGGACATTGAGCCTCTGAGTGCCTGGCCCCTGCCCCAGTTCCACAAGATCCTGCCACAGCTGCACAAGACAGGATGGCTCCAAGAAAAGCCCCAGCTGATTCGCCAGACAAGCCGTAGAGGTTCCCTTCCCCACTGAAGAGAGTGAGGATCCTCCGGCTAAAGAAACCTCTCTAGGCGAGGCTAGCAAAGATGAAGACCCAATGGTGAGTGCACCCATCCCCCTCTTTTCAATTAAAGTTAAACTGGTGGTGCCAGAGACAGGGAAGCAAGGAGAACTGCCAGCAATAATAGATACCGGCTGCACCAGATGTCTAATTGGACTTCCAGTTGTTGAACAATTGGGAATCGGAACAGCAGCCTTAAAGCACCCAATTAAATTTCACCAGGTGGATGGAACGTTAATTGGGGTGGGGGGTGTCCCTGCCACCCATATTAAAGAACTGGTTAAATTAGAAATCGGGAGATATCATGAACTTATATGATTTATAGTAACTCCAAAAATGTCAGAATCTGTCATGCTGGGCCTGGCTTGGCTGGACAAATAGGCCCCTACCATCAAATGGGAAGATGGATACCGAAAAATCAGAATAGGGGTTGGCCCATTACCCCTTGCCCCTCCTCCCAAACAGCAGCCTACCCATAATGGCCAGCTGCCAGAAACAGCAGTGGCTTGTTCAGACAGGCCTCCAGGCGAACCCCAGATTCCTAAGGTATATACAGACTTAGCCGAAGCTTTCAGTGAGGAGGAATGTAACTTCCTCCCCACTCATCAGCCCACGGATTGCACCATTGAATTAGAATTGGGAGCCAAATTGCCAAAACCCAGGATGTACTCCATGACACCTGCTGAAATGACTGAATTGAGGAAGTACATTGACACCAACCTAGCCAGAGGATTCATCGAGCCTGCGAAATCCAGGGTGGCCACCCCAGTATTGTTTAAAGAAAAAAAAGATGGTGCACTGATATTGTGTGTCGATTTTAGGGGAGTGAACTACATTTGAATACAAAATACCTACCCCCTACCACTAATGAAAGACTTGCTGAACCACTTGTCAAAAGGCAAGATTTTCACTAAGCTAGATCTAAGGGAAACCTACTATCTAGTTCGCATAAAGGAGGAAGATGAATGGAAGACTGCTTTTAACTGCCCCCTGGGCAGCTTCCAATTCTGGGTCATACCTTTTGGATTCCAAGGGTCTTCACGCAACTGATGTTCATTTGCACATCCACCTGATCATATTAATTAATTAATTTATTTATTTATTTATTATATTTCTATACCGCCTTTCTCCCGTAGGACTCAAGGCGGTGTACAGTCAAGAAAAATATAGACACACAAACATCATTACTTCAACTGTAGTTCAACTTCTTAAATTTAGAATAAAAATTTCAAGAAAAACCTATTAATTCAACATCTAATAGTTGGAGCTTCCAGGTGAGGATCTAAAAGTTACCATATAGCTGCCGTTTCTAGAAAGCATTTGTCTAAGATTAGAACTACTTAGGGAATACCAAGATTTCCCAGTAGAAAATATTCCCTTTCAGAGACAGCCAAGAAAGTGCTGTGACCAAATTAATAAAAACACTCAGAGCCAGCTGGAGATGAATATATCTGGATTTCTACCTACACACACAAAAAAAATCCTAACTCATTTCACATAGAAGCAATCCATCCACAACCAACAAAGAAGGAATGTTGTGACCTGTTGTAGTATTGTAGTTGTGGTTGAGTTCAGAGTGACTGGGTAAGTTGAGGATCTTTGGGGGCTTTTGGGTTTTTCAGGATAGTGTAACAATCTCAAAATTGTTCTGTATTAATGTTGGAGTAGCTATTCTTTATACTGTAGATGTAATTCCATGTCTTCCTTCTAAGGACTTGTTTTGAATCCCAAATACTAGCTTCCTATTGTTTATGGAATTTGATTTCATCATTCTTCAATAATAATCATGAAGAAACATCAATATTGTAATATATCATCAGAATATTGACAATGGCATACCCAGTTTTATCTTCTTAGAACTTATTAATCCTCCTTCCAAGATCTTATTTGAGATCACAGAAAATAGCTTCTTATGTAGTTGAAATGTTAAGAGAACATGTAACATTAAATACTATATTTATTTTATTTTCACAGTGTTAATGGGAAATAGCACATGGGTGACAGAATTCATACTCACTGGGTTGACAGAGGACCCACACTTGCAGCTGATCCTTTTTGTGATATTTTTTGCTGTTTATGCCGTCACCTTGATGGGAAACATGGGCATGATTGTCTTAATCAGAACCAGTCCTCAACTCCACACACCAATGTACTTTTTCCTTACCAGCTTATCTTTCCTGGATACCTGTTATTCAACAACGGTGACCCCAAACTTTCTATCTAATCTTTTAAAAGAGAAGAAGTCCATTTCTTTTGCAAGTTGCTTTACTCAGCTTTACTTTTATGCCCTTTTTGCCACCACAGAGAGCTACCTCCTAGCTGTGATGGCCTATGATCGCTATGTGGCAATCTGCAATCCACTACTCTACTTCATCACAATGTCCCAAAATAAGTGTGTTCAGTTGATAGCAGTTGCCTACATTGCTGGGATCATTAATGCTTCCATTCACACAATGGCTGCAACTAGACTGTCCTTCTGTGGCCCAAACATCATTAAGAGTTTTTATTGTGAGGGCCCTCCTCTTTTCGCTCTTTCCTGCTCAGATATCAGTCTTAATTATCTCTTGGTTTTTATTCTTGTTGGCTTTAATTTAATAGCAACAAGCATGACTGTTCTCACCTCCTATGCTTATATCCTGGTCACCATTTTAAAAATCCATTCTGCTGCAAGCCGTAAGAAAGCCTTCTCCACTTGTACATCTCACCTCATGGTCATCACCATTTTCTACGGCTGTCTCAGCTTTATGTATGTACGGCCAAGCTCTGGGCAGAATTATCACCTAGACCAAATGGCCTCTGTGTTCTATGTAGTGGTGACCCCCATGCTCAACCCATTAATCTACAGCATGAGAAACCAGGAGATAAGGCGTGCTTTCAGAAATATTCTAGAAAGGAAATTTCATGTTCACCAGCTTTAAGAGTCATTGCTTTTTGCCAAAATTTAATTTTACATAAAGGCTCTTCTATTAGCAAAAAGTTTTATCATTGTGTCTCATTAAATAATAAATCATCATGCTCTACAGTTTCCTTAGGGCTCTGATAGTAACTATATATTTACTGTTGAGTTCAAAAACTGAAATTTGAAATCTAAAAAAATTATCCTATTTTGTGGTAGCTATCATGCCTGAATTGTTATCATTCAGAAAGGAATAACAGACTCTGTTCTTTGCTGTTTACAAAACAAGGAGCAAAGCACAGACAGGAGGAAAAAAGAACAGAGAGAATATGTTCTTCAGAGTTAGAACAAAGCTGGCATTTGTCTTTGGTTTAATCCAGGCTGATCTCCCCTTTTTTGTGTTCTTAGGGGTTAGGGTTAGCAGTTATTCAAGCACATCAGACACCTATCGTTCTTGTGTACCTCAGTACCATAGCAAATGCCACTTGGATCCAAATGTCGCCCTATTTGGAAAAGGACAAATTTTATACAGTACATAAGTTATTTCAGCTTGCTTTAACAAGCTTCTTGAAATCTACTTTTAAAAGAGAAGTTACCCATTCTAAGGGGAAATAATCTGTAAACTCAGATCAAACCATGCTGTGATAAACAGTGGCACTGGGAATTTATGAATATGTTTATAAGTAACTGACCATGGGAACATATGAAAACTAGAAGGGAAATCAAAACTTTGTGCCTTCTGTGTAGGCAACAGCTGCTTCCCTTTTGTTGAATTAAGATCAGCAGCAACAAAGCAAGACAACCCTAAGGGAGTTTGCAAGTCCCATTACACTGAGATAAAGATGACAAAAACTTAGTGATTCCAAACAGATGAAGGCATTTAGCAAATCTTTGTGCATAGGGGAAGGGAACAGAATGACAATTAATATGAATTGGAGAAAGGACAAAGCCTCGGTGGTGCAGCGGACTAAAGTGCTGTTAAGTGCTAGCACTTAGCTGCCAGCTGCCTGCAATTAGTGCAAGTTCGAATCTCACCAGGCTCAAGGTTGACTCAGCCTTCCATCCTTTCGAGGTAGGTAAATTGAGGACCCAGATTGTGGGGGCAATAAGTCAACTTTGTATAGAACAACACCGCTTAGGGAGGGCCGAAAGCCCTAATAAGCAGGTATATACAAAAGAGGTATGCAGGCTATTGCTATAATGCATTGTAAGCCACCCTGAGTCTACGGAGAAGGGCGGCATATAAATTGGACTAATAAAAATAAATAAATAAATAAAATAAAGCTGAGATTTTGCATGTCCTCCCAAGAATGCTTCTGGATGTTGTCTTTTGGCCTGCCTGTTCACAGCAGAATATACCCTTCTAGCAGGAAGGATGTATAGGTTTTTAAATTTTTTAAAGTTTTGATATAGTACTAGAAAAGTGTGTGTATATGTATGTATGTATGTATGTATGTATATATATATATTGTGTGTGTATAATATGTATAATAAATTGCTACAATACAGTTTTTAAACAAATTGAACCTGACTCAGAATTGTATTTTATAAACTTTATGTCAATAGATAGCCAATTCAAAGATTGAGAGTTAATCAAGTTAAAATGCAGCCTCTGACACAGAAGTAATTTCCAGGAACACATAATGCTCTTTAGGTAGCAGTCCAAGTTTAATATAAAGTCAGTATCTTTCATGAGTAGGCAAGTTCAACATTTTTTCGAGTATAATTACAAAATCAAAATTAATTTCCTTCCAAGAACCTGGTTCACCCTAATAAGACTGTTTAACCAATACAAAACTCAGGCCATGTAGTACATTTACATCATATTTCCAATGTAAAATCAACAACCAGTTTTCTTAAATATCGGTTGAGTATAATAAACCCAAAGAAGACTTTTAATGTATTGATCTTGTTTTAAATTCCTAAATACTATTTTAATAAATACATTTAAGATTTCTTAAAAGTTAAATCAATAATTTTATAATACAGGAAAATCTAGTCCTCTGTTCCAATTTTGTTTACATTATTGATATTTATTTTTATTGTGGATGAAATGGAATTGCTGTTTTAGTCTCTAAAAAAATCTTAACCTGGGGCATTAAATTCCATAGAAGTTTCCAAGGTAGTTCATCCTAAATTTCACAGCACATGAGTATGACAAATACTTTAGTGGTATATATTGCTATTTAGATATAGTTTTTGGAATCTTTCAAAAGTCTTGAAAGTTTGATGAGAATCCACTTTTATAACACATTCCACAAATTTAATTTACCAGTTATTTGATATTACCAGAAGTTTCGCAAAGCCAGCATTTAAATGACAAATTGTTGATAGCAATAACTTCAGCAACATTTGTGTCACAATTGCAATTGCAATTATTTTATCTATGACCCTGGGCAATCCATTTCTGTCAGACTAGCTATAATGCAAACCTTATGAAAGAAATCAGTCCCAACAAAAAATAGTTGTATGTTCATTAATTACAGAGGTTACAGATTTCAGTTCAGATTCCAATTCAGTGGAATGTTTTGTGTCACGCTATAAAAATATCACGAGCTACAAGTTACAAGAGTCTGTAGGAACAGATGTGTTCATATTTTTTTATTTTTTGTATTTGACATCATTCTATTCTTACACACTCAGAAGTTTCAAATGGCAATGGTCCATTAAAAAAAGAATAAAATGAACAGATCAATATCAGAATGGAGCAGAATAGTATTGCTGTTTCAGGTTGTATTATACTGTATCAACACTCAGGAGATCAGAGTCTACATTAGTATAAGAATGCATCAGAGCCCATCCGGAATCAGGCACATATAATTTATAATAATAATAATTATTATAATAAATGATATAATGATGTTTTATTATTATATCATTTTGTATTGAATTTCCTCAAGTATAAAACCACTGCAACATCCTAGCATTCAGAGGGTACTTCTAATGAATGATCCCCAACACCATCTCTTCCTGTTGTTTTGTTTTGTTTTCAAAAATGTAAGATAAAACACAGACGTAACAGGACAATGGGAGAGTAACACATGGAGTACCTAATAATTCAATATAATATTTTATTAGTAAGCGTGGTTGTATACTAAAAGCTTCATTTGGACTAACTCAAGAATTTATGGGTCAATTAATTCAGCAATCTGCTGGAAAGGTACTGTGATTTAAAATACGTGGCAGTAACTAATCTGTCATGGTTAATTGTTATAAAATATATAGAAACTATAACTCAGCTCAAATATTTCATTGCTTGTTTATTTGCATTATTCAATTTGATTGCCAAACATTCCACACTGGCATGGAATTTAAAAACCTTGCAAAAACACATTTTATCCAAGAATATCTTTCTGGATCTGAATCTGCATTAATCATGTCTCATGTTTCTCATAGTACTTCGGCATACTTTTTCCTTGTTTATTTGGACAACAATTAACACAATAGTGTTCCCAACTTGTCATTTGAAAGAACAAATAATTCCTTTTGTTAGCTATCTTATTCAGAGTTACTTTTTTATGGTCCATTGACTACAACATGGCTGTCTCCTTGGGATGGTCAATGACCTCTTCCATGGTGGTGGGTCATAGCAATAGCAATAGCACTTCATGACCTGTTTCAAAGGGAACTGTGAAGATATGGTTCCAGAGAATACCGGGTCATATTGCCTAAGTATAACTCCCTTCAGAAATCCCCAGATATAGAAGATCCCACAATCCACAGTCATTTGGTCTTATGACAGTGTAGTCTGAACCCAGTGGTGAAATCCAAATTTTTTTACTACTGGTTTTGTGGCTTGGTGGGCATGGTGTGGCTTGGTGGGCATGGTGTGGCTTGGTTTTGTGGGTGTGGCTTGGTGGGCATGGTGTGGCTTGGTGGGCGTGGCAAAGAAAGGATACTGCAAAATCTCCATTCTGACCCCACTCTGGGGCCAGCCAGAGGTGGTATTTGCCAGTTCTCCGAACTGCTCAAAATTTCTGCTACCAGTTCTCCAGAACCTGTCAGAACCTGCTGGATTTCACCCCTATCTGAACCTCATTTCTTTCACCTACAGCCTCTAGACACCAAGACAAAGCTTTGATAATATCACTTGGTGGGCCTGGGTTGAGATGTAGAATTGAGTATGATCAATTGATACCTGATGATACCTCGCTCCTTGCCAATGCATGATTTCACCCAGTGTTCTCATGTAGATGTCAATCAGGAGTAAGAAAGAACTGAACTCAATGTGATAGCCTCTCTCTTTCTCTCACTCCCCATCCTCAACCATGACTGAAGTGGCACGGGGGAAGGAGGAATGCCACTGCATCACTCCATATTCAACACTGATATTCCTGAGTTGTCACGAGTTATCATGGTTGATAGTACTGAAAGTTGACAAGAGATCAAAGAAGGTGCACCATCTCCTTCATGGTCCCACCACAAATTATCAACAAGCATGACTGTTTCTATACTGTGCTCTGGTGTGAAATTTAATTGAAAAGGATCCTGATAGTCTGCTTCATCCAGGGCCCTTTGGAGCTGTAGAAATTATCCAACATAGTTGAGTCCAATGATGCCTTCCTGAAGAGGGTAAAGACCACTGTCTCCCTAAGTGTAGATGTACCCAGGCTCTCTGCCAAGGAAGAATTCATCACTGCTTGGACTCAGACACATGCGACCTCCTGGGAGGCCTTTATCAACTAGAGGGGCAAGGGTCTAAAAACATAAATGAGCACACACACAGCTTCAAGGATCCCACCCGCTTTCTCAGGGTGGAATATCACACCAACGAGGTCATGCCATCATTTAATTTTCTTTAAAATCACTGCTTCACAACTTTGTATATGTTTTAATATTTTCTCTGAATGATTCTGTTACTATTTTGAATACAGTTTTGTTAAGCTTTTTTTCTATTTAAATAATAAAACCCATATTTTTGAAAGGCACTCTTTGTCTACATGAGGAATATCATTGTGTGGAAAAAAAGGTATGATAAAATACTATTAGTAAGTGGACAGAAGGGATCTCTATTTAATGTTACATTTTCTACTGGTAAATATTTCAAATAATTGTGATTCGGTTTACTGAATCTTCACTGTGTAATTAAGATGGAGCAGTTTGAAGCACTTCAGGGAGACATTCCCCAAACCATTGTTTTTTCTCAGTAGAATTCTTTTCTGCATTATTCCAAAGAGAATTTGTGGAAATATTATTGTCTGCAGTATTGTATAAAGCTGTTGAGTTGCTGAAGATTGAAGGAAAATATCTTAATTTCCTCAAAGGAGCAAAAGGATGTCTAGACAAGTTTCAAAAACCTGCAATCAGAAGCTTGAAAAAGATAGATATTTTAAAATGTGAACGATGCAGTTGAGCTGGAAAAAAACAAGTGAGTTTGATAATAAAAAGGCAACTATATAACTATTGCATTTTATTACTTATGAGAATTTGTTTTAGAGTTCATGGGATGATAAATTATTGTTACTTCAAAGAGCATTGACTGGATAATCTGAGAACGGCAAAATCAATCTTGCCTGGGAAGCATAAAATCTGATTCCCCAGTTTTTTAAAAAAATAACGTCCCTTAATATATCAAGAAATTTAAAAGTTCAGTCAGGAATAAATCTATTCATTTGGCACAGAAGATAAGGTACTTTGAGAGGGAACAAAATAAATATTAAGTTTATAAAGCTGTAAACATTTTGTTGTAAAATGTAAGGTTTTAGTAATGGGCGGTACAAAAAAGCAAGTAAGACTAACAATCAAAACGTAGCTGGCACTTACATGACAAAATCAAGATTAAAAAGAGAACTATATTTACTAACAAGTAATTCTTCAAAAATTTTCATAGAAATCATTCTTAGAACTATTTGATGGAATAAACAACTGCTTTACAGAATGAAAAACAACTTGTCTGTAGAGTTGATTATATTAAAGGCCATCATGAAAGGCACACAAGAATACGGTTGACAGTGATGAATCATCTGTGACAAGAGAGTCAGGGTAGCTTTTACCATTCATAATTTATCAACTCAAGAATGAAAAGCCCTTGTAGCCCAAAAATCAGCTTCCACAATGAACCAATGAACCAATTTATGACAGCTTCTCAAATATCCTGTGAAATGAAATGTAAATGCAAGTCATATTTGCTCTGATATTTGTCTGAGGTCTCAAGGATTTCAGTAGCACTCTCATGGTTGTTAATTGTCTTTAATAGTCCTGTGGAGAAATTTATTCATGGGCTGGAACTGTTTTAATCACATATAGTAGGATATGCCTAATGCATTCTAATTACCCTTGCTATTTCATTGCATAGCACCTAATACATCTCAAACTAATAGAAAATAACTCCTATTACCACAACTCAATTTTCAGATATCTATGCAGACTGAATATCGCTTCCTCTAAACTGAATATTATTTTATTACCGTACTTGACCTCTTCATCAAAAGTCTTCCAACTTCTGTTTCTTTTTCTAGGGTGTTAAAAATTGATTCCAATCTCATTACATTACATTACATTACATTACTACATTACAAATATTTGAAAAACAAACAAAAATTAACTGAACTATTGTTCAACACTGTTATTGTGATTACATGGGAAACAACACACCAGTGACAGAATTCATACTCATTGGATTAACAGAGGATTTACAGTTGCAGCTCATCCTCTTTGGGACATTTTCTGCTGTTTATGCCATCACCCTGGTGGGAAACCTAAGCATGATTATCTTAATCAGGATCAGTCCTTCTCTCCACACACCAATGTACTTTTTTCTTACCAGCTTATCTTTTTTGGATGTTTGTTATTCATCCTGTGTCACTCCAAAATTCCTATCCAATCTTTTAAAAGAAAATAAGATTATTTCCTATGGGGGTTGTTTAACTCAGCTTTACTTTTATAGTCTAATGGCCACCACAGAGTGCTACCTCTTAGCTGTGATGGCCTATGATCGTTACGTGGCAATCTGCAGTCCTCTACTCTACTTGATAATAATGTCCCAAAGAAAGTGTCTTCAGCTAATAACAATTTCCTGCATTGCTGGAATAATTAATGCTTTCATTCATACAATGGCTGCATCTAGACTGTCCTTCTGTGGCCCAAACATTATTAAGAGTTTTTATTGTGAGGGTCCTCCCCTTTTTGCTCTTTCCTGCTCAGATATCAGTCTTAATTATCTGTTGGTATTTGTATTTGTTGGTTTCAATTTATTAACAAGCCTGACTGTTCTCACTTCCTACACTTATATCCTGGTCACCATTTTAAAGCTCCATTCTGCTGCAAGCTGTAGGAAAGCCTTCTCCACTTGTACATCTCACCTCATGGTCATCACCATTTTCTATGGATGTCTCAGTTTTATGTATATGCGACCAAGCTCTGGGCAGAATTATCACCTAGGCCAAGTGGCCTCTGTGTTCTATGTAGTGGTGACCCCAATGCTCAACCCATTAATCTATAGCATGAGGAACCAGGAGGTAAGAGGTGCCTTCAGAAGTATTCTAGGAAGAAAATTTCATGTTCAACAGATATGATATTTTTAAGAACCATTGTTCAGGTTTAGAGAAGAAAATGGTTTTTTTTACCATTGTGTGTCATTAAATATTAAACCACTATGTTGTATAGTTTTCTTAGGGCTCTGGTAATAACTATATATCTACTTTTGAGATCAAAAAAATAAATAAAATTACCTCTAAAGAAGAATTATCCCATTTTTTAATAGCTATCATCCCCTAATGATTGCTGTCAATTAAAAGGGAATGACAAGCACTGCTTTTTAGCTGTTTACAGACCAAAAGGCAGAGGACAGAAGGGAGGAAAATGAACAGAAAGAATAAATTCTTCAGAATTAGAACAAAGCCAGTTATGGGATTTCTTTGGGGGGGGGATTAATCCAGGCTGATCTTTTTGGAGTATAATTACAAGAACAATGAGACATTTGCATTTTAATTTCCTCATATTAGAACCATAACAAGACTGTTTAACTAATAAAGAGCTATCAAGAATAAGAGCAAAGCATTTTTACTGATTTACATGTCCATGTATTACATCTTTAATGTAAGATCAACAATGTACCTTTTTAAAAAATTTCCACCGGATCCAATAAACCCAAGAAAACTTTGATGTTCTTGTTTTATGTTTGTGAATACTAACTTTAATAAATGCATTTAATGTTTTTTAAAAAGTTGAGACCAATGATTTTATAGTATAGGAAAATGCAGTTCTCTGCTCCAAATTTCTTTTGTTATTTTTTTTTTCATTATGAACAAAATTGAGTCTCTAAAAAACCCATTATCTGGGCATGCAAATAAAAGTTTCTAAGGCAGTTAATATATTTTATCCAAAAAACAGTATGGTAACAAATGTTGATGATAAATCCTGATGATAGCCTCAGTATGATTGGAAGAATGACCAAGTTTTGCTAAGGTATTTATGATGGAGAATGGAATGGACTGCAATTTTATGTGATAAAGATTGGATATGCTGGCAGAAGAAAGTGTGATCATATGAGGGATGGCTTAGAATCCCCATATCCTCCAATATACTTGCCCATTCTGCTTTTTAATTGCTGTTGCTAGGGATAAGTCAGTTAGCTGGATGTGTCTGTAGTCAATAATTAATATAATTCCAGAAGAGTCTATGTCACAACAATATCCTTCTTGTAACTATGGTATATATCCTAAATATATACAGAATGGCACAGAACAAATTGAATAAAGTTTTGTGTCACTCTGAAAAAAAATTCACATACTATAAGATGTTGGTAGGAACAGATGCATCCAAGTTTTTCTATATATTTATGCATTCTATATTTATTCACACAGAAGTTTTAAGTTTCAAGGGTTCATTAATAAAAAAAAGAATCAGATGCAGAAGATTTTTCACAACTGAAACTTGTGCACAGTATTGCTGTTTCAAGTTTTTAATTTATCAATTAAAAATCAATATCTACAGTATTGTAAGAATGCAGCAGAGTCCAGATTTACTAGGAATTGGGAACATATAAATTATTATAATTACTATTTGTTGATTTATAATTTCTTCTATTTGTGTTTTAATTATTTGCCAAAATTGTTTTGCCTTGTGGCAGGACCACCACATGTGATAATAAGTTCCTTTTTGGTGTTTACATTTCCAACATAGCAGGAAGGTATTTGGAAACATCTTTGCAATCTGGCAGATGGGAGATGCCACCTATAAAACATTTTATATATATTTTCTTTATAGGGTACAGACATTGTTAGTTTGTAATTTATATTCCATAATTTCTCCATTTATCTAATTCAATATTGTATCCAAAATGTTTTGCCCAAATTATCATATTTTCTTTGACTACCTCTTCTTCTAATTTGTATCTTAATAAATAGTTGTAGTTTTTTTTATCAATTTGTCCTCTGTTCCATGGAGAATTTTATCTAATTCATATGTTCCCTTTTGAAATCCAAATTGTGCCAAATCTGTCTTGTATCTAGATTTTATTTGCATATACGGCCACCAATCAAGGTCTGTACCCAATTCTTTCAGTTCCTGTCTTGTTCTTAATTCCCCTTGATTATTCAACAGATCTGTAAGTTCTGTTGAATGTAAAGTTGTAAGTTGAATGTAAATGTAAGTTTTCATTTTACCAGTATCTAAAGCATTTGGGTAAATTTGTGCCTCCATAGTGGATAACCATTCCAGAATTTTATCATAATGGTTCTTTTTATCCCCTGTCATGTCTGTAGCAGTGCTTCCCTGATCAAATGTCTTTGAAAATATCCGTGCTGTCTACTTTTTCCCTCCCACAGGAAAGCATGCCATCCTCTTTGTAGATCGCATCCCTCTAATGACAATATTCTTTTGTTTTTCAGTTCCATCCGATCCTTAATCCATATCAATGAGGTTGCTTTATAATAGGTTTCCCAGTCTGGGAATGCTAATCCTCCTCTCTCCCTAGTGTCTTGTAAATATTTTATTTTGATCCTTGCTTTCTTCCCCTGCCAAATGTAATTCGCTATAAGTTTATTAAAATCTTTTAAAAAATTCTTCCCTAATTTTATAGGTATCACTTGAAATAAAAATAGCATTCTTGGTAACACATTGATTTTGATTGAGGGTATCTTCCCTAGAAATGATAACTGTAGTTTGCTCCAAATTTCTAGATCTTTCTTTATCTGTCTTGCTAATTTATTTTAATTGTCTTCTCTAATTGATGATCCTTTATTTGTTAGCCATATTTCTAAATATTTTAATTTTTTTTGTCATTTGTATACCCATTCTGTCTTCTAATTCTTTTTCTTGTTGTTTTGTAAGGTTTTTCATTAGTGCCTTTGTTTTTTGCCTATTAATTTTGAGTCCTGCTACCTTCCCATATTCTTCTATTCATGATAACAATTTGGGTCCGATATTGGATGCTTTATGATGAAGACCAAGTCATCGGCAAAGGCTTGAAGTTTGTATTCCTCTTTTTTAACTTTCAGTCCTTTTATTTCCTTGTCTCTTCTAATTTCATTTAACAGTATCTCTAGAGATAGTATGAACAATAAAGGGGATAAAGGGCATCCCTGTCTCACTCCTTTTGTTATTATAAATTGTTCAGTCATATCTCTATTTATTGTTATTTTTGCTGTTTGAGTTGAATATATTTTCTTTATCATGTTTACAAATTTATCACCAAATTTCATATTTTCTAATTGTAAAGTAAGGAATTTCCAATTTAAATTGTTGAAGGCCTTTTGTGCATCCAAGAATATTAGTGCCATTTGTTTCGAATATTTGCTTCGTAATATTCCAATACATCAATTATTTTTCTCATATTATTTTTTATTTGTCTTTTTGATAGAAAGCCATTCTATATACGAATATATTCGTTTATTACTTTTTTTAGTCTTTCCGCAATAATCAATGTAAATAATTTGTAGTCTATGTTTAATAATGATATTGGTCTATAATTTTTGATTTGTGATTGGTCTGTCTCCTCTTTTGGGATAAGCGTGATAATGAATTGGATATTTTGGCCTTCAAAAGTGCATCATTGAAAGTTTCTAGTATGATTTCATCTAGTGGTTATTGATAAAACTTATAAAATTCTGCCGGGATGCCATCTGGACCTGGAGTTTTATTGTTTTTCTATTTTTTCCTTGCCTACATTAATTCAATCATACTAATTGGCCTATTCAATATTTTCCTGTGTGTCTCTTCTAATTCCCTTAAATCTGATTTGTTATTGATAAATATTGTTTAATATCTTCTTCAAGTGTCTCCTCTTGCACATATAGCTTTTGGAAGAAATTTTTTGCTTTTTTTTTATCCTCATTTCTATAATGCATCTCTCCTTTCTTATCTCAAAACAATGACAAATGGGGGCGTTTTAATTGTTTTGCTGATTGCCTGAAAATGTATTTAAACCATGTATTTGGAGCGGTAAGACGTTCTCTCTCACTTTCATGGGAGAACCCTTTTGCAAAAGCTTATGATATATATAGCTATATATACATATACATATAGAAAAAGCGATAGACATCACGATCTCTGGAACGTTCAAAAGTTTAAAAAAATTTTATTTTAAAACTTGTGCTAAGCTTTCGTCGGCCCCTACCGACTTCGTCAGAGTATAAAATCACCATTGAAGAGCTGCTTGCTTTTATGTAATGCTGATCAATTTGGTCATTGCGCGTGTAACAGGCCCACACCCTTGCCTTCCCCCTGTAATTATCTTATTTTCTGCCTTAGTCATGCTGACAGATGACAATGCACTTTCCCCTGCCTCCTGCCCCATTGTGTGTTGCCTCTTTCTCTCCCTGAGGGGTAACGCAGGGTTATCAGGCATTGCTTTGAAGGTATTACTCCCGGCTCCCTCTCCCTCATTGTTATGCCTTTCCCTTTTAGGTGCACACGTTGCCTCCTCTAAACCCATTTGTTTTACCCATGATCTTGTGATGGGTCTGCATTGTTCTTCCTTACCCCCCCATCTCCCTCATTCTGCTGTTTCCCTAACCTACTCACTTGTTAGTAGTAATATATGCCCCAAATAGTAAACAATTAGAATTCTATAAAAGAGTCTCCTTTTATTCCTTAATAGACAGAACAAGGCTTTTTTGGTGTCTCTTTCAAAGTGGGGAATGAAATTCTACTGTTGGAGTTTTCAAATGGGATTAATCATAATCATCATCTCCAGTGTGTTCCTGGCTGAAATTCAAGGGCTTAATTATCCTCTTTAAAGCCCTTCATGGCTTGGGCCTGAATTACCTGGCTTCTCCAGTTCTTTCCATCCATCCAATTGGGTCAGGCAAATTGAACATGCTGTGAGTCTCATAAAATAAGGAATGTTGGCTGGCAGGAAGCAGGGGACAGGACTTCCCTACCACAGCCCTGCCCTCTGAAATATTCTCCCTTCAGATTTCAGGATGACCTCAACTCTGTTGGCTTTTCATAAGGCTGTAAAGCAGTGGTTCTCAACCTGTGGGTCGGGACCCCTTTTGTTCTGTCCCCATCTCACACACGCACACAAACAGACAGCCGGGGGTTAAATAAACTGGCAGACAACCAAATTATTTCGATAAGAGGATTGGCAGCAACCCAGTAGCTGCTTGCCAAGAACTTTACTCATAAACAAGATACATATAGTTCAAGAATTGTCAAGTCCAGTTCATAATTAAATCCAAGGCAGATAATGTTGTTTCCAAAGATGCAATGTGACTTGATAGTAGTTAGTTTTGTCCGTCACAGAGTCTGAATGGCCACCTCACCCCCTTATATCCCCTGTGGGGTGTGGTCCAGTGACTCAGCTTAATCTCTGGCATGCCTCCTTTTCTGTTGCGTGCGCTTGTCTCTGCAACGCTGGCATGGATCCAGCCAAGACTTATCTCCTTCACTGTCCTACTGTGAGGAGATATCTGGCTCCTGGCCAATCTCTTCTCCTACGGGAGACACCTGAGGCATTGCCAGAGAGAAGGGTCCTGGAGAGGGAGGCCTGGCCAACTCCTCTCCTTCATGTTTGGAGCCTTCTCCCTCGATAAGTCGGCCTCGGGGGTCAGAGCCACAACACCTTTGGGGGTCGAACAATCCTTTCACAGGGGCCGCCTAAGACCATCTGAAAACACATATTTTCAATGGTTTTAGGAATAATTTTATGGTTGGGGGTCACCACAACATGAGGACCTGTATTAAAGGGTCACGGCATTAGGAAGGTTGAGACCCACTGCTGTAAAGATTTGGTTGTTTGCCCAGGCATGAGTATATTAAGGGCCTTATTTCCTGGCAATATTAACACCCATAATAACAGTTTTACTTGGGGCCATATATATTTATTTTATACTGTTTAAATTCTTTTAAATTCTTTTTATGACTTATGATGTACAGTCACTTGTTCAGATAGGTGGCTATAGAAATCAAATAAGGTTAAATAAGTAAATACATACATAAACTCTTTTAATCTTAATAGCTGGACTCCTGAAATTCTTTAAGGATTAAATCCTGGAGCTGCATGTCTGTTAGAAAATTACATTGGAGATAATTACTTGGGAGATGAAAATACTTTTGAGTTTGTTTATTCATGTCTTTTATGTCCATGAAGGGTGGATGTTCTTTGCTACCAAACTATTCAGCTACTAAAAACTAGATGCTAAAGAGCAAGAGGGGTATGTTACTGTGTAATATTGGGGAAAGCCTTCTGGGATGGGGATGGGGAGCTATTTTACCCTTGCACTTTTTCTGACATGTTTTCTACTTTGTTTTGTTCACATGCACGTTATGGTTGGCTCAAAACTGTTTCATCTCTGGATACCCAGCTTCCTGCAAAATTTTGTTTGAAAATGTTGGGAAGCAAGTAAAGAGAAAATGTAGATCTGCACAGCTATTCCCTTCTCCAATAAAATAAAAGGCATTTATTAGCATCCTCCCATTCCACCCCAAAGTTCATTTGTAACCTGTAAGCACAATGGAAATCATGAATTGGAACTTCTTGGCTTAATAAGAAAAGAGAAAAGACTGCATTGTTTGGAATATGGCTTACTGTTTCCAGCTGAATTGTTGGTGGAAGAGAAATGATGAATGTAATGTTTTGCCAAGAATTAATTCCATAGATTTCAAAATTAAAATCAAGAACTTGCCGAGATCTTAAACAAGGGATGGTTATAGAAAGACACTCACTGGGCCTCACATAACAAGACTGCTGTCCAAAAAAATCAAAGCATTAGACGTATCTTCACTACTTTGAAAGTTCTCACAAAAAGATGCTCTCCTGAACTAGAACAATGTGGGTTTTTTCCAAGTACAGAAAAAAAAGTTCAACATGAATGTTTTGAAGATAATTTTGAATAAGCCAATTTGGAGATTATGAAGTATTCCAGCAATTTATCTGAAAGGTGCTCAATATAAAAGATGTGCAGTAGCTAATTTGTCATTGTCAATTATTATAAAATATGTAGTAACTATAATTGCAACTCAAATATTTTCCCCCTCCTTTTATTCAGTTTGATTCCCAAATATGCCACATTGGCATGAAATTTAAGAAAGTGGCAAAAATATTTTTATTCAAGAATACCTCTCTGACCCCGATTCTATATTAATCAGATCTTGCCTTCCTCAGAGTACTTCAATATACTTTTTTCTTGGGTTTTGTTTTTGTTGTTTGGACAGCAATTACTCAAATTCTTTATTAGGCTAAGAATCTAAATGAAAAAATGGAGCTCTTGTCTTTGTCTCATTTATGTTAATGGTTTCACCAATAGACTGTCCTTGGTGTCAGGGTTCTGACAGATGCCCTAATGAAATCATGAGCCTTGAGCCAAGCTTCAAAAGAAATCCAGTTATTTATTAGGAATTCATGTCTGCATGTACCCAAATGAAGCCAACTCTGACCCCACATAATTTACAGCCCCAATCATGACCCTGTTTCCCCCCACCCCCACCCCTCAGGGTGTGTCATCAGTCACATTCACCAATGGAGCAATTTCATGAGTTGTAGAAATCACTCCCCTCTGGCCGCTGTGGGTAACCCTGGGAGACAGCCTTGAGAAAGATATGTCTGGAATGTGCTCCTGTCTTTGGCTGCCGTGTTGCTTTGCTGGTTTCCCATCCCCCTTGCCTATGGCACTCAAGAGCAGGCCAGGGATGCTTTGACATTTGGGATATTTTTCAATATTTTAAAAAACCACCATCTGACATAACATTGCAACATTTGAAAGACAGGATGACTGGAGAGGATGAAATTTCATCTGTTACTGAATGTTTGGACCAAAATGACTAAGAGACTGCTTGAGCTCAACTTTGCAGTAAGAACTACTTCCCATTCTGTTGAAATATAAACAGCTGCTTGTCTTCACCTAGTCCCCAAACTACAGACTTTTCAAAATATATATGAAAACAGCACAAGGAACCTTATATAATTTAAACAGCAGTGTGTAATTGAAAGCAATTTGAGGAGCCAAAAAGATGGAATCAGATGTCTACCAAAACTTGGGTTTTATGGTGAATGTTTATGAATATTTATTAGGTATCTGAGATAGGCGCTCTCGATAATGGACTATTATCCTAGAGATGAAGAAGAAATGATAAAAGATGTCCATGATGGCTTTGCTATAATCATTTGGTTTCCAAGAATGAAATAAATAGATGAGAAGGAAAGCAAAAAGCTGATGAGAAAAAAATGTTATACTTATAGATATTTCCTTGGTAACATTGCAAAATAACTCTTCCAGTGAAAAAAATAACAATATAAATGTATTTATTTAAAGCATTATATGGTCACCAATCTTATACCAAACTCTGGGCAGCTCCCAATCAAGAACTAAAACAATATTACTTATAAAATAACCTAAAAATCACATTAAAATTATTAAAATATTAAACGTTAGAAACAAAAATTGGAGACCAAGTTAAAATTTCTGACATGTGGCCATCTCATCCTTATCTCAATTCTTGAGGGAAAAGGTCAGGCCTTCAGTGCTTTCAGAAGGTTAGGGGGAACAGTGTTGCATAGGACAAGGGCTACAGAAAAGCACATTTTCCATAAGGTGGCAATATTTAAGGAAATGGATGAGAACCTATGTAAATTGGAAGGACAGATAGATGTCCTTAAGGAAAGGAGGCCCCATAGATAACTTGGTCCTGTTCCATATATTCAGTTTTGCTTAGATTTCACTCCATTGGAACTGAATGAGCTGGGGGGGGAAACGAATACTGAAAATTGGACTTTGTCAGTTTAAATTTATTGCTGCAAGAATATTTTTGGCATTTCTGTGGTATTCATGGGTTCATAAGGCATGAAGATACACTCAGCAGGGAATGTCAGAACTGAGTGGGACAAACAGTCTGTCAGTTCAAGGTGACATTTTATAGAGAAATCTGTGCTTTGAAACTGACAATAAGTGCTTTGTTCTGTCATATAGTCAAAACATTATAATTTAGCTTTGATGCACTTCCCTTGGTAATTATTAGAATAAATATTATGTATTGTGGGATCTGAACTATTTAGGGAATACCAAGGATTTCTTCTGTAGAATTAAGTTCCCGTGCATAATCCCAAAGATAGCATGGGGAAAATGCTTACCATATTAATAAGAACATCTAGAATTATCTGGAGTTGCAATACATCTGAATTGCTTCTTGACACTCAAAGAATTTGGCAATTGGTTTTACATGGAAGTTATTCATCCACAACCAAATGTAAACTCTGCAGGAAGAATATGCTTTAAACTGTGGAAGATGTTGTTGAGCTTAGTATAATTGGGTAAGTTTAACAGCACATCTCTATTAATATGGCATTTTCAAAACTGCTCTATTCTGCTATGTATTATTGACTGAAAATTCTGTATTTATACATATTATTATAAAAATAGCTGTTTACAAACAATTATGCCAGATGCTGTGTTCTACACTAAATGGGATGATGTTTTCTTTTAGACATCACTTTGGGTCCCTTAATTTGGATCACATAGATTCATCCCTTTAACTGTCTATCTTGCAGTATTTTCTACCCTGTTGTGTTCTCCAGTAATAATAATGAAGAAATGCTAATAGATTGGAAGGATATTGGTATTTCATGATATGAGTCTCCACCTCCTTGGTCAATATATTCTTTTAGCCTGGTGGTTGACCTGATTCATATCTTCGATCAAGTCTAAGATGAAGACCTTGGGTCTTTGCATTTACTACTCCATAAAGTAACAACTGTCAACCTAGCAGTTCAAAAGCATGTAAAAAAATGCAAGTAGCAAAATAGGGACCACCTTGGTGGGAATAACAGCGTTTGGTGTTTAGTCACGCCAGCCACATGACCACGGAGGCAACTTTGGACAGCGCTGGCTCTTTGGCTTAGAAACAGAGATGAGCACCGCCCCCTAGAGTCAAGAACGACTAGCATATATGTGCAAGGGGAACCTTTACCTTTAAAGTAAAGGTTTCTGCAACAGCCTTTTGATCTTGGGATGTATTTGTTTCTAGTTCAGTTTTGTTTTGATTAAAACTCCAGTCTGTTTCCCATGGATATTTTCCCATGGATGTATGAGTGTTGTTGTCAGGCCCAAGCCCAAAGATGACACAGTGAAATCCAATTGAGTCCAATCATTTATTTGCTTATACCAAATGGATAGAATCTTGACAAACTAAAGCTATAACCTAAACTAATAGGTACGTCCTAAGAGATTCTATGATGTGGCTACCCTGAATGTCTTCCCACCTCCCTCCTCCAACTCAGACTGTGTAGCCTCTTAATCTGGGCCTCTTTCTGGGAAAGCTCTATGTTGCCAAAACTCCTATCCATTGCTTCTCCAGGTGCACACTTCATCACACTGATATAGTATGGTTTTAAAAACCCCAAATGTATGGCCCCATTGTGGGTATTTCTCATAGTGGAGACATCTGCTCCACTATGGAGACATTATTTCTAAGGAATAATCCCACCTCATTTTTATCTTCCTTCTCTCAATCATAACTATCTTATGATTTATCACTTGTTGTGTGTATCTTATGATTTATGATCTAGGACTTATCACTTTGTGGTTTGTATGTACCCTGAGTTGGAGACAAATTCCTTGTGTGTCCAATCACACATAGCCAATAAAGAATATACCAATTTCAATATTCCAATATTCAGACACAGTACCACAGCACTGCGTACATAGGATTCAATGAATTTTTTAAAGTTTTGTCACTCGATTTATACTTGAAATGTTTAAGAGAACATGTAATAATAATTTCTGCATTCTTTCAGTTTCCACACTGTTATCTTGATTCAATGGGAAACAGCACACGGGTGACAGAATTCATACTCACTGGATTGACTGATAATCCACAGTTACAACTCCTCCTCTTTGTGATATTTTTTGCCATTTATGCCATCACCCTGGTGGGAAATGTGGGCATGATTGTTTTAATCAGGACCAGTCCTCCACTCCACACACCAATGTACTTTTTCCTCACCAACCTATCGTTCTTGGATATCTGCTATTCATCGTCTGTAACCCCAAAGTTACTTTCCAATCTTTTAAAAGAGAATAAAGCTATTTCTTTTGCAGGTTGTTTTACTCAGCTTTACTTTTATGGTCTATTTGCCACCACAGAGTGCTACCTTCTAGCAGTGATGGCCTATGACCGCTATGTAGCCATCTGCAATCCTCTATTCTACTTCATCACCATGTCCTCCAAAAAACGTATCCAACTTACAGCATTTTCTTATATTGCCGGGATCATCAATGCTTTAGTACACACAACTGCTGCATCTCGATTACATTATTGTGGCCCAAACATCATTAAGAATTTTTATTGTGAAGTTCCTCCCATATTAGAACTTGCCTGTTCGAACATTAGCCTTAATGAACTGTTGATGTTTATACTTATTGGGTTCAATGTAATAACAACTACCTTGACCATTCTTACCTCTTACACTTACATCCTGGTCACCATTTTTAAGGACCGCTCTGCCAAGAGTCATCGGAAAGCCCTTTCCACTTGTACATCTCATCTCATGGTCATTGGCATTTTCTATGGGTGTGGTAGCTTTATCTATGCACGACCAAGCTCTAGACAGTCTCACCATGTAGACCAAATGGCTTCCCTATTTTATGTAGTGGTGATCCCCATGCTAAATCCTTTGATTTACAGCCTGAGGAACCAGGAGGTCAGAACTGCCATCAGAAAAACCCTACGAAAAAGTGCTATGTCAATTTATTTTTAAATCAAACTGTTAACAAAGTACATTTACAGGAGTTATTGTTGTATTTCAAGAACTACATACTGGTAAAAGTATATATATAGGTATATTTATATGCACCATTTCTATAGGTGTATATTTTCTTGTAACACAATAGTGTGGCCTTACCAAGGCATTATAAAGTGGTATTATCATGTGAAGTGTTAATACCACTTTATAATGCCTTGGTAAGGCCACACTTGGAATACTGCATCCAGTTTTGGTCACCACGATGTAAAAAAGATGTTGAGACTCTAGAAAGAGTGCAAAGAAGAGCAACAAAGATGATTAGGGGACTAATCATCTTTGTTGCTAAAACAAAGGTTAAAACATATAAAGAACAGTTGCTGGAGCTGGTTATGTCTGGTTTAATGAAAAGAAGGACTAGGGTTGACATGAGAGCAGTGTTCCAATATCTAAGGGGCTGCCACAAAGAAGAGGGAGTCAAGCTATTCTCCAAAGCACCTGAACAAGAAGCAATGGGTGGAAACTAATCAAGGAGAGAAGCAACCTAGAACTAAAAAGAAATTTCCTGACAGAACAATGAACCAGTGAAGCAACTTGCCTCCAGAAGTTGTGAATTCTCCAACACTGGAAGTTTTTAAGAAGACATTGGACAACCATTTCTCTGAAATGCTATAGGGTTTCCTGCCTGAGCAAGGGGTTGGACTAGAAGACCTCCAAGGTCTCTTCCTACTCTGTTATTCTATTCTATTCTATTCTGGATGCTAGGTACTGAGAAAAAACTTCCATGTGTTCATTTTGGCTTATTCTCTGTTGTGTGCATATAGAATTCTAACTTGAATTCATTCCAGTTGGAAATATTTATATAAAATTATATTGACATGTTACTTTTTGAAAGCAATACATATGAATTAATTAATCATTTTGTGTTTACTACTTCTTTTCTATCATATGTCCATATTTTTATTTCTTCAAGTTTAGGTAGCAGAGAGCTATAATTTTATCTTATGGTTCCATAAGTTTCAAAATTATATGTGTTCTATTTTTATTTTTTGTTAGTATCAATACCAAATGCTGTAATGATGGATTTAAAGGATATGATGTGTCATCTAGGATATTCCATAGCTTGCTATTTTTCATAATAAATTATGGCTAATTCCAGAGAGCTATCTGAAAAACAGCCCTTTGGTATCATATTTCTCTTCATTGTCTCAATAAATTATATTAAGCCAATAATCTTACAGCATTGATTTAATAAAATAAAAGATTCAGGTAAAGTCTTCTACCATCAACTATGATATAGAAATTGTTTGTTTACCCTGATCTTTTTCTGGGATGCTTTTCACCTTCCTAGACTAATTTCTATTTGATATTTCCCAGTATTCTTCCATTCAAATATCATTATCTTTTATATTAGTAGAAAGTAAAAAGTCCATCAAAATATCACCCAATGCTTCATTTCAACTCTGAGCTACAAATATTCTCCTTTATTGATCTCATACTCCTTAAGGTTAAAATAATTACTACTTATTTAGGAACACTATCTACAGTATTTCTAGCAATCAGTTTAATATGTTTCTATTTAAAGGATGAAATGGAATTAAAATAAGAAATATTTCCCTTCTTCATCCATTTTTCTGTCTCCAACTTTTTAGCTGAAAATCTTTCAATTATTTCAGGAAAGCATGATCCAATAGCTTACAAAAGCTAGATAAACCAGTTTCTACAATAACAGGGTTCCTTGCCGTTTTTCTCACAGAGCTTTCTGAAGTTGCTAGAAAAATAATTGTGGGGGAGGTGAGAAGAAAGCTGAGGTGAAAAAATTGTCACCTGAATATCGGAGTTCTTTGTAACATACTGGAGAAGATGATCTAAAGGATTACATTATCAAAATGTTATCTTTGGCAACAAATAGAAAATACATTTATGTAAAACAGAGATGACATCATTTTAAATGTTGCTGGATACTGCTGAGGATACTAAAAAAACAATTGCATTCCACAGACCCAAAGCAACATTATTGTAGCACCAGTTGGACACCATTCTTGAACAAGTGTCACAGTAGCCTATGGTAGGTTTGGATAGCAATCTGTCTTCAAATTTTCTCTTGTTGCCTAATCTAACCCCAAGATTGAGGACGTAGCAACAGTGTAGAAGATATGTCAGGAAATATAGTTGTTTGTATCTCCTTTCCACATATTTATAGATTACATTAATTAAACAGTAAGGGTCTTGATTTCCAATTATACATGCCATAGTTTAACACTGATGTGTGATTTATGAAACATTTTATAATACAACAAGGCAAGCATGGTTATTTTAAAAAAGGGAAGATAACTAATAAAGCACAGAAATTTCCTTTCATTATGTGATACAAAGTAACATTACCTTGACTAATAACACAGCTCAAATTATTATTTTTATTATATTTAGGGCACATCATGTGAAGAGCTAGCTTTCTTGAGAACTCTGGGAAATAACATTGGGAAAGATAGAAAGGAAGAAAAGTAAATGGGTGGACACAATTACAATGGTGATGAGTGGATCGTTGGGGCAAATCAACCCAGAAAAGTTCTATCTTTGTGGCTGAAAAGGTCAGAACTGATTTGATGGCACACAATCAGTCAAAAAAGACAGAATGATGCAGGGTGCCCTTGACCTCATGATACGTTAATAGTATAACCAGTCCCTACTCCTCTTCTATCAAAATGCCATTGGCTATCCAGCTGACATGGACTTTCATCCTCTTCAATCATTCTATCTTTCAAATGTTGCAACATTATGCCAGATGGACATTTTAAAAGTATTGAAAAATATATCCCAACAACAGTCTTCTGGCGAAACCTTTCACATGAATGATAAGCTCCATTTTTTTTCATGACTCCTAGGCTAAATAGAATACTGGATTGTCCATCACCATAGAAGGGATCATTGACCATCCCAAGGAGGAGACAGCCTTTGTTGTAATCAATGGATCATAAAAATTAACTCTGAATAAGACAGCTAACAAAAGGAATTATTTGTTCTTTCAAATTTGGGGATGCTATTGTGTTAGCAGAGTAATTGTTGTCCCAATAAACAAGGAAAAAGTATGCTGAAGTACTATGAGAAAAATGAGACATGATTAATGCTAAATCAGGTCCCAGAAAGATATTCTTGGATAAAAAGTATTTTTGCAAGTTTTTTTAAAAAAAAATTGGAATCAAATTTATTAACGCAATAAACAAGCAAAACATTATTTGAGTTTAGTTATAGTTACTAAATATTTTATAATAATTAACAATGACAAATTAATTACTTCCATATCTTTTAAATCACAGTACCTTTCCAGTGGATAGATGAGTTAATTGACCCATAAATTCTTGGGGTAGTCCAAACAAGGCTTTTAGTATACAACCACACTTACTAATAAAATATTATATTGAATTATTTGGCACTCTCCCGTGAGTTACTCTCTCATTTCCCTGAACTTGTGTGTTTTATTTTTATATTTTTGAAAACACTAGAAGGATAAGATGATATTGTGGATCATCCATCAGGAAGTGCCCTATGAATACTAGGATGTTGCTATCACAACATCCTAGTTGGTTTTATACCTGAAGAAATTCAATAGAAGATGATATAATAATTATAATAATTTATATGCTTCCAGCTCCCACTGACTTTAAATTATGACGCATTCTTGCAATATTCCAGATTCTGATCTCCTAGTTGTTGATAGAGTATAAACCTGAAACAGCAACACTATTCTGCTAAGTTCTGACATTGTTTTGTTCATTTGCTTCTACTTTTTATGGACCACTACCATTTGAAACTTCTGTGTACCTAAAAATAAAATTGTATAAAATACAGGAAAACTTGATCACCTCTCTTTCTACAGACTATGCCTCCTGTAGTGCATGATTTTTTTTCAGAACAACACAAAACATTATTAGTTTTCTTCTCTGCTGCTCTTAAATGTAACAGACCCTGTCCTTGGAGAATGTAGGATATGCTATATACCATAGTTACAAGAATAATATGGTTGTAAATACAGACTGGAATTATATTAAAGTTAGTATTCACCAACGCAGCTAAATGATTTATTCCTAGCAATAGATAATGACAAAGAATGCAGGGGAATAAGAGACAAATGCTTTGGGTAAGGTTGGAACTCTAAGCCATCCTTTGTAGGGTTGCCAGATCTGCTTCCAAAAAAATAGCAGACAAGCGGGGGGGGGAAGGGGGTTAAGTAGTAAAAAATTTTTTTAAAAAATTACAATTAAATTATATATTTTCTTACAAACATTTTAACACGTATTAAAATAATCACTTCAAAACTTTACTTAAAATTCAAAACATCAAATATATTATAATAATATGTAAAATATTAAATTACATTTTACTTTGCTGTCGTGTGTTTTTTTTTATTTGACTGCGCAGTTTTGATCAATTCTTTGTGTTTAAGGAATAATTCTTTAATTTCAGTACAACTTTAAGAAATATTAAAAAATATACAAGGTTCACTTCGAACTGATGGTACAAGCAGTCGGTTATGTTCGTCAGTCCACAAATTTCCCATGACGTTGAAAATTCGTTCAATGTTTGCATTTGATACCAGAATTGATGCACAATACTGGAACAGTTTCAGGAAACTCGGAGCTGGCTCTTTCTTGAAAAAGTATGTCCACTTATCAAGGGATGAATTGCTTTGCAGATGAACATAAACTTCTTCTAAGGCAGAAATTTCATTGAAGAGAGTGTTGGGTGGAAGTTCTTCTCGCCATGGTGATAATAACCAGATGTTCGTCATTTCTTCTAAAGTTGGAGGATTATTGCGATCAATTAGATTGAAACAACTTAGCGTCTCATATACTGAATCGGTGAAATTATACCACTTTTCTAGGTATGCAATGGCTCTTTGATACACGTTGATGGCTTCTTTCTTGAACTTTTGCACGGCATTCTCAGGCAAATGTTTTTTATGTAAGGCAAATAAAACTTTCATTCCAAAAAACTGCTCATCGTATTTTTTTTGCAAAGAATCACGCAGCTTACACATGATAATGTGAAGATCACATGCAAGAATTTTCTTGCTTTCCAGCTTCAGTAGGGTGTCTTGCATTATTGACATGAAGAAGTGGGTGAAATATAAATACAATTCTGAAATTGTTGGTTCATTGTCCTTTGCGAATTCATTTTCCTGATCCGAAATAAGGTTCCAGATAACCTTATGGCACTCATCAGATCCAAGAGAAATAAAATACAATTTTAGAGGTATCCAGTTTAAAAGAAGTCTTTCGACCGCTTTAAACAAACTTAACCAACGTGTTAGAACATGGCGCAAAACTTCATGGAATTCTGACTCGCAAAACTCAAAAAATGATTTCAACTCTTCTCGTTTCTTCGCAGAATTCGAAAATTCGGCAAAAACCTTCAGCACTACATTTTCGATATCAAAAGATAACTGCTTTAATGCATTTTTTGCGCTGTTGTGTAAAATGTGATTATTGCAATGAGCAGCTACAATATTGTCATTTTCCAGCAATAATTTTTGGTAAACAGATTTGTTCACTCCATAATTGACCAATGCATTATCTGCTGAGTAAAGCTTTTGAATAAAAAAAATGTTCACTATTTTGTGAAAACAAATAGTGAACATAATGTGAAAAAAGTGGACTATCTGCTCAAATAGTGGACACCTGGCAACCCATTTTTCTTTGTATGATCCAACATGATTCAGAAGACACACTTTCTTCTGCAAGCATAACTAACCATGATCAGAAATGAACTGCAGGCCAACCCACTCTCCATCATAAACAAAATCATTCTTCCAATTAGACTGAGCCCATCACAGAGCTATTAATATTTATCAGTACCAGAAAACATTAAAGTGTGTTTACTTTTTTCTTTATTTCTTGCTCCCAGAAATGTTAAAGGACTGAAATTACAGAACAAGAAGAATTCACCTTGTTTTGCCTTGAATTGTTTCTATAAAGCTGCACTATGATAAGGATTCTAATTTTTATTGGTCTCTAAAATAATCGAGCCTACTTAGATCACAGTTTTGTTTTGTTTTTAATTTGATTTATATGCCGCCCTTCTCCGGAGACTCAGGGCGGCTTACAATGCTTTAAGCAATAGCCTTCATTCTTTTGTATATTTTATACAAAGTCAGCTTATTGCTCCCACAAACTGGGTCCTCATTTCACCTACCTTAGAAAGGATGGAAGGCTGAGTCAACCTTGAGCCTTGGAGAGATTCGAACCAGCAGAAATTGCAGGCAGCTGTGTTAATAACAGGGTGCACTAAACCCTTGTACTATTCAAGGCTCTTAATGATTATGATTTTATGATTAAACAGTTTATGAGTTTATGATTAAACAGTTAATCATAAACTTCAGCTGTGTTTTAAAATCTGATCAACTGATCAGGCTCATTGAGAAGCAGGATTCTTTCCAAAGCAGGCTGGATCAGAATGTTATTGGCCTGAATGTTATTACAGTAAAATTTTAGAATAGACATAACAATAAATCTTGTTCTTATTTATATGACAGTAGTTTTGTTTAATCTTCTAATGAAGGTCTGTTTCTACAAATTGTATTCAATTAGATGAATGATATAAAATGATTTTATTGAATGGAATACCATAAAAATGGTATGGCATTTTCTTCACCTAGGTGAGAGAGAATGAGATTTGGCATTTAGGTCTTAGTCAAAGTAAGGAAAGGTCTACAAGTGAGTAAGGAGTTATGTAGGGATGTCCTACAAATCATTGAATGGGATCTGAACTGAAATTGTGATTGTGAAAATCACAATTGTGAAATTGTGATTCTGTAATTATTCTGCTATTTTGTGTTGGGACTGATTCATTTCATGACATTTGTATTATAGCTGGTCTAAAAACAGAATGGATTTCCCAAGATCTTTGTTAAATAAAGATAAAAACATTCTGATTGCAACCTTGGCACAAAAATTGCTGAAAGTATTACTGTCGGTAATTAGTCCTATAAATGTTGGCTTTGTGAAACTTCTAATAATATCAAACAACTAGTAAGTAGGTTAAACAGTTATGTTCTGAAAAATATATAGTGGCTTCATTAGATATAGGAAAAAGCCTTTGGTACAGTACAGTATAACATCTTTTAGGAAGGTGTTATAAAAATGGCTTTGCATCACACTTGCAAGATATTTGAAAGGTATCAAAAAAACTGTAAATAAATAGCAATATATTTAGCTATAGTATTTGTCACATTCATGCTATGTTTAATTTAATATCAACTGCCTTGGAAACATCAATGGATCTGAATGGCCCAGATGAAGATTTTTTTTAGAGACTAAACTAACAATACTGCTTACCCACAATGAGAAAAGTAAATATCAATGATGTAACAGAAATTTGGAACAGAGAAATGGATTTTCCTGAATTATATAATCATTGGCTGCAACGGTTAAGAAATGTTAAATGTATTTATTAAGCATAGTATTTATGAATTTAAAACAAGGTCAACATATTAAAATTCTTTTTTTAAATTTATTGGACTCTGGATATTTTTGGTTGTTGTTTTTACAATTGGAGATGTAATACATCAGTACATCAGTAAAAATGCTTTGCTCATATTCTTGATAATTCCTTATTGATTAAACAGTCTTATTAAGGTAATTAAAATGGCAATAGGTCATTGTTTCTGTAATTATACTTCAAAAAGGTCAGCCTGGATTAAGCAAAATATAAATGCTGGCTTCATTCTACCTCTGAAGAACTGATTTCTCTAATCTTTTTCCTCGCTTCTGTGTCCTGGCCTTTGGTTTGGAAACAATTAGCTATAAAAAGAAAATAGGGGATTATTCTTCTTTAGAGTTCAAATTTCATTTTTCGAACTCAAAGATTCATATAGTTACTAATGGAAATTTATATAGCTTAATAATTTTTATTCAATAATACAGAGTGATATAAACCATTTGCTACTAGAACAAATTGATCTAATTCTTAATTTTGACAATGACAATCATATATGTTGAGTATCAACTTTTCGTCCTAGGATATTTCTGAAGGCACCTCTTACCTCCTGGTTCCTCATGCTGTAGATTAATGGGTTGAGCATGGGGGTCATGACTACATAGAAGACAGAGGCCATTTGGTCTAGGTTATAATTTGGTCTAGAGCTTGGCCGTGCATACATAAAGCTGAGACACCCATAGAAAATGGTGATGACCATGAGGTGAGATGTACAAGTGGAGAAGGCTTTCTTACGGCTCGTGGCAGAACGGATCTTTAAAATGGTGACCAGGATATAAGTGTAGGAGGTGAGAACAGTCAGGCTTGTTGTTATTAAATTGAAGCCAACAAATACAAATACCAAAAGATAATTAAGACTGATATCTGAGCAGGAAAGAGCAAAAAGGGGAGGACCCTCACAATAAAAACTCTTAATGAGGTTTGGGCCACAGAAGGACAGTCTAGTAGTTGCAGTCACTGTGTGCACAGAAGCATTGATGAACCCAGCAATATAGGCAACTGCTATCAGCTGAACACACTTCCTTTGGGACATTATCACCAAGTAGAGTAGTGGATTGCAGATTGCCACGTAGCGATCATAGGCCATCACAGCTAAGAGGTAGCACTCTGTGGTTCCAAATAGGGCATAAAAGTAGAGCTGAGTAAAGCATCCCCCATAAGAAATACTTTTTTTCTCTTTTAAAAGGTTGGATAGAAAGTTTGGGGTGACAGATGAGGTGTAACAAACATCCAAAAAAGATAAGCTGGTTAGGAAAAAGTACATTGGTGTGTGGAGAGAAGGACTGATCCTGATTAAGATAATCATGCTTAGGTTTCCCACCAGGGTGATGGCATAAACAGCAGAAAATGTCCCAAAGAGGATGAGCTGCAACTGTGAGTCCTCTGTTAATCCAGTGAGTATGAATTCTGTCACTGGTGTGTTGTTTCCCATGTAATCACAGTAACATTTCAGTCAATTTCCCTTTGTTTTTCTAATATTTGTAATGTAGTCTGTGATCAGAATCAATTTCCCATGTAATAACAATATCTATCTACATAAAAGGGCAGATTGGATATAACATACTATTTGTGATTAAACTAGTTTCTGCCCATGAATAAATTTCTCCACAGAACTATTAAAGACAATTAATGACCAAGGGAGTGCTACTGAAATCTTCGAGCTGAGGAACTCTCTTTTAAACCTGGGAAGACATCAAAAAGGTATCAGAGCAAAATATGGTTTGTATTGACTTTTTTTTCCACAAAATATTTTCAAAAGCTGCAGTAAAGAATTAGCAATCTAAGTGAAGAAAGTTTCTTGCTGCTTTCAGCTATATATTGTTATAAATTATATTATTTTGTTGATTCGTTGCTGAATCTACATGTTCTATGACTTGTAGAAGCTGATCTTTGGATTACTTGGGTTCCTCATTTCTTGAAATGATCAAATGAATTCCGAATAGAGAACAATATTGACTCTGATATTTTATGTGCCTAGTAACATAAGTACAATGCTTAACGCATTATAAGCCGCCCTGAGTCTCCGGAGAAGGGCGGTATATAAATCGAATAAATAAATAAATAAATAAATAAATAAATAAATAAATAAATAAATAAATAAATATGATAATTCCTCACTGAACTTCTAAATTTCCTAATATATAAAGGGATTTTTTTTAAAAAAAAAAGATGCAATTTTTGAGGTCTTCTTAGATTGCCATGCTTCCCCATGGTTTCTGATGCATTATGAGCTATATAAAACACCATATTTAAAATTTTAAATGGTTATATGCATGACATACAGGCTTGATCTGAACCTTCTCTGAACACACAGTCAATTCTCTTTGAAGTAACAATAACTTGTCATCCCATAAACTCCTAAAGGAAACTCTCAAAAACAATAAAATACAACAAATCTATAGTTGCTTTTTTGTTATCAAACTCACTTGTTTTCTTGCAACTCAACAACTTCCTTCACATATTAAAATATCTGTATTTTTTTCAAGCTTCAGATTGCAGATTTTTGAAATTTACGCAGCTCTAAAAACAATTCAAATATTTTCCTTCAATCTTCAGTAACTCAACAGCTTTATACATTTCTGCAGACATTAATGTTTCCTTCAACTCTCTTTGGAGTGATGGAGTAGATAATTCTACTGAGAAAATTATTGGTTTGGGAAACATCTCCCTGAAGTGCTACAAACTGCTCCATCTACTAATTTGTGTTAATTACACAGTGAGGATTAAATAAATCAAATTACAATTTGAAATATTTACTAGTGGAAAATGTAGTATTCAGTAGAGATCATGTTCTCTCTTTCACTTTATTTATTAATAGTATTTTATCAAATCCTTTCCCCACACGTTGTACCCCATATAGACAGACAATGCTTTTCCAAAAAGGGTTTTTTATTATTATTTAAAATAAAAAAACATATATTAACAAAACTGTTCAAAATAGTAATAGAATCATTCAGAGAAAATATTTAGAAACCTATACTGAGTTGGAGACTAAATAGTTAAACACTATTTAGTAATGGTAATACCTTGTTGATGTGATTTCACTAGGAGTTGAACTCTGAAAAATGCAGATCCTGTGGAGCTGGCTGAGGCACAATCTTTTGTTATTATTTGGTGAGAACCGAGAATTTGTACTTTGGGTTCTGAGAAAGTGACTGGGTTCTTGTGAGCTGTGGGTGTGTCCACTGGCATTTTATATCCATGCTGCTCCTGGTTGATAAAAGGTCTCCCAGAATGTATCATGTGGGAAATTTTTCCTTGACTGTAGTTTGGTGACACCTGCCCTTTTGGAGACTTTGTGATCTTTACCATTTCAGTAAATCATCATTAGGCTCAATTGTGTTGGATAATTTCTAGCAGCTCCAAGGTGTTTGGATGAAGCGGATTATCAGGATTCCTTTCAGTCAAGTTTAACACCTGGGCACTGTATAGAAACGTCACTGGTCATGCTTGTTCATAACTTGTGATGGGACCATGATGGAGATGGTGCACCTTTCTCACCCTCTGTGATTCCTTGTCAAACTTGAATTCCACCAACATGGTAACTCATGGGAGCTCAAGGATGTAAGTGTTGAATATCAATGCTGCAGTGGTATTCCTCTTTCCCTGTGGCCTTTTCAGTCAGTGTTGGGGTGAAGAATGAGAGAAAGAGAAATCTTGCCTAAGAGACCTACTTTGTGATGTGCCTCAGAATTCCGTTTTTTTCCATTCCTGATCGACACCTACATAAATCAGTGCATGAAGTCATGCATTGGCATGGGATAAGATATCGTCAGGATGTTGATGATGCTCAATTCTATATCTCAACCTTGAACCTCCAAGTGATGTTGTCAGATATTCCCTGGAATCATGTTTTTCTCAGTTCCTACTCCCATTCTTTGGAACAGAATATTTTTATTGAAGATGCACACTACCTGAGTTGTGCACTCATTTGACTGAATGTATAAATTAGTTAAATAAGTAAAATCTGAAATCTGTAACTGAAACTGAAACTTCACTGTGGGAAGAATGTGTGGGAATGTCAGTGGAAGATGAGGAGGAGGAAAGAGATTCTGCATAGAGAGTGATCAGATAAGAGAGGATCTAGCCCTCAGATTCATAATAGGCAAAAAAAAAAAACCTCAGAAAGGAAACCCACTAACTTTGTAGGGTATAAAAAAGACAGTGGGAAATTTATACTGTCAGACATGCAAGATTCTGGTAATATAGCCTTACAATAATGTCAAATTAGCTCCTCTCATTGTGCTTCCAGTCTGCTCTACTTGGGAATGCTGACATCAATTTTGCAAGTCTCAAACCCTCTTCCAAGGAAAGGAATTTCAGGAATTGCATCTGATCTCCTATCCTCCCAGTATCTGGAAGCAGAATTGTTGAAATATCAGCATCAAGAAAATGTACACATGACCAATTTGCAGATGGCCTTGATAAAACAAATGCAACAACTAATGACACACAATAGTTAAACTTTTTCTACTAGAGCAGCTGTTCTCTAAATCTGAATTTAGCAATAGTTTAAATATATATATCTATTAAACATGAAATTGTCTTCCTGGGATACTTCTGAAGGAACTTCTTACCTCCTGGTTCCTCATGCTGTAGATAAATGAGTTGAGCATCGGGGTCACCACTACATAGAACACAGAGGCCACTTGGTATAGGTGATAATTCCGCCTAGAGTTTGGCTGTGCATATATAAAACTAAGACATCCATAGAAAATGGTGATGACCATGAGGTGAGATGTACAAGTGGAGAAAGCTTTCCTCCCTAATGGTGACCAGGATATAAGTGTAGGAGATGAGAACAGTCAGGCTTGTAGTTATTAAATTGAAGCCAACAAATACAAATACCAAAGGTAATTAAGACTGATATCTGAACAGGAAAAAGCAAAAAGAGGAGGACCCTCACAATAAAAGTGCTTAATGATGTTTGGGCCACAGAAGGACAGTCTAGTTGCAGCCATTGTGTGAATGGAAGAATTAATGATCCAGCAATGCAGGAAATTGTTAGCAGCTGAGGACACTTTCTTTGGGACATTGTGATGAAGTAGAGTAGAGGACTGCAGATTGCCACATAGTGATCATAGGCCATCATAACCAGGAGGTAACACTCTGTGATGGACTATAGAGCATAAAAGTAAAGCTGAGTTAAACAACCCACATAGGAAATAATCTTCTTCTCTTTTAAAAGATTGGATAGGAATTTTGGGGTAACACAGGAGGAATAACAAATATCCAAAAAAGATAAGCTGGCAAGGAAAAAGTACATCAGTGTGTTGAGAGAAGGACTGGTCCTGATTAAGATAACCATGCTTAGGTTTCCCACCAGGATGATGGCATAAACAGCAGAAAATGTCCCAAGGAGGATGAGCTGCAACTGTGAGTCCTCTGTTACCCAGTGAGTATGAGTATACTCAGTGAGTACCCAGTGAGTATGAATTCTGTCACCTGTGTGTTATTTCCCATGTAATCACAATAATAATGTTGAACAATATTTCAATTAATTTTCATTTGTTTTTCAAATATTTGTTATTTTCAGTAGTCTGATATCATAGTCAGTTCTTAACTTTCTAGAAAAGGAATAAGAATTTGGAAGAAATTTGGTAAAGAGCTCACGTAGTAATTTGATAAAGAGCTCACATAGCAAAATGATGTTCAGTTCACAGTGAGCAATCACATATGAAGTGAACATGTTGACTATCCTGAGACACAACTAGTGCCAGTTTCAGGAGTCATAACATATAGCTGCACTGTAGCTCAGAAAAGCAAAGCTTGTAGCAGAACAACAGTAAGATGTGACTAATGGACATGCAAAAGTGGGGGGGGGACGTTGCCTGTCCTTGTCACTCTACTCCTGAGAAAGTGCTTCATATTTGTCACAGACCAATTGAAAAGTCTGTCTGCTGGCCAAGGCAGCTCTATGTTAGCCTGTGGGTAGACTGAGGTAAAAAGATTTTCAAGGGGTCAAGGTCAAGTCTAGGGCTAAGCAGGATGCATCTTGGCCACACAAAAATCAGGCCAAAGGGGGTTTGAAGCAAGTCCACAGTCTTAGATCAGGCCAATGGCATAATTCTTCTAAGTAGGATTTTACTACATGATGCGTGTTCCCAAATTAGTTTGTCAATGCAAGCAAACCTACCACTGTTTCCACTTCCATCTCATTTGGAAGAACCCATCTGCAGGATCACGCTAGGGTTGTGTGTTGAGTGGTATAGAAAGCCAGGGAAGTCATTCTGAAGCAAGCATACCGAAACTGTTGTGTAAGCAACGAAGACAAAAGCATTCCTTAAATGCTGGGAATAGAAACAGTATTAAGAAGTACCCTGAGACCAGAAATGGGTTTCACTTACCTTCGCTACTGGTTCGGAACTGAGCTCGCACGTGGTGCTACACATGCGCAGAACCTTCTGTGCATGTGCAGAGCATCTGTGATGATGTCCAGGCAGGTGGGCGGAGCCTCCCACCACCACTGCTACTGGTTCGCCTGAACCTGGGTGAACCAGGGGTGGGTTCTACAATTTTTTACTACTGGTTCTGTGGGCGTGGCTTATTTTGTGGGTGTGGCTTGATGGTCATGTGACAATTATTTAGGATTTAGCAGAGGTACTGGTCTACCAGGCTTTTAACTGCTTGCAGAGCTGTACCGGTCTACCCATTTGTTTTTGCAGGCACTGATCTACTCATGTATTTTCTGCAGGCACCGGTCTACTCATTTGTTTTCTTTTAACACTGATCAGCTGTAGGGTGGCCCTTTGAAGCCCCGCGACAGGAGTTTAAACAGTTTTTTTTCCCTCTAGCCATCAGCTGGGACTCAGGAGGCAGCAATAGATTGGGGGTGGGGCCAAATAAAAGGTAAGAATAACGTGGGGGGCGGGAGCGGGGGGGCAGAACCGGTTCGGTGAGGTCATATCGTCACCGCTACCGGCTCGGTGGAACCAGGCGGAACCGGGAGGAACCCACCACTGGGGTGAATCAGTAGAAAACCACCACTGCCTGAGACCCTGGATACAAAAGGGAAAGGAGGAAAAGCACAGTCAAACTTGAAGATTCTGTTATTATACACTACCAATAAAATATTATTTTAGTCTTCCTGTGAATTTCATTTTCATATCTGATGTACCTTGCAGGGTTGGCAATTGCATTGGGTCTCCAAATTCCTTAAATTGATCCTGGTCACCACTAAATTAATTCAGTTTGGGAATTAGCAGTCTAGCTGCTAATTCTGCTAATATCTCTGTGGTCTAAATATAGATGCAACATCCACTTTGTATTTATTTCATTCTGAAATAAGCAAATTAATAGACATCATTCCTTCATCTGTGCTGCTGAGGGTAGGAGGTCCTCAGGGAGGAGGACCCAAGGTCACAAATCCACCATATAAAGATTTGTCTCTAATGATAAAAGCCCATAAATAGAGAGGAGCTCCAAAGCTGTCCTTAGTGAGATGTAGTGGCAGAGCTAAAGTAGACAGGAGGATATAGAGGAAAAGAAATATGTCTTTCCATAGATTTAATATTAAAAGAAAGAGTGTAGAGGCCCAGAATTGTTGTAAATATTTATGAGACTCTCTATCAGAAGCAAAAAAAAAAAAAGGACGAGCTGTGACATAAATGGTAAGTGTAAACTGATGCTAATTGACTCTAAAAGAACAACCTAATCAAACAGACAATCTCCTTTTCCTCATCCATAGGATGGAATGAAAGATAGGAGAACTTACAGCATGCATCAAAGGCAGATTCCCCATTAGACTTTTAGATGTTTTTATATTGTGCTTGGGAAGTGTTAGTTCCTCCCCAAACAATTAAAATTGGTTCAGAATTAATTTGCAGCACAGGAGTATTACAAAATTCTACCTTCATTTGTGTCATTTGGCCAGAGTCTTTGATAAAAGAACTTGAGAGAAAAGTGGCATTTAGGATGTCACAATGCAAAAATGAAGAGGTATAGAATATCGGCAGGTGTTATTCCTCCTACAGAGGCAAGGAAAGCAACACCTACTGAAATTCCAACCGCTGGGCTTAAAAAAAAAGAGTGATAACATTTGCCCTTATTGCCTTATCGGGATAAATTGATAATTTTAATTTCAAGTGTGAAAAGAAAATGACTCTTACCCTTCTTTTCCCAAAAGCATTGAGAGAAATAATACCATTAGACATTAGCACTGTTCTTTTATTAAATTCATGCATTCTTAAGCAACAACTATTCTTTCCATGAAACTGACACAGATTTATTTGATCAAAGTTCAAACGTTTGAACGTTTTCTTTTCTATAATGTTCTAATCTTTATAGAAGATAGTTAAGGGCTATTTTAATGGTTAAAACATGAGCAATGTTACTGGCTTTCAAAAATGGCAAGTTCTACTTTATAAAGTCACTTTCAGGATTCTGCAGAGTACATGTTGTGTTTTGTGTCCACATCAGTGCTTGCTTTCCCTTGGCCAGAGATCAAGCAAAAACATGTCCTATGTAAAGAGGTAGAGCTTCAGAAAGTGATTTTAGATTCTCTCACTAAATAATGTCTTCCTTATTATTAGAGGGGCCGCCTTTTCCAAATGTTTACCTTGTAAGATTTTTTGCTAAATTAATATAAAACTAGTCCTATCTTTGGACAAAGTGCTGTAGATCCTCCAGGGAAGCATTAGTAAGATACTGAAGGAGAGAATGTTATACCTGAAATCTGACCATGGATTTTAAATTGTATAGTGCCTACAAGAGTGATGGAAATATTGCTCTCATGTCAATGTTAAACATTCTATTGTCAGCTCAGTTACGTCTTGTAGAAGGAATGGAAGAAGAGATGTTGTTTTCTTCTTTGTCTCAAGAGGCAAAATATTTTGAGCCAACAGGCATTATTCGTGAAAAAATCCTTCACAATCCCAGAACTATCTATTCCAAATTCCAGTCTTAATTCCTGACTTGAAATGAATCAGGGGTGGCCTGAAGGAATGTGAGGTGAGGAGACAGAGAGTAAAGTCCAAAGTCTTGCTCTTTGATATTTTCAATAACAATAACAACATGACAATTTAAAAAGAAATCGATCTCAACATTAATTTTAAACAAGTGTATATGAGGGTTTGATTCCTTACAAATCTCAATTTTCTGTGAATAAGTAAGTCTTTGCAAAATATTACTTTAAAAATATAATTTGAGCAATGTCACAAACTTTTCAATTCCTTAAACCTATGAAATAATTATGTTACACAGCAGTCTGAATATTTAGTTCCTGTTATTCCATGCTAACTTCTCGTCATGCCACCAGACTTTTCAGAGGCTTCAGGAGAATTAATCCTATGAGATCTCTCAGATGAAAAGAAAAATGCAATGCTTAAAAAAATGAACAGAAACCTGTAGAGACCACGCAACAATGAGTAACAGTTTGTCAGAATTCACATTGCACCTTAGCGCTTACTTGCTTTAAAGACTCTTATCTGTTGTTTTTTCTAGAATGGATTAGCATGGCAACCCCTCTGAAACATGTTCCAAAGTAGTTCCATTGATTTATAATGAGATAAACACAAGGCCAGAGCTAAGATCCTTCCGAACATATTTCATACTCAGTGAAAATTCATGTGATAGATCAGCTTTGGCTTCAAACATCATTCATTCAGAACTGGAGCAAATATCTCTCTCCACAGATTCAATCAAAATAAAAGATTACACAGAGATATTAATATCAATCATAAGAATGCTTATGAATGGTTTCTGTTGCTATGAATAAGTTGCAGCTGTATCAGATGTCACCCCACAACATCTTTCTCAGAGGAAGGTAAATGTCAATGTCCTTTCTTAGAGAACAAGCTATTGTGCTCTGGCTGTGGCATCTGTGGCTGATTCCATAATAGCGGGAACTATTTATCCAGCCAAGAGCTACACGTTCCTTTTAAAATGGATTTCCCCCTCTCTCCTTTGTCATTGATTGGAAAAGATTAAGCTGCAAGATTTAACATACCTACGCTATACCTGTGAGGGGAGTTGCAAAAACTAGGGGTGGAGTGAGTCCACCCACTGCCTACAAGAAATGGTTTGCCCATCTATATCTTCAGACAAGGTTAAGCATGGGCAATTTTCATAGAGTAACAGAACCTAAAGTTGGAAGAGGTCATACAGATCATCTAATCCAACCTTCTGCAATATGCAGAAATACCAATTCAGCCATTGAGAAGTGGCTGTCTAACCCCTTCTTAAAAACCTCCAGAAATGGATGTTTTTCATGGTTTGACTGTTCCAGATAACTACAACTTCCACCTGTTACTTCCTGCCCATTTTCTCTGCATTTTCTTGAATGTACTTGAGCATATGCATTGTGTTTCCCTTCAGTCTTCTTTTCTCCACACTGCAAACTCAGGTTTTGGGTGGTCTGCAAGTATATTTGGACCTGAATGTGACAGTGCACATCAATTGAAGAGAAATGCTTTTTGGTGCCTTTTTCTTTTAGGCAGAAGATAGATAGGCTATAGTGATACCTGTTGGGATAGGGTAGTCTTAGCTTTAAGCAAAAAGAATGTATTATCCTCTATCCTATTCACTAGTAATGATTTTTAAAATAAAATGTTAAAAGCTTCTAATAGGAGTTCATTAAGCACAGTCTAACAACACAGTAAAGCTTCCTTTGATAATATGTTTCTAACAACGTTCTTCATTTCAAGTGCAATGCATTTTCAAACATTTAAAATGTTAAAAATTCACAAGTGGCAGCTGTGTTCTAAAATTTTGCAAAATCAAATTGGTTGAAGTTTGTTTATCGTCTATTTATTTCCAGTATGTGCTTGTGCCAGTACTATGATGGGTGTGAGACCTTTGATTTTTCCACATATGCTTTTTGGTCTTGATGTTTACTATGATGTAGACAGACCTACAAAGATTTATTTTACATTGTGGGGGAGGATACTTATTTATTTTGTAATATGTATATCCTAATAATAATGCAACAGTGGTAATACAATCAGAAAAATATATACAAAATAGTGATTAGCATGAACTAAAACTGAAGGGGAAAAATGAGCCATATAATATTAATATTGCAGTAACTAAATTCATTAGCATATTATTTAAATCTAGACCATATGGAAACATGGTGTTCCATCTTCTTATTTGTGCAATATACAGATATGTTCAAAACTGATAAAAGAACCCATCTCTCAATTCTACCGTTTAATACCAGGAGCATACTTTTTTAAAAAAATCTCTATAGGACCATTTTCTTTGCTGAATTCTTCATAAAATGTTAGATTCCATGTATCTGGAGTATAATTCAGCATCACATTTACATCTTTAATTATTATATGTGTCCCTAGGTTGTTTTAACATATCTAATAAATTGCAACAAAAAGGAGCATAAAAGAGAATGAGCGATAATAATAGCTATATATTTTAAGCTATTCTTAACATTTTTTAGATTTACGGGAGTATGAGTCAGTCCATCTTTGTGTAGAATGTGCACCTGGAGAAATAGTGGAGCGTTGGCATCAAAAAGCTTTCAAAAGGAGGAGGGAATACTTTCCATCAGAGAGAAGCCCAAATTAAGAGTGTATGCAATCCTGGGGAGAGGGGGAAAGAAGTTGGGGTAGCTTCATCCTAGAATCTTTCAGGATATATCTACTAGGTTAGACGGTTATACTGTAGCTAGTTTAGCAACATTCTGCCCATTAGGGATAAGCAAGTAAAGGCCTGGATTGGATTTTGCTGTATCCTCTGGGCTTGGACCTAACAATCTTCTTTGTCTTACAGGCTTACTGAACGAATGCCATGGCCCAATGGAATCAAACCACAGTGTCAGAATTCATCCTTGTAGGATTCACAGATAATCCAGTGCTCAGCACATCTCTTTTTGTGGTGTTTCTAGCCATCTATGTGATCACTCTTCTCGGAAATCTAGGGATGATAGCACTGATTCGTCTTGACTCCCATCTCCAAACACCTATGTACTTTTTCCTTAGCAACCTGTCCTTCTCAGATCTCTGCTACTCTACTGTCATTGTCCCTCAAACCCTGGTGAATTTCTTGGCTGAAAAGAAATCCATTTCTTTCATTGGTTGTGCTGCTCAGTTTTACTTCTACGCTGTGTTTGCAAGTGTAGAATGTCTCCTGCTAGCTGCTATGGCCTATGACCGTTATGTGGCCATCTGTAACCCACTATTGTATCCTACTGTCATGTCCAAGAAGGTTTGTATTTGCCTGGTGCTGACTTCCTACCTTGTGGGTTGTGCCAATGGCATGGTACACACAAACACTACCTTTCGCCTTCCCTTTTGCAGCTCCAACGTCATAAACCATTTTTTTTGTGATGTACCTTTAATTCTGAAGCTTGCCTGTTCAAACACTCAACTCAACCAGATTCTGCTTTTTGTCATCTCTTCACTGATAGGACTGTGTTCATTCTTCATCATCCTTATCTCTTACATCTACATTATCACTGCTATCCAAAGAATCCACTCAAGCGGGGGAAGGAAGAAGACCTTCTCTACCTGCGGCTCCCATTTGATGGCCGTTACCTTGTTCTACACCACAATTCTTTTCATCTACCTGAAGCCTTCCTCAAGTGACATTGAAGCACAAGACCAAGTTGCTGCTGTCTTTTATACAGTAGTGATTCCAATGGTAAACCCTGTCATCTATAGCCTAAGGAATAAGGAGGTGAAGGAAGCGCTGAAAAGGATAGTGAGAAAGAAATGGGTTTCTGCTCAGGCGTAACACTTCCTCAGACTGAGAATTAAAAACTGCACTGAGCACTGAACAGGGTGACTTTCTTCCAAGAAACAATACGCATAGAGGATTATGTTGCATATCCAAGACATAACTTATTATTTTGAAATGATAAAGTAGAGAAGGGAGGAGGAATGTTAACTTTTAAATATCTGCTTAATGAAAGATTGTGTGGAATTATGCTTCTGGAAGGTATTAAAAAAGACTGTGTAGAATGAAAGTGAAAGAAGCTGTGGCTAAGAAAAACATGCAAACAAAAGATCCATTGCTGCAAAAAAAAAAAAAAAAAGAAGTAATGAAAGATACACTGGTACAATGTATATAAAGAGGAAAAAAAACATGAACTGAAATAAAACAAGGAATCGTTATGATGAAGAAAGGCCAAAGTGCACTGATTTGGATGGAGAGAGATGGGGGAGAGGGGAGGAATGGGATAGTGGGTAGTGAGGGAGAAACAAAAAGCCTCTAGGAATTCAAATTTAAAATTATGAAATTATTTTGAATGAAACTGAAGGAAGGAAATATGGAAAAAGTGTTTTAGAGTTCTATATGAGAATGATTCCCCCTACCTTACTGATATGCTGCTTCATTGTGTGGGGTGGGTGGGGGGGGTGGGGAGGGGGAATGTTCCTAGGAGGGAAAAGCAGACAACTCCAGGAGTTTATGCAGGCACATACTTAGTCCTCGAGTTACAACAGTTCATTTAGTGGCCGTTCAAAGCTACAACAGCAATGTAAAAAGTGACTTATGACAATTTTTCACAGTTACGGACCTTTGCAGCATCCCCATGTGATAAAATTTCAGATGCTTGGCAACTGGTTTATAGTTATGACCATTCCTATGTCCCAAGGTCATGCGATCACCTTTTGACCGTCTGACAAGCAAAGTCAATGAGGAAGCCAGATTCACTTAACAACCAGGTTACTGTTCAAAGTTACAACAGCACTGAAAAAAAGTGAGTTCTGACTGTTTTTCACAGTTATGACCATTGTAGCATCCCCATGATCATATGATCAAAATTCAGATGCTTGGCAATCGGTTCATATTTATGACTTTTGCTGTGTCCCAAGATGCAGTCATCACCTTTTATGACTTTCAGAAAAGCAAAGTCAATGGGGAAACTAGATGCACTTAACTATCGGTTTACTAACTTATCACTTGCAGTGATTCACTTAATAACTGTGGCAAGAAAGGTTGTAAAATGGGGCAAAACTCACTTAACAAATTTCTCACTTAACAACAAAGTTTGGGCTCAATTGTGGTCATAGGTCGAGGACTACCTGTATCCTCCCAAAAGGCTCATCCAGGATGTGAAAGTCATTCCAGCTGCCAAGCCAAGGCAAGAGGGCACCTGTATCAGGAAACAGGAATACAAGAAGATTTTGGAGGTAAATGATCCCTTTAGCAACAACAGCAAAGACATCATTTCATGCTGCACAGGAGAAAGTAATGGTAAAACCACTCCTGTATTTTACATGTATCAAGAAAACTACACAGATTGACAATATAAAATGACTGATGATATAAGTTTATGGGGCCCCAGGTTTTTAATCATTTTAAAAGGTACAAAATTGCACACTACGGCAGTTTGGCGGCATGATTTTAAGTCATTACAAGGAGAGATTGAGTATATGGGAAGTAGATTTGCCTACCAAAAATCTTACTACTGAAAATCAATCATTTTCTTGCCAAATCACAGTGAGGTGATCTCAGCATGCTAGAATGACACAAATGAAACCCAGTTTGTTTATTTATTTATTTGTTTGTTTGTTTGTTTGTTTGTTTGTTTGTTTGTTTGTTTATTTATTTATTTATTTATTTATTAGTTTGATTTATATACCGCCCTTCTCCGGAGACTCAAGGCGGCTTACAATACTTTTAAGCAATAGCCTTCATACTTTTGTATATACCTGCTTAGTAGGGCTTTTGCCCCCCCCCCAGCGGTGTTCTATTTTATACAAAGTCAGCTTATTGCCCCCACAAACCGGCTCCTCATTTTACCTACCTCAGAAGGATGGAAGGCTAGGTCAACCTTGAGCCTGGTGAGAATTCAACTTGCAGTAATTGCAGGCAGCTGGCAGCTAAATACTACTTTAACAGTAGTTTAGTCCACTGCACCACCAGGCTCCTTCAGTTGACTGAAGATGTCCTGCAGATTGCCGACATTGGCATAAAGGGAAAGCATTATTATTCAGATGAAAAAGAGACCTAAGGGTATAGGCCTCCATTAAAAGACAAAATCACTTGACTGATTGTCTAATGTTCCCTCATCTCCCCTATCTTATGGGTCAACTCAGTTGCCTTGGTAAGCATCCATCACTGCTATAACCTCCATGTTGCAAAATGGTCAGACAGCAATGTGAGTGAAAGAGCTTGCTTAAAGAGAGCAGAATACAGTTTAAGAAACAATAGCATTGTCCAAATATCACCCAAGAGTCACAGAATGCCAAATCAGGTAGTCGGTCGGTCCAATGGCCAAGAGTCATGAATAAGATGCAAAAGGTAGGAAATCAAAAAGTTATCTCCAACAAAGACTGCAAGCAAAGAGGCTATTTAAACCTTTGTAGCCAGTTGGCTGCAGTTATATATGTCTTGCCCTATGTTTAGAGAGAAGCCTCATTAAGGCATACTGGCATCTCGATTGCCTAGACCTGGGCCTTAGGGGTTGGGTCTCATCATCTGACTGCTCCAGCTGAACAAGAGATTATCATGGTTGATCATCCTCACTTGAATCCTGGCTTCCTGATTCCTGAGGCTGACCATCCTGAAGCACAGGCTCAGCTGGAGCAACATTGTCAGATTCCACGTCAGAGTCAGACTCTGAATCATGGATTATAACAACTGCTGAGTGTTGACTGAGTAGACCTTGAAAGAGACCGGGTAACACAATCTTCCTCTTCCACTGTGATCTTTCTGTATCACAGCAACATCCACTTGACCTACTGATAGAACTACCATCTCCTTCTTTGCCATATGATAGCAATGCCTGCTGGCACAGAAAATACCACCGTATAATTAACTCAGAGTCTTTCTGCTACCCTCTCTGATGCATGTCATAAAAGATTTTGATTTATGGATAAGCAATGAACCAGCCAAGTCTGTTGATTATGCTACATTATTCAAGAACTCCAAGTTGCGGAGAGCTCGAGAAGGATCAATTTAAATTGGGTGAATGGTCAACCTAATGACAAATGGGACTCGGTTTAAGTAAATGCAAACTGATGAAAATTGAGGCTCAGAAAAAGGTTTTACTCTCTTGGTGATTGTATCCTATTTCTTTCTGGTGCTAAATGCCACAATACAAACACTATTATCAAGCACTTCTTCTGTGACATCCCGGCAGTTGTATCTCCATCCTGCTCTAACATCACACTGAACATGAGGATGCTCTTTTTTAAAGATTTGTTTGAATCCCATCTTTATTAATTTTATTAAAAAAAAAAATCTCAAGGCAGTCAATGTACTTACTACTCCTTCCTCCTCCTCTTTTCCCCACAACAAAAACTTTGTGACGGGAGTTGGGTTAAGAGAAGAGTGACTGGCCCAAAGGCAGCCAGCCAGATTTTCATTCCTAAAACAGGTCTCAAATACATGGTATACTGGTTTCCAGCTTGGTGCTTTAACCCCTAGGCCAAACTGACATAGGATGTAGAAACAATTGGAGAGAGTTAATCCTATAAGTAACCCAGTCCTAAGGCATGAAAACTTTAAACCCTGAATTGCGCTATGAAACAAATGGAAGCCAATGCAGTTTGCAGAGCAGGGGTGTCACATGTGGCAAATAACCAGCACCAGAAACTGCCCATGTGCCACATTCTGTATCAATTGAAATTTCCAAATACTCTTCAAGGGCAGCCCCACATAGAGCAATAGTCCATGCAATAGCCCCGCCTGGAGGTCACAGGGACATGAGTGGGTGGGATCCGAGTCCCCCAGTCCAAGAACAGGAGCAACTGACATACAACCTAAAGCTATGCAAAGGACCCCCTACCCATGACTGCCATATGATTCATGAAGCCAGACTTCAGAATCCATGGAGGTTAAAATTGATTTATAAAGCATGCCAAGCCGTAAGTTTCTTTTCTTTTTTTCTTAGTGTGACTTACTGCTTGCTTGACTTAGATTATATATGCACTACTAACATAAAACATCTTTGATTGGTGCCAAAATAACAGTAATTCAGAAATAATTTACATCATTTTAATAATGACTTCTTATGAGGGTGTTATAAATCGCTAGTGGGAAAATCACTTCAGTGCTTTATATTACCCCACCCGTTATAACCTACGAGATGTTATAGGAAAACAGAGTTTAAATACCTGGATTAATTAACAAGGTTGGGCTTTTCCAAACTGTGTTCTGGGAAACCTTAGGATTCCACAAGAACTTGTTGAGTTCTTTGATAGACCTGGGGGTAGGGGGAAGTTCACTTAAACACAGCCAGGTGCATTGATAGCATTTTTTCTAAGCCTTAGGGGAGAATGTTTGCTTATTTTCTAGGTGGACTTTTTCCTCCTGATCAGGAAATCTAGGATTTTTTAAACTAATAGGATCTTCATCCTAAAGAATCCTGAAAGCCCCTGACTTGGGTCGATACACCATCATCACTGTTCATGCACCAACATTTTACACAATATTCTTCTGTAGAAGGTGGATCTTCAAATGATACTGCAATGGAAATAATTTCTACCATTAAAGCTATTAAGGTAATTATAATTGCCATTAGAGATCCGTTCCATTGGGAGGTCAAAATCCCCAGGTCCAGTCACTCAGTATATAAAGTTTCTTCCAATATAGCCATTGAAGAGAAAGCGTTCAAGAGTCAATCCAGGTCACCTTCATGATGCCCTCCTTCAGGAATTTTATATCATCAGAAATGGCATCTTTGACAATAAATAAGCAAATGTGTCCTCCTCAGCAATGTGAAACAAGAATTTCAAAGTAACTGGAAGAGGAAAAAGAACTAGCACAGCACAAGAGAACGGGTAGGTTAAAAACAGCATTTATCTAACTATCCCAAGATTCTACCTTAATGATCCCATCACTGCCCTCTGTCATTAGATGAGATGAATTGGCAAAGAAGGGTGAAACTTCTTTGTTTTCCACCTTCCTTTTTATCAAGTTTTGAAAATATGTACTGATTTTATCCCAGAGGCGAGTAGAATTGCAGCAACATAATTTACCATTTCTCTTGATGCATTTCTATTTTTTCCTCCCATTTAAATTCTAGTTTAGAGTCTGAAAAATAAAATGGTGTTGCCAGCAACCCCAGGTGTTCATTTTGGATGCATCACCTACTTTCAATATTGCAAATAAAAGCACTCACTAGATGCTTCCAGCTATTTACTGGTTAAGTACATCTGAACTGTACTTAGTGCTCCATATTGTGAAAGTGAAATTCTCAACCTTTCCACTTTGCTTCTTACAAACATCTTCCTTGGTGTTGCAATTATTCCAGTTGTTGTTCAGTTGCTAGGTTGTGTCTGACTCTTCGTGACCCAATGGACCATTATACACCAGACCCTCACTGCCCTCCAGTATCTCCCGGAGTTTGCTCAAATTCATGTTCATTGCGTCAAACACACTAACCACCTCGTCCTCTGCTCTCCTCTTCTCCTTTTGCCTTCGAACTTTCCAGTACCAGGATATTTTCCAATGACTCCTCTAATTATTGTAGTTAACTACAATAAGCACCATTCTATCAATAAGCACCTTTAGGAATCATTTAATTAATAGCAGTTTTCAGGAAACTATGGGTGAAGAAAGAATTAAACACCATCCCTTACAAATTTGGCTTAGCCTTCTCATACACTGTAAAAATCCCAGAATTTCCAGTGATTCATTTAACACCATATGTAGTTTGTACCTGAAATAAATCTAGAGCATTTAGTAGCAAGAATACCCATATATGCAGCTGTTACAGTTCTTCATGTCACTCATGATTCTTGGCCATTACATGTCTTGGCCATGCAGTTTTCTTGGCATTGGAAATGGTTTGCTTTGCCTTCTTTCTAGGGCTATGAAAAAGACTAACTAGCCCAAAGTCATCAGCTGGTTTCCATGCCTAAGGAAGGACCAAAACCAGGTATTTTTTCTAGCACGAGGTAGACTGGCTATGATATCCATATTAGAAACTAAAGCCAATTTTACAATTTGGAACAGTTTCAGGACATTCTAAAGATTTTTTTAAATCCATGATCATTTTGGATATGTATATACTATATGTGCGTATGTGTATGTTTTTATTCTTCCATGCAATCAGGTCCGATTCTCAAGACTACCTGACAAGTTCCTGCAGTTTTCTTAGCAGATTTTTCAGAAGTGGTTTGCCACTGCCTCCTTCTTGGGCTGAGAGAAAGTTACTGGACTCCACGGTCTCCCAGCTGGTGGGAGGGAGTAGAAGTCATGGCCTCCCAGTTTCTAACCTGATGCCTTAACCACTGCACTAAACTGTCTCTCTCTGCATAATGTATGAGTTTTTTGCATAGCTATACATGCACATGGTAGGGGCTTACACATGTTTATGCTTGTGTTAAGTCTAAAATGATTCTCCAAATACAGCTCCAAGCCATTGTTCCTCAGCTACTGGAATGTGCAGCACTGGCTATCTATAGAAGAAATGTGTAAGTTTTCAGTTGCATGTGCTGAGAGTCAAAGGAACACGGCATCTCACCAGAGCCTTTCCTACAGCCAGTGATGGCAGCAGCCTCTGAAATTTTGGGTTAGGTATAATATGAGTTTTATTATGGGGGAATGCTTTTGGGGAACACTACTACCCTGTAGCAGATGATTCAGTTCTAATTTGCTCTCATTTTTTGGATATATTTCTTGCTGGGGTTTAACTGGAGAATGCTCAATAGAAAAACAACTGCTTCAATCCTAGTTAGATTTCATTATTTGCATTTATCTCTTGACTGAGGCTTAGGCTGACATGGCTTCATCCTAATTAGATCTCAGTTGGGGTATAATTATAATAACAATATTATCTAGCAATTACTGCAATTTTATATCCTTCAAACCTGTGGAAATGGATAAATATTAACCTGTAAATCTATATAGCCTTAGATTTTTGTTTGATTTCACTTTCGTTTCCTCTCTTGGTGAGACACAGGTTCTTTGTTAGTGTGCTTAGTAGAACTTAAAATATAAAGTCTGAAAACTACTGTTTTAAGTCATGTGTCCAGAAAAATGGGTGCCATTTTCTTGAGCTTTTTCTAAAATATTCAGGCAAAATCCCTAAAGCCCAGGAATCTAGAGTCTATTGTTTGTTTTTCCCTAATTGAGAAAATCTGCAAAATGACCTTTACTAGTTTGCAAAATCCAGGGATATGGAAGTTATACTGATGACATAAATATTTCCTTCTTTTCCTTACAAAATATAGGAAGCCATGGCCATGGAGAACTATACAACAGTGCATGAGTTCATTTTTCTGGGATTTAGTGACCTGCCGAACCTACAGATCCCACTCTTCGCTTTTTTCCTAATGGTATATATTATCACAGTGACTGGAAATGTTGGGATGATCCTATTAATCAGTATGTGCTCACAACTTCATACCCCCATGTACTTCTTCCTAAGCAATTTGTCTTTTGTAGATCTCTGTTATTCTTCTGTTGTCACACCCAAAATCCTACTAGACATGATTGTAAAGAAAAGAAATATTTCATTGACTGGATGTGCTCTACAAATGTGGTTTTTCTGTCTCTTTTTAGCCACTGAATGTTTCCTCTTGGCTGTAATGGCATATGACCGATATAAGGCCATTTCCAATCCACTTTTGTATACATTCATCATGTCACAGAGATTGTGCACCAAGTTGGCAATCATTCCTTACCTTGTAGGAATGCTGAATGCTACCACACATACAACTTTATCTTTTCAGCTGACCTTCTGTCATGGCAATATAATTAACCATTTCTTCTGTGATATCCCTGCAGTCATATCCTTATCCTGTTCAGACACTCAACTCAACAAGGGAGTGCTTTTTGGTCTATCTTGCACCCTTGGTATTGTAAGCACTTCTATTATTGTTGTCTCTTATACCTACATTGTTCTTGCCATCCTGAGAATCCGCTCCAATGAGGGCAGACGCAAAGCTTTTTCGACCTGTTCAACCCATCTCACAACAGTATCTATCTTTTATGGAACCCTCTTCTTCACCTATGTGAGACCCAGCTCCTTCTCAACAGTAGATGAGGACAAAATTATCTCCATGTTCTACACTGTGGTGATCCCTATGTTGAACCCTTTGATCTATAGCTTGAGGAATCAGGACGTAAAAGAAGCAATGAGGAAATTGACTATGGCTAAGTTCCAAACAAAATAAATAGGCATGTCCCATAATGGATTCTGTTCTTGATTGATTATGTATCATCAAATAATTGTTGACTCTTAGCAACTGCATAGATAGATTTTCTCCGTTATACTCTGTCCCTAATCTGCTCTTTCGTGTCTTCCAACAATGCATTCATCACTATAACTGAGTCCACATATCTTGCTGCTGGCTTTATTTTCCTTGTCTTTCTTGTTATCTTTCCCACTTGGAGGCTTCTGTGGAAAGCTACACCTTCATGCAATGTGTCCGTAGAAATATAATTTGAATCTGTTCATTTGTGCTTCTGGAGAGCTCTGGATTGATTTGTTCAAGTAGCTTGTAAGTATTCTTACTCAGCAAAAGAAATCCATTGCTTTAATCTTTTGTGTTGCTTCCATGTGGTACAAAATTATGTTCAAAGTAGAATACTATAAAGTGATATGAAATTTAGCCATATACTGTATGTTCATTTCAAACCATTCACAAATTAGAAGCTGGAAAAGTCAATCCTGGACAAAGTAAAATTTGCCTACTTCCTTGATCAACAAGAGTATCCCTCATATTTTGAGCGTGTGATGAAAATGGATGATGAAACAGAAAAACTACTATGCTTGGCAAAGTTATCAGAAGCAAAAAAAAGCAAAAACAGTGGAATTTGGTGGAATCAAAGAAAGTATATGTTTGTCAATTAGAAGAATTACAAGTTATTTCTAGGGGCAGATCAAGATGGTAGGTATTTCTCCATGAAGTCAATAGAAGTCAAGTCTGACTCAATGTCATCTAACAAGCCAGAGTCCAACTAGGAAAACGTCTCCAATATACAGAGCAAGAAGAGCAAGCTGGGTTTAGAGAGGGGAGAGGGGCCAAAACTACAGCACAGGTGGCCAGATTCTGCACAGCAGCACTGGGGATTCATCACAAATACGTGTCTTCTTCACCATAGTGATGTATATAACAACTGTGGCTAACCCTTGCACTGCTTAGCCATCCCCCTTTTAACATTGAACCCACAACGGGCCACACAGCTTAAGGATTGCAATAATAAGAGCCTTGGTAGTACAGGGGTTTAAGGCATCCTGTTATTAAGCTGGTTATTAAGACCAGCTGCCTGCAATTACTGCAGGTTCGAATCTCGCCAATGCTCAAGGTTGACTCAGCCTTCCATCCTTTCTAAGGTAGGTGAAATGAGGACCCAGTTGTGGGGGCAATAAGCTGACTTTGTATAAATATACAAAAGGATGAAGGCTATTGCTGAGCACATTGTAAGCCGCCCTGAGTCTTCGGAGAAGGACGGCATATAAATCAAATTAAAAAAAAAATTGTATAGTCAGACCATGTAAAATGGACACTGGATTTTATTATAGATTTAGCTGTCATTTATTATTTTAAACTAGAAGTCTTAAGTGTATATATACTGAGTGCTTTTATTTGTTTCTGGTCTAAGACTGTAATAACAAAATTGAATTGAATTGAATATACAGAGGAATATGATATACAGGGGCAAACAAGTCCATTTAATTCTTACCATTACGTTAAAATAACATTTGTGAGGATTGGAATCTGAAAATACAAGGTATTTTTTGTTATGAACATAGATAAAATAGGTGAGGCTCTCTCCTCTGCTTTATTGGGAAGCCCACGCTCAGGCAACCTGCCCACAGGCTTATTGACACATGTCATGGAGGATCTGGGAGAAGAGTGTGACCTCCCTTTCCAGATTCTCCATGCAACCTGCTAACACACCATCAGGAATGGAAGGCTTGCTGAGGACATGATTACCAATAAGCTACTGTATGTGAGGGATCTGGGAGGAAAGAGAAAATATAATTTTAAAAAAGCAAGCAATATGTAAACTACCAGTGATCACTGATTCCCATTGCTAGGAACTAGAGGGAAGGGGATATCACAACCAGAACTAAGCAAGAGAAGCTGGGAAGATCTCATTGTTTGATGCATTCTCAGCAACATCACCCCTGAAGGGCCACATTTCCTGTAAATAATAAGATTTATGTTAGAGTTTGTAGACAAAATTGAACACAACTTCAATTTTGACTAGGAAAAAATTAAGTTAAATATGACTTGGAAAAGAAATGAAAATTTGGTCAAGTTGCCCCTTTCTCAAGCTGAAGTTAAGGGAACATTTGGTTAGATATTGAGGAATTTATGGTGGCATAAATAAGGTATAATATTCGATGCATGTACACACTGATAGAAAATTATGTTAACATCTTTAAATAATCTTTCTGTAGATTTGAAATTATGGTTAATTTAGCAACATTATTTCTTGAATATTGGAAATTTAGGCATCTTTTCCAGGAAGAATTTGAGATACTGTAGAAGTGCTACTCAAAATACCCCAGTTTGTGTGATCTGGTCTTGAGTTACAGTGGCTTATTTTAGCCTCTCATATATTAATTTTGTTTTAGAAGTGTCATTGTTGTTTATTCCACCATTGTTTTTTTTGTTTTTCCTATTACAGAGACTGTAAACTGACCTAAATATAAACAAATAAATTGTGCATTAATGAGATTTCAAAAGATTGCAAAATATCTGTATTCTCAAAATAAATCTCTGAAAATACCAGTAATCTTGTGGAAATATCATAAGTTTTTGATGAATTTGGAGGGGGCTTGATGAGGCCACACAGAGACATCTAGAATTTTGAAAGGTTGACAATGGCTCCATTCATTATTTCCTCATGGTACATTATGTTTGCTTATTGTGCTATTTAAAGTTAATTTCCACGTTACATTTATTTCTGATCTTTAGCTAGTCTGGAACTAATGAGTTCTGCCTAAGAAAAGAGAGAAATCAGACTAATAGCCTTTCATTGGGAAATTACAACTGGCCCAGAATGCAACACAAAATTCTTGGCACCCGAGAGTTCTCCCACATTATGTCACTGCTATGTGAGACCCACAGCCTTCTACTTTCTTTCCAGGTGTCATTAAAGGTTATCAGATATAAAGTCACCATTTTCAAAGAGAACAGAATCAAAGGAATTATGGAATGAACTTAAAAAGTTGTAAAGGATGAAGGTCAAAAATGAAAAGAAGTAGAAGAAAGCAAATGAAAGGTCAGAACAAACTGCAGAAATTGCCAAGAAACAAAAGGAGAAGCCAAGAAAAACAAAAAATCTCAGAAAGGAATTAAACAAAAGTTTCAGAGACCTGTTAGAAGAGACAAAAAGTAGTATAATAACAAAGTCTACGAAGATACAGAAGATTTTAAAACATCTCTGAACTCAAAAGGAGAATTAACATCAAACTGTTATGTTAAAGAATACCAATGAACAGACAATAACTGATTCAAAGGAGTACATTGAAATATTGTACAGGAGACATGCCAACACCCGAGATACCTTAGAAAATAGTCTTTACTTACAAAAAGCTCAAGAACTAGAAGATAAAGTTAGATCAGTCCTTTTGTCATTGCTTAGTCAGCAGGCACCTGGAACTGATGGAATACGAATAGAAATCTGCAGAGGTGGGTGTGTCACATACTGTAACAACCGGTTCGCCCAGCACCGGAAATGGGAGCGTGTGCAAGTGCACACTCGCTTCGCTCATGCATGCACCATCTGCACATGCATGCAGCATCAAAAAACACAGCAATTCACTTGCACACACTTCCCGCACATGCATGCAGCATAAAAAACACAGTGATATAGGACAGGATTGCGTCTGGGTAGGTGGGCGGGGGTGGGCCCACCTGCAGGTCGTAACTACCAGTTTGCCCGAACCGGTCCAAACCAGCAGGAGCCCACCACTGGAGATACGGCAAGGAACTGAAGAAGAATCAATAAAGGTTTAACCATAGTGTGCCAACAAATCTAGAAAACAATACAGTGGTCAACTAATTAAAAAAATCAATCTACATTCCAATATTAAAAAAGGGAGAATTAAAAGAATATGCAAACTAACATACTATGTTCTTAATTTCAGATGTAGTAAAATAGTGCTTAAGAACTGTCAACATTCCCAGAAAGACCAGTCATAGAATAACATAGAATAACAGGGTTGGAAGGGACTTTGGAGGTCTTCTAATCCAACCTCCTGCTCAAGCTCTTCTTCCTGTAGCATTCCAGACAAATGATTGTCCAATATCTTTCTTGAAAACCTCCAGTGAATGAGCACTCACAACTTCCAGAGCAGGGGTGGGTTCTAACTGGCTTTACTACAGGTTCTCTTTGTGCGCGCACTTCGCGCACAATCGCCTCTTCGTTGCGAATCTGCCCAGCTGAGGTGTGGCAATCCCCTCTGCCGCACCTCTCAGCTGGGTGAAAAAAGAAGATATATAAGATCGGAATAACGTGGGGGCGGGTGGGAGGGCCCAGCTCCCGAAGAAAGAGAACTGGTTCAGTGATGTAATAGCATCACCGCTACCGGCTCAGCCGAACCGGGCCGAACCGGGAGCAACCCACCACTGTTCCAGAGATAAGTCATTCCTCTGATCAATTGTTCTCACTATCAGGTAATTTCTCCTTAATTCTAGTTTGAACCTCTCTTTAATGAGCTTTCACCCATTCTTGTCCTGCCCTCAGGTACTTTGGAGAATAGGTTGACCCCCACCCCTCCTCTGTGACAGCTCCTCAAGTACTGGGAGACTATCATGTCACTCTAGTCCTTCTCTTTGTTAGACTAAACATATCTAGTTCCCACAACAGTTCATCATATGGCTTAGCCTCCAAACCCCTTATCATTTTCTTGCTCTTATCTACACTTTTTCTAGAATCTCAGCATCTTTCTTGTATTGTAGTGACCAAAACTAAACACTGTATTCCAAGTGTGGTCCTACCAGCGCAGTATAAAGCAGTACTGTTACTTCATGTGATATTATCCCTCTGTTAATACAGCCTAGGACTCCATTGGCTTTTTTGATTGCGTCATATGTATCTACATGTTTTATATCTGATTTTCTCTTCCTTCCCACCAGTCCTTATCTCAATGTTTGACTGGTTATCTTGAAGTTTATGGAACCATGGTGGTGCAATGATCAGAATGCAGTATTGCAGGCCAACTCGGCCGACAGCCAGGAGTTTGATCCTGACCTGCTCAAGGTTGACTCAACCTACTATCCTTCAGTAAAATGAGGGGCCAGACTGTTGGGAGCAATATGCTGACATTTGTAAACCATTCACAGTCCTGTAAAGTACTATGGAACAGTCTATAAGTCTAAGGCCGCCAGGCTGGCCTATCAACATAATAATTTTAATTTGGGGTATTTTAAATTTCTGGGGTTTTAAATTGAGCCAAATCTATTTAATTATTTTAATTTTTAACTGCTGTTTTGTCTTGTGTCTTTAAATAGGCTGTACACCGCCCTGAGTCCTTCGGGAGAAGGGCGGTATAGAAATAAAATTATTATTATTAATTATTATTATTATTAAGTGCTATTGCTATTATGCTTGGGATTATGTCCTAAAAATTAGTTTTCCTCCTCTTCAGTTTTCATTTAAATCCCTTGGGATAAGGTGAGCCAGTTGACTTCCAAACATAATCATTCTAAATAAGTAAATTCTACTTTTTTGTAAGATTACATTAAGATGACATTAACATCATTTTGCTACCTGAAAGTACAAATCACCTGCCTTCTCTTTTACAGCCTGAGAACTTTGGGTGGGGGTGGGGGTCCCTTCTAAGACTCTTTCTCCAACCATTATGCAGTTGCAGGCTATGGCCTCTCTTATCTGACTGTTCTGTAGGCAGAATCTCTTCCCCATCTCTCATGATCATTTCTTTATAACATTGTAAGATTTTCCAATGCAGTTTAGATTCGGGGTGAAATCTAAAATTTGTTACTACCGGTTCTGTGGGCGTGGCTTGGTGGGGGGGGGTAATGTGACTGGGTGGGCATGGCAATTTTTTTTTTTAAGACCATTTTTTCTACAACCTCTTTGGCTAAGAGGTTGTAAAAAAATGTTTTCAAAAGGCTCTGAGGATCCAAGCTGAGTTCCCTGATCGGCAGAGGCTTTTTTAAAAAGCCTCTGCCGATCAGGGAACTCAGCTTGGATCATCAGAGCATTTAAAAGAAAAAAAGGGTTTTTTTTCTTTAAAATGCCTTTGACGAGCTGCGCGATCATCAGAGGCTTTTTTTTTTACTTTTAAAAGCATTTTTTCGGCCGAAGTTATAGAAAAAATGCTTTTAAAAGTAAAAAAAAAAAAAAGCCTCTGATGATTCAGCTGGGCATGGGGGGGAGGGATTTTTGCTACCAGTTCTCCAAAACAACCACCTCCATCACTACCAGATTGGGCGATTCGGTCCGAACGGGGAGCATTTCACCCCTGATTTAGATCCCTAAATAGAAAGAGATCCCAGACACTCGAGATGGCTTTAGAAAATGCTGAAGAACATGAGACTCTTGGGGATCTGACCTGTTTTGCAGATTCCAAGGCACAGGTTTATTTTGCAAAGATAGCTAATAATGCACTAGCAGGCAGAAACTGAAGCATCTTCAGATTAAATACATTTTTCCAGTGCAAGTAATCTTTATACCCACTGGAACAAAAAAAATAACAATTGCTGGTTACCACCTGATGGTGGCAGTACACTCCCCCAAAACTCTAGCAAGCAAGCTGAAAGACCCAAGCAAATATAAAGACGCCTTTCTGTGCTGCAAGACCAGAGATCCATCCTAAGGAGTCCTTTTCTGAAGCCCATGCATATCTGACTGCTGAAGGATTTCTCTCTCACCAAAATACAATTTAATCTCAGGTAAGAGGGCCTAGGATAACTGTCAGGAATGAGAAAGAAATCTAAATAATGCATCATTTCATAATTGAGGTGGACGGAGGAAATAATGCAGTATTACAGCACTGAAGTGATTATGAGATATGATTTCAAAACAAGGGGAAGATAAGCATGCAATAGAACTACCAAAATCTTAAAAGGTTAACTAGCATGTTTAGTAGTATTGTAATCTACATTCAATTCTTACCCATTGTTTAAATAAGAGTTGAAAGTGGGAATTTTTTTTTTTTTTTTGCATGAAAAAAGCACTATGTGCTATATGGGGGAATGAAGTCCATTTTGTCTTCACTTTCTTTTTGTGAGGAACATTTGTAGCTGAACTTACTTTCTACTTTTCTTTGCAGAAAAAGCACGCATGGCAAAAGCAAATCACACACTGGTCTATGAATTCATCCTGCTTGGATTTGCTGGGTCGCCAGAATTACAGATTTTGCTCTTCATTTTCTTCCTGATAATTTATTTCATTACCTTGCTGGGAAATTTTGGGATGTTTCTGTTAATCCAGATAGACTCTCGACTTCACACCCCCATGTACTTCTTCCTTAGTAACCTGTCATTACTTGATCTTTGCTATTCTTCTGTGGTCACCCCAAAGATGTTGATAGATTTTGTATTAGAAAGCAAAACCATTTCCATAAGGGAATGTGCAGCACAAATGTGGTTTTTTGCCTTTTTTGTGGCTGCTGAATGTTATCTCTTAGCATCCATGGCATATGATCGGTATGTAGCTATTTCTAACCCATTGCTTTATACGGTTATGATGTCTAAAAAAGTCTGTCTGTTACTCTTAATTCCACCTTGTTTTGCTGGACTATTAAATGCCATGACACATACAATTATGACTTTCCAATTAACTTTCTGCAAGTCCAAGATCAATCATTTTTTCTGTGATATCCCTGCTGTCATATCCCTCTCCTGCTCTGAGACACAAATCAACAAGATGGTGCTTTTTATCATGTCCTTCACTCATGGCTCTCTCAGCAGCATTTTTATTATTATCTCTTACATCTATATTCTTTGTGCCATCCTGAGGATCCGATCTTTGGAGGGCCAGCGGAAGGCTTTCTCCACCTGTTCCACCCACTTCACTGCTGTTTCCATCTTCTATGTCACCCTCTTCTGTATATATGTGCGGCCCAGCCATAGCTTTCTACCAGACCAAGGCAAGATGTTTTCTGTGTTTTATGCAGTGGTCATCCCCATGTTAAACCCACTGATCTATAGCATAAGGAACAAGGAAGTACAAGATTCCATAGGGAGAGTGATCAGAAGAAAAAAATCATGAATCTTGAGCTAGTCTCCTAAGTGATGAATCTTTCTCCAAAAAGAAAAATAATGATTTAAATTGTAGGAGTGCCTTTAAATTGTAAGCTGCCTAGAGTCGCCTCAGCGAGATGGGTGGCATAGAAGTTTAATAATAAATAAAATAAAATTTAGATCTTTTGCTTTTAAAATGCAACAGGTAAGATTTTAATAACAAACATCATGCAGAATAAAATTTTATTTTGTAGTAGTTACAAAACAGTACTGTGGAATCAATAAAATTAATCCTGAGCTTCTATGATTGCTAATTATTTCTGATGTAGATATTTTTTTCCCACTTTTCTTATTCCACCACTCCTGTATTAACTAACTGTAGCCCTGAGGGATGAGCACATACAGTTTTACATAATGTTCCAAAATGTTGATCTCATCCTGACAGGGAATCACAGCCTTTACCCACCTAGAAACCACTGGTCTAGGGGAAAGAAATGTCTGCCTTCAAGCAGAGTTTTTTTTTTTAAAAAAAGGTTTATTTCCCTTTTAGACATTCAGAGTTGATAGCATCTCTTGCAACATTGAAGATTCTTATGTGCTGCTCCCAGAATCCTCCCAAAGTTTCCATTGAATGAAATGGAAAGCTGTCAGATAAAAGGCAACTAAAAAGGCTTGCCTTCCTCCCCCACACCCCCTCATTTTAACATAAAGTAAAGAAAATCTAAGAGAGGTTCAGCAAAGGGCAGCATCTGGCTTATCTTGCCTGGGCACAGAAATTAAGCAAAGTCAGCCATGGTTACATTTTGGATGGGAGACATCAAGGAATCCTGGGACTCTTGGCTAGCCTGGGATGTCAAAAAATGCTTCCTGAAAGAAGGCAATGGGATACTAGTTTTATGTGATTTCCAAGAAAACTTCATGGATTTTTACTCAATGTATCCTCTGTCATGGTGTTCAAAGGTCAAGTGCAGCCCTCAGCTAACATCAGCCCCCTCCCCAGCTGTTGTTTAGACATATAATTCTCTGTTAGAAGATATATGTAAGATGCATATGCCTATGGTCAAGTTGGTCAAGATGGGAGAAAGTTCCTGGAGATTCATTCATTCATCCTCATTTTGAATTTCACTTGAGACCACTGGCAGGAGAAAAAAGTACTCACAAATTTCAGTTAAAGAGCTTGTATCTACTTGTTGCCCATCCATGTTTTGTGAAACTCTTCTGCTGTGACCTCACCTACATAGTCTCTCTGGAGAGTCCACTGATCTCCATACTAAGGTAACCTTAAGTTTTCCTTAGCTGTCCTGGTGTTCAATTAGGATTTTTTCCCCCATAATAGAAATTATTTTACCCTAGATACAATCAGAGACACCTGGTTCTGCCGGCAGTGCTCTCAACGGATCCCATTCAGGAAGTGGGATCAACATAGCACCGATTAAACACTCTAGTTTGGTGCAGGTCTACCTCTTTCCTCCTGACCTTCAAGAACTGGAGATCCAGTGAGTGCCCAGCTTGGAGACATGGACCACCCCAAACAAGATTTTCTTTTGCATAGCCAGTGTTTTGTGGCCTGTCAGCCGCTGGCCCCTCCAACAGCCAAATCAGAGGAAGAGGAGGTGTGGGAGTCAGGGTCAGCATCAAGACAACCTGAGAACTCCAAGGGGGAAGAGGAAATGGAGCTGGCAGAGAGAAAGGCAGAGGCAGAGCCTGGGCCATCCATCAGATGGAGAGTCAACAGTCCCCAGGTCTGGAGGTGGTTGATGAGGAAGAGGAGGAACAGCAGGGTCCAGTGCCCTGATGCGTGGATATGCAGAAGGCAAAGAAGAAGAGAGCAGTAGTAATTCGTGGCTGATCCTTGGGAAGGAAGAACCACTGCTGCTAGCGAAGCCCCACCCTAATCTCTGGGGATAAAAGGTAGGGGGCAGAGATGAGTAGATGTGGCAAACAACTATTCATTTTCCAGCCAGCTGGACTTGTTAGCCTGTGTTGGGAGAGAAACCATTTGCTGGGGCTGCTGGCACTCCTAATAAAGGAATCTTTGAGTTAATTTCAGAAGGTTTGTTGTGTTTGGAGAGTTGGGTCAGAACACAGTGGCTGAACCTAGGTTCTCCTTGATTGACCCTTATCTACTTTTTTGGTGCCCTACATGACTCTCCACTCTAACCAATCTAAATGCAGAAAATGCTTTGGCTACAAAGAAAAACCTGACTAGACTTTTTTTCCAAACTGCAAAGTAAAATTCCCTTGATTAAAGGCAGAGTAAGATTGATGAAACATGTAGGTAATCTCCAGGATCCCCTTCAGCCCTTTTATTTATCTCTCACATGGTTTCACCAATTACATCTCAATCTCATCTCCATAATTAACCACCTCCTGTGTTTTAAAGGAGAAAATCTGGCACAATGCTGAACCACTTTAGGCAGAGGAGCCATTTTAGCTGTTGGCCAAATTACAGAGTACTTGCTTTAAGAAAGAAGGCAGGAATGTGCCATTCCCATTTCAAGATGCCATTGTAAAATAAAACCTATTCAATATTTTATGGAAAACAATTTAAAAAAAATGTTTAAGGAAATCAGTGTGAAAGATGTGTATAAAACTACTTAGAGAATTTTAGAATAAAAGGGCTGGAGGGGATCTTGGAGATCATCTTAGAGATCCCCTGCAGCAAAGGAGGGTGCACCACTCAAATAGGCAATTTCTAACAGTACTGGATCTCTTACTGTAATCCACCTTCTATATGTCAACCATTCAAATACATAAGGACATCTGTCCGGACTCTTGGAGATCTGACCTGTTCCGCAGATTCCAAGGCACAGGTGTATTTTGCAAAGACAGCCAATGAGAAACAGGCAGAAACTGAAGCGCCTTCATATTAAATACATTTTTTTTCAATGCAAGTAATCTTTATGCCCTCTGGAACAAAATAATAATTGGTTATTACCTGATGGTGGCAGTACACTCCCCAAACTCTAGTAAGAAGGCTGAAGGACAAATATAAAGATGCCTTTCTGTGCTGCAAGACCAGAAATCCATCTCAACGAGTCCTTCTCTGGAACCCAGGCATGGTTTTCTCTAACCTGAAAAAAAGCATCCTCTCTCTGCAAAATACAGTTTAATCCCAGGTAAGAGTGATTAGGGTTACAGTCAGGAACAAAAAGGAAATAAATCTAAATAATATATCATTTCATGGTTGAGGTGGACAGTGGGGAAAATTCAGTATTACAGCATAAAGAGATTAGGGCATTTATGGGATATGATTTCAGGACAAAGGAAATATAAATTTGTAAAATTTGGAAAGGTTAAGAGGCATGTTTAGTAGTATTTTTCTTGAAATTTCACATGATGTGTGTAATCTGGTTTTTTTTAAATCAACTTTCGCTTGTTATCCAAACTTCCTATTTTTTTAGGTGACAGCTGAAATTGGGAATTTTTTTAAAAAAATTAATATTTTATTATAACACAATATGACAAACGCATAACATGCAACATATAAATATATCTTCTTTTTTAAACAATGTTTCTTGATAGTCTTCTTTCCGTTTTGTATCTTTCCCCCCATATCTCTCTTACTATTTCATTTTCTTCATTGTCCCTTTTTCTTTGATTACATTGTATTTTCTAACACTAATAGTCTTATTTTTATACATTTCTATATATTTATTATATACATGTTTTACCTTTTTAGATTTTCCCCTGTATTTATTATTCTCTAGAGAAAATTTCTAGAAATTGAGAATTTTTTTTGTGCAAAAAAAAGAGAGTTACATGTGGGAATGTCCTTTTCTGGATCTTCTTCCATTCGTTGTCAATGTTTTGTGACATGCTGCAGCTAAACTTACTTTCCACTTTTCTTTGCAGAAAAAGCACGCATGGCAAAAGCAAATCACACACTGGTCTATGAATTCATTTTGATTGGATTTGCTGGATCTCCCGAATTACAGGTTTTGCTCTTCATTTTCTTCCTGATAATTTATTTCATTACTTTGCTGGGAAATTTTGGGATGTTTCTGTTAATCCAGATAGACTCTCGACTTCACACCCCCATGTACTTCTTCCTTAGTAACCTGTCATTACTTGATCTTTGCTATTCTTCTGTGGTCACCCCAAAGATGTTGATAAATTTTGTATTAGAAAGCAAAACCATTTCCATAAGCAAATGTGCAGCACAAATGTGGTTTTTTGCCTTCTTTGTGGCTGCTGAATGTTATCTCTTAGCATCCATGGCATATGATCGGTATGTAGCTATTTCTAATCCATTGCTTTATACGGTTATGATGTCTAAAAAAGTCTGTCTTTTACTCTTAATTCCACCTTGTTTTGCTGGACTATTAAATGCCATGACACATACAATTATGACTTTCCAATTAACTTTCTGCAAGTCCAAGATCAATCATTTTTTCTGTGATATCCCTGCTGTCATATCCCTCTCCTGCTCTGAGACACAAATCAACAAGATGGTGCTTTTTATCATGTCCTTCACTCTTGGCTCCCTCAGCAGCATTTTTATTATTATCTCTTACATCTATATTCTTTGTGCCATCCTGAGGATCCGATCTTTGGAGGGCCAGCGGAAGGCTTTCTCCACCTGTTCCACCCACCTCACTGCTGTTTCCATCTTATATGGCACCCTCTTCTTTATATATGTGCGGCCCAGCCATAGCTTTCTACCAGACCAAGGCAAGGTGTTTTCTGTGTTTTATACAGTGGTCATCCCCATGTTAAACCCACTGATCTATAGCATAAGGAACAAGGAAGTACAAACTGCTGTAGGCAGGGTGATCAGAAGAAAAGGACTTTTATAAACTAAATTAAGATTTCCATGTTTGTGCAAAATGAAAATGACTAATTTTAATATTTTGCTTTTTATGGAATAAAGTCTGATTTTGTAGTAATCATAGTAACAACAGAGGTAATTTTGAGCTTGTCTGAATCTTAATAAATTCTTTTTGGTGACTTTTTTCTATGCACAGACACACATACATACAAAACAGTGCCCTGTTTTTCTCTTGATATACATTCTGCCCTAAGGAATGGGGACATATAGTTTCCCATAACTTTCCATACAGAATGTGGAGCTCATCCTGACTGGGGGATTCTGGAACTTACAATCTTCACGTACCTAGGGACCACCAGCCTGGTAAAATATTTTCTATCTTTAAGGAGAAGGATTTGGGTTGGGTTTTTTTAAGTTCATTTTCCTTTTAGGTTTTTCAAAGGGCTCTCTATAGGCTGAAGTCACAGGGTCTCATACAATATTATAGAACCTTAAGTGTAGCCCCCAGAATCCTTCAATTCAATTCCATTGAATTGAAATTCCTACAGAAAGGGAAATTTGATAGATAAACGACAAGTAACAATGCTGGGCATATTTCTTTTACTGGATTTCATTTACTTTATGTTAAAATTAGAGTCTCAGCAAGGCCCTACCTTGCCTGAGCTCAGAGGTTAAGCAAGGTCAATCATTGTTATTTTTTTAGAAGGAATCCCAGTCAAAAAATGCCTGCTGGAAGAAGGCCATGGGAAATCATTTCTGCGAGGTTGCCCAAAAAAATCCCTCATAAATATATGGATTTTTTCTCAACCCTGGCACAGTACTCAAAGGCCAGCATTCAGCCCTCTCAAAGTTTGTTTTATAGCTTTATGGTAGAAGACATTTGTGGAATCTGTGTGGGGTTCATGTGGTCAGTTAGTCAGGATGGAAAAAGTTCCTGAAAATTCATTCAGTCATTCAGTCATTTTCTCTTTATCTTTCATTTAAAACTACAGGCAGGGGAAAAAGCAGCCACAAATCTGAATTAAGAACATTATATCTGTTTCCAAAAATGTTTTATTAAACTCTTTCTTCTACTATGTCCTCATGAAATAGTCTCCATCTGCTTTCCAGCCCTTACCCTAAGGCAGGGGTGGGCAACTATGGCCCTTTTATGACTTGTGGACTTCAGCTCCCAGAATTCCTGAGCCAGCCAAGTTAGCTCAGGAATTCTGGGAATTGAAGTCCACAAGTCATAAAAGGGCCATAGTTGCCCACCTCTGCCCTAAGGCAATCTTCAGACTGATGCAGGCCTATTCTGTTCCTTTCAGAGCAGGAATATTCAGTTCATTCAAAGTGCACTTTCCTACTCTACACATCAGCTCTCCAAGGCAGCACCCAACTTGGATGCTTGATCATACTTCATGGTTTAATTTCTCCCCATGTCTGTCAGTTGTACAAGCTATTTTTAATGGGTTAAGCGTTCTTCTGAAATAGTGCTAAACACATCCAAAAAGGGACTCCTTTTGAATACATCAATCCAAAAGATTTGCACAAACTGAGAATAGGTTTTGACAAACCTGGTAATTGGCTATCAGAGTATGCTGGTTCCTCCAGGTTCAACACCATTCCACACTAATCAGAATGATGGGTGGATGTTTTTTTCCCAACTAATGATACCTGGGTAGGGGGGGGGGGGAGAGGAAAACAAATCCACAATCCCTGTACATAACATGACCTGTATACAATAATTAACGACAGCCCATTTTGCTGGAATATCATTCCAGTGGCAGGATAGGAATCTCCAATGGAGGGAGTCACTTTTATGACTGTAAGTTTTCTGCAGCCTCAAGAAAGAAATACATGTTAACTCATGTATTAGGAAATATGTTAACTCAGCCCTAAGGAAGCATCACTGTATGCCCAGACACTCATTCCATACAAGATTATGCCAAGGCCATACTTTATTCCAAGCTACAGACCTTCCAAACAATTTGGCAGGGGTGTGTTTTTTCTCATATTTTAAACAACAGGCCAACTGCTGGCTGGAAGATTCAGTATTCTGTGTAAGTCTTAAATAAACAAGTTAAGGCAAGGAAAAGCAGTGATGAAAGAGGGGTCCCAAAGGTGCTTTTTCAAAAGGCAACTGGGCTTTCTTTGTTTTTCCTAGAAGACGTTTTGCTTCTCATCCAAGATCTTCTTCTATTCGGTTCTTCAGAATTGAAGAAGCTTTTGGATGAGAAGCGAAAAGGCTTCAAGATAAACAAAGAAAGTCAAGTTGCCTTTTGAAAAAGCACCTTTGGAATAACCATGACCTGGATGACCTGGAGACCATAGCCACGAAAGAGCTGTCTTTTTTAAAGTACATGTCCAGGCTCTATTCTGTTCTTCTCTTCTATTAATGTTCTGACCTAGGCTTCCTGAGTCAGTAAAACACGCGAGTAGTCCCAGGAAACCTCTTTTATTGCAACAGCTATGAATTCTGTTCATTCGCAGATGAGTCCAAATAGTTGTAAAGTGTCCTTCGGGATAAGGCTGATAATCACTCACCTTTATCACCCTTGACACGCTGCCAAAAACCTAATTGGCAAAGCCACACAGAATCCAGAATCAAACAGAGCTTCAGACTTTAAACTGAACAGAATTAACAACGTTGCTTCCTGCAAAGGCCCACGTGCCTTTGCTCCTCTTTTAAGTCTTATGGGAGGGGCCAATCATCTCCAAGCCCTACTCCCAAGTCGTCCCTTTTGTTTTAACTGTTCTTGCCTCCTGGCAGCTTGTGCATGCACGCAATGAGAACAGGTTCCCCCTGTTCCTCTGCCTCGCTGAAGTCTGACACTGGAGGCTCCAGAGGCAGCACGTACCTCCCAGATGGCCCTTTCTCTGCCTCCGACGCAGAGCCCTCATCAGAGCCTTCCTCAGACTCCAGGACTGGCCCATTTTCCTCCCCAACCTCACTGTCTGACTCTGCTGCCGGCTCCGCAGGTCGCCGGCGGATCACAACAATTAAAATATGCCACTTGGCCATTTTTTAAACCACCTCATTTGGCATAAAAATGCAAAGTTGAAACATGGACTATGTCAGGATATTTGCATCAATTAGTTCAACATTCCTTGCTTGTCCTCTGAACACTGGTTCTCTTTTAATAAGATTGAAGGGTGATGTTTCCAACTTCTTTCCTCACAGGAATGAATTAGATGAAGGTGGCTATCTATTGGCATTTCAAACCCAATCCAGAAAAGATTTTTAAATTGCCATGGTATCTCGTGGAAAAAGGATATTTTCACTTGCAATTGAATTATAAGGAGGGTACAAACTACACACACTTCTGGAAAGGAGAGGAATAGCTCTAGGGTCACCTCTCCCCACAGTTTCATGTAAATATTAAATAGCATAGAGAAGAGCCCTATTAGAATGGTAAATGCTCAAATGTTTCTCTCACAGCATCACCAACTGGATCTGCCCATCACTATAAAATGGAACCTCAAATCCTTAATTCTTGTTGGCAGCCCAGAAGAATAACAAAGTTTTTTGTAGTGAATGCCATGAAGAGCAGGGCCAGGAGGGTCACACTTCCCCTAGGGCATAGGGGTTTTATATGTTTAAGAAGATTGCCCATAATAAGTGCAATCTGCCTTATGTTGGTAGTTTCCCATTTTGATGTAGATCTTAACGCTATTTTATGTGTCCTAGTTGCTGTGTGTGCTTGGCATGAACTCATTTACCCTTGAGGTGGCTTGATTATTCATTCCAGACTCAAGAGGAAGCTATGGGGATAGTGTTGAACCACAAATCTTACTGGGACCACTCAAGTTTTGATGAAGACCACCTACCTGATTGACCAAAGCTGTTTGTGTCCCATGATTAGACCCGAATCCTGATTAAAAATGATCTTGGCAATCCATTTTCTCTACAGTCCTCTGTAGCAGCTTCTCTCGTTTTCCTTAAAAAGGCTCAAACATATTATTTTCCTCACAGGATTCATATTCAACTTTGTCAAGGTTGCTCCTGTTATGTCCTGATGAGCTCACAATACAACTCTAAGAGGACTTACTTAGAAAGAAGCAAACTACACTGACTTCAAAGGCATCTGCATAGTGCTGTAGCCATCGCTGACTTTTATAAGGAAATGTAGTGCACCTCCTTGCTATACAGACTAGTTGTAACATGCTATATAAAAAAGACTCCAGATCCAGGTCCATTTAGGAACTGAATAGGTTCATATCTGACATCCTAGAGCAGTGATGGCTAACCTTTTTGCCGTAGCATGCCAAAAGTGGGGGGAGCACGGGGGGGGTCGCACGTGCCCACACCCATAATTCAATGTGCCCTGCCACCCCACACATGCGCACGTGACCCCCCCCCCCACTCTTTCCCTGCTTTTGGCACACGATGGCACGGTGGGCACGGTAGGCCTGTTTTTCACCCTCCCCAGCCTCCAGAGGCTTTCTTGGAGCCTGGGGATGGTGAAAACAGCCTTTCCCACCCCCCTGGAGGCCCTCCAGAAGCCAGAAACAGCCAGTTTCCTGACTTCCAGTGCGCCCGGAAGACCTGAAAATCAGCTGGCCAGCACGAGCATGCACACTGGAGCTGAGCTAGGGCAACACTTGCGTGCCCACAAATATGGCTCCGTGTGCCCCATGTGGCACACGTGCCATAGGTTCGCCATCACGGTCCTAGAGAATCACTACCAATCAGTCTGCAGAGTAGAAGTAGAATATCTGTGGCCCTCCAGGCAAAACTACAATTCCCAACAGTCTCAGTTCAGAAATATATGGAAAGCCACTACAGGTAGTCCTCGACTTACAACAGTTCGTTTAGTGACCATTCAAAGTTACAACGGAACTGAAAAAGTGATTTATGACCATTTTTCACACTTACAACCATTGCAGCATCCCTATGGGTCACATGATCAAAATAATTCAGATGCTTAGCAAGTAGTTCATATTTATGAGGGTTGCAGTGTCCTGGGGTCATGTGATCCCCTTTTGCAACCTTCTAACAAGCAAAGTCAACATGGAAGCCAGATTCACGTAACAACCATGTTACTAACTTAACAAATGTAATGATTCACTTAACAACTGTGGCAAGAAAAGTCGTAAAATGGGGCAAAACTCACTTAACAAATGTTTCACTTAGTAACATAAATTTTGGGCTCAATTGTGGTCATAACTCGAGTACTACCTGTACTGAGCTACATAGACAATGATGTAACATTAAGGTAATTTCTTGCATCATTTTTCTAACATGCTTTTTGGAGTTAAAGTATCAATGGATGCGGCCAGCTCGGTTCTCTAATTTTTGTGATGAGCTGCAGTGCCTGAAACAGCTACCATGAAAGGAAGTCTTAATTAGACATGAGGAAATATCAGAACGAAAATAGCACTTTCAGTTGTCATAAAATTTAATCTTGGCAAGCTTGTAGAGAAGTTCAGTGTTGTTATAAGAATGTTATATTTGAAGGTATGATATGAAAATCTGTTAGAGAAGAGATGAGTTGATGTGTCTGAGTGAAAATTACATTAATATAAATGAGATAGAATTAAGATGTAGAGGTAAAATATGACCTTGATTCTTGTCCAGAGGAAGACTATTTAAAAAACATGCAAATAATAAATCTGTTTAATATTAACAATAGCATATTTGAAATTACACTGGCAAGTACCAATTGCAGCCTCAATCAATTTCTGTGAAATTTTAGTTACAGACAGAAATAAACATGTGAACATTACCCATAACCAGCTGAAACTGGGGGACCTTGAAAATGTTGAGCTAACGTCTAATTAATAGAATAAATACTATTACCTTTCTTAAATTGTAGTTGCTCTAGATTACCTATGCATCACCATGTATTTCTCAAAGAATGGCTCTCTCCAACTTGTATACTGAATATATTATGACCTTCCATCTTCTAGTGCAAACTGCTTTGTTGCTCGAAGGTACAGGATGGTTCTGACAGGTTTTCAGTGACAGGCTACGCCTACAAAAAAGGAAAGGTTAACACAGCTGTTAGCAAGATTGCCCAGCAAGCTTCATAACATCAAAAATAATTGAAGAAAATTGGGGAAATCAACAGCCCAGGAGAGCTCTTAAGAGGCACAGCCACTTGTCTGAGGGAATGGCAGGTGATAGCTGTGGTCAGTGCACACTGAAACAGTGACAACATTCAAGCATAGCTTGGTTAATCTGGCATATTTACACCGTTCAACAAAAATTAGCTTTCAATAGAATCAGAAGATCTGAAGGATTTAAAATAAGCATGCATGGAAATATTTTAAATATCATGAATTTAAATCAAAGACCTCATTTGTTTCTCCATAGCAACAGCATGCTCCTCCTTTTTAATCAATACTAAACTTTGCCTTCTAACAACAAACAAAATATCAATCTACTCTTTTCCATGCAGATATATCAATTTTGTCATACTGCAACACATTTTGCAGGGAGCTACTCTTAAAACGTATCCCAGGAGCTTCATTTGGTATGAAATGCAGCCTCTCAATTCCTAAAAGATTCCTAAAAGGTATCTTTTATCTTGTCCATGGTAAAATATTTGCTCCCTCAAGTCTTGCTACTGTAGCAGAATGTGTCTCTTTGTGTATAGATGTGTTTGTTCCTGGGAGCGATGAACAAGGAACTTTCTTAAAATGGATGGACTTAAAGTGCTTTTGACTAAAATATTAAAACTCCATAATTATTACAAGAAATGCTTTCACTACATTTAGAAAGAGGGGCAGCATTTATGCCAACTGAAATATTATTTTTTTGTTCTATATCTACCTCAGCTTTTCTTCAGGTCAGAACAGTTTCCACTTACCTCATATAAGGCTTCCACAACAGCCTTATATGAGATAAGCTAGACTGATTGGCTCAAAGTCAATCAGTTGGCCCTGGAGCTGGACCAATACTTAGAATCACATCTGTCCAGCCAAATCCAAAATTATTAGTAATACATGAATATTTTTGTGTATTATTATTATTATTATTATTATTATTATTATTATTATTATTATATACTTTATTCATTAAACATGAAACTCAGTCAACTGAACATTCAAAAATGTATCACAAATACCGTTGACTGGTGCTAATAGTTGATACAGGTTGCTGCCTGCGTCCTAGGTATCAACCAAGTACCTTCTTAAGATGTACGATGTTCCGAGTAGCACATTTTTTTGCAGTTCCGCTCGTGTTATTGCAGGAAGCTGCAATTTCTTGATGTATTTTATAAAATTCTTGGACACGGTACCAAGTGCCCCAATGACAATGGGTATCACTGTTACATGTTTCATTCATAATCACGTAGTTTTGATGGCCAAGTTGTGATATTTCGTGATTTTTTTCCAGTTCTTTTTCTTTAACTCTGGCATCTCCTGGTACCACGATATCAATACATTGTATGTTTTGGTTTTCAACAACTGTGATATCTGGTGTGTTGTGTTCCAAATGATGATCCGCCTGTATTCGAAAGTCCCACAAGATCTTCACCTTCTCATTTTCGATAACTTTTTAAAAATCCAGAATTATTAGTAATACATGAATGCTTTTGTGTATTATTGTTGTTGTTGTTGTTGATGATGATGATGATGATTTATGATCTGTCCTTCTATCCACAGGAGACTCAAGGCAGAAATAATTTAATGTAATATCTAAATAATGATGAATCAGTAACAATGAGCAAAAATTATTAGGGCAACTTGTTTTCTACTGATCAAAAGATACTAGAGTCATTAGTAGGATCTTTTCTACTTGCTTGTTAAATCTAGAATAATGAACTCCCATGAATCTGCAAGATTTATAGTTTAACAAAGTTACAGTGGTGCTGAAAAAAAAAGACTTATTGTCAGTACTTGCACTTACAACCGTCAAAATGTCCTCCAGGGGGTTAGACTAGATCAGGGGTCTCCAACCTTGGCAACTTTAAGACTTGTGGACTTCAACTCCCAGCAAAGCTGGCTGAGGAATTCTGGGAGCTGAAGTCCACAAGTCTTAAAGTTGCCAAGGTTGGAGACCCCTGGACTAAATTACCTGCAAGGTCCCTTTCAACTTTGTTAATCTGTTAATCAAAATCAGGGTGCAAGATAACCAGTATCTTAATGTATTTATGAAGGTTGCAGTATCCTGGGTTCACATAATCATCATTTTGACCTCCCCAAGGGGCTTCCAACAAGCAAAGTCAATGGGGGAAACCAGATATGCTTAACACAGCAAAAAAAGATCACAAAATCAGGTGCAAAAAAAATCATATCACTAAGTATTTCATTTTTAGACATATACATTATTTTGAAAGAAAACATTCACCTATCTGACAAAATCTTAAATTACACTGGAATAATATTGAACACATATTGCTTGAACCACCAATAGTAAGAACTTCAAAGAACAGCAAAACTAAACAACTACATGACTGGAATCATTTTTTCTTTTTTTTTCTTTTTTTGCTTTCTTTATTTCTCTAATACAGTAGATAAGATAAATAAATAAATAGTGCTGGCTTGCTGTATACCATGGAAAGTATGGGTCATCCAATGCCTTTCCAGTATTTTCAATTCCAGCTCTCATAATTTTGACATTCCCCAAGCTGACTGAAATCAATAGGCATTTCTGACAGCAAAATCCAAACCATAAAGAGTATCAAATTGCTTCGAAACAGGGGGATCCATGGCTTTTTACCTGAATCTGACAAATGCAACCTTTGCTTTTAATTCATGGACAACTCCAGCAGATGGCAGCAGTGCACTACTCTCTTGAAATCTCTGACAACTGTTGTCTCCATCCATTCTTTCAATTGTGTGACTGCATGATTGCTGTCAGCTTGTCAAACTTGTTTATCAAAGGGCAAACTGGTGTAAATCATCCTGGGCCTGAAAGAATGTGTGAGTGTATATGGGTGCCTCTGGGCAAGCCTAGACATGTCATGGCTTACTGAGAATTAAAATAGATAACCAGCTATCTCAAATACATACAAATGGTTTCCAATAAGCTTTTTGAAGAACCTGACATTTTCAAGCAAATTGTATTATCACCTATTTGTTTCTGGAGTTCCCCCCACCCCATTCCACATACTTACTGACATCTCCAGTGCCGCTCCATCAACTTCCAACACAACCAATAAGCGAGAAGGTAAACATCTTCAAGTCAAGTTTGACTACAGATGATTTTATGCTCATGCCCTGAAGTTTTAGTGAAAATACAACAGTTGCTTGTTATTGACTTCTAGAATGCTTTTCTGATTTTCAAGTCTACTTTACAACTCTGGGATTTCCTAGCACTCTCTCACTTGAGTATTAAAGGATTCAGTCCAACCCTGCTTTCTTTTGGAGACCAAACACGATCAATTATATGTTGTCATTTGCTGGGGCAACCCTCCATTAAGCTCTGTTAAAAATGTGCTCCAGAAGGGAAAGTGGGTTGGCAGTTAAGTCACAGAACATTTGTTTCAACGTGACAAAAGGAAGCTTCTCCAGATGCTGCAATGTCTCGAAATGCCACCAAGTGTGTGTGGGGGGGGGGTGTACCAAGGAAATTCAAATAATGTTTTTATTTGAACGTCCACATTATTTGCTTCAGCAAAAAGAAAAAAAAATTCATGGTGATTCAAATAGTTAGGGAGTTGAAGCTTTGGAGTCAGCTCTCCCTTTTCAGAAAATTAGTGTGAAAATAAAAACCCTGCTAATTGAATAGAAATACATCAAAAGCAGATCCAGATCCCTTCTTTCTTTGTTCAGATTTTAAAAGGCAGAGAAAAATTTTAGGGAAATAACTAATATCTTTGAAAATAGGTGAAGTGGGCAGAGGTGAAATCCAGCAGGTTCTGACAGGTTCTGGAGAACCGGTAGCGGAAATTTTGAGCATTTCGGAGAACCAGTAGCAGAAATTTTGAGTAGTTCAGAGAACTGGCATATACTACCTCTGGCTGGCCCCAGAGTGGAGTGGGAATTGAGATTTTGCAGTATCCTTCCCCTGCCACACCCACCAAACCATGTCCACCAAGCAACACCATGCCCACCAAGCCACGCCCACAGAAACGGTAGTAAAAAAAAATGGATTTCACCACTGGAAGGACTCTTCAGCAGAGTGAGTCAAACTGAAAATTAAAGTGGGAATATGAATTGAGAAGAAACTAAAGTGAGGGAATACTGGAAGGAATGTTTTAGGGCCATGTATAAAAGCAGGAAAGATATGTCAAAAATGGAAACAATAGTGTACATTTTAGTTTAGCTAATGAAAAAGAATGATAATTGCTTTAAGAACATCTAAATGTTAAACAGTATTGTCCATGAAGTATTGTTAAAATAAAAATTCCTTACAGCAGTTGTATAGTTTGTTTAACGCTGTGTGAGCACTGCATCTGTGCTGGAGATTGAGAAGAATGTTACTGTTCCTTTAGATAAAATAAAAAATACTGTAGCATGAGGAAAAACTACAGAGGGTTAATTTGTTAAATTGGTTGAAAAATGTTTGGCAAAATTCTGATTGAAAGGATATAAGAGGTGACCATGAAAAACTTTGAGAAGTGTAGTGAGGCTTTATACCAGGCAGACAGCAGGTTCAATAACTTTTTGCTTTTCAAAAGGTTACTGAGAAGAGTATGGCTGTCAGGAAAAAAATGTTGTATATTTGTGTATTTAGAGGAAAATGTATGACAAAGTGAGTAGGCTTCAATTATAGAAATGTTCTGGATAAATAATGAAGTAGAAGATGGGCTGCTGAACATGTTAAGAATGAAATGTGATAAAAGTAAAGCATGCATAAGAAGAAATGGAATGCTTAGCATACACTGTGCATACAATTATTAGGCAAGCTATATTTTTGAGGATTAATTTTATTATTGAACAGTGCTCTTGGTCAATCCAAAATGTTAATAAACCTCAAACCTGAATATTTAAGAAAGCAAAAGTGAAGTTATAGCTTTCTTAGGAGAATATCTATGTGTGCACAATTATTGGGCAACTATTAGTGTGCAGAATTATTATTGAGCTAAATGAAAAATGAAAATTTTCCCATCTCACGCATTTATTTTCATCTGTTGAAGTGAGAATAATTAAAAAAAACAACTCAAAATTTACAAATAAACATTTCTGACATTTAAAAAAAAAATCAGTGACCAATATAGCCATCCTTCCTTTCAATAGCAGTCATAAGCCTTCCATTCATGGAGTCTGTCAGTTTCTTGATCGGTTGATGATCAACTTTTTGTGCAGTAGCAACCACAGCCTCCCAAACACTGTTCAGAGAGGTGTACTGATTTCCTTCACTGTAAAGCTCCCATTTAAGAAGGACTTACAAGTTCTCAATAGGGTTTAGGTCAGGTGAGGAAGGGGGCCATGTCATTATTCTTCCATCTTTAAGGCCTTTACTGGCTAGCCACACAGTGAAGTACTTGGATGCATGCGATGGAGCATTATCCTGCATAAAAATCATGATCTTCTTGAAAGGTGCAGACTTTTTCCTGTACCACTGCTTGAAGAAAGTGTCTTCTAAAAACTGGCAGTAGATTTGGGAGTTGATTTTGAGTCCATCTTCAACCCAAAAAGGTCCAACTGGCTCATCTTTCATAATAACAGCCCATACCACTACACCACCTCCACTTTGCTGGCGTCTGAGTCGAAGTGGAGCTCTGTGACCATTACTGATCCAGCCACGGGCCCATCCATCTGGTCCACCAAGAGTCACTCTCATCTCATCAGTCCATAAAACCTTTGAAAAATCTTCAAATATTTCTTGACCCAGTCTTGTTGTTTCAACTTATGTGTCTTGTTCAATAGTGGTCGGATTTCAGCCTTCCTTACCTTGGCCATGTCTCTGAGCACTAAACATCTTGTACTTCTGGGCACTCCAGGCAGGTTGCAGTTTTGAAATATGACAGCACTTGAGGATAATGGGCTCCTGGTAGCTTCATGTTTGATTCTTCTCAAATCTTTGACAGTTAAGGTGCGTCTTTTTTTCTCAACCTGTTTCTTGCGACCCTCTTGACTATTTGCAACAAAACATTTGATGGTTCTGTGATCACACCCCAATATCTTAGCAATTTCAAGAGTGCTGCATTCCTCTGAAAGCCTTTTTACAATTTTTGACTTTTCAGTCAGTTAAATCTCTTTTTTAGCCCATTTTGCCTGCAGAAAAGAATCTGACTAATAATTATGCACACCTTGATATAGGGTTTTGTGGATCTCCTTAGGCCACACCCTCCCTCATTACACAAATACACATCACCTGATCTGTTTATATCCACTAAGCATTTAAGTTTATACAGCTTGGAGGTGGAAAATATGCATACCAAGGATGATATGGTCAGTTGCCAATACTCAGTTGCCTAATAATTGTGCACACAGTGTATAGTTGTTGTGGAGTCTTTGGTACTCTCTGAGCTTCGTTGTTTTCTTGCAGATGTTTCATCACCAAACCATATAACATCATACCACATATAGTTGATTATTGAACAAGAAGTAAGACAAGGATATATGATGTTGATATTTGTGCCTACCGATATTTTACCCTTCAGTCTTTCTGAATTTCCTTTCTATATTTGTGCAGCAAGCAAAATCTAATTGCAGATTTTCTCTCAAAGAATGCAAAGACAGATATTGCACTTTGTAAAGATAATGCAAAAAGAGAAACTTGGAGCTGTAAGGGGCTAAGGCCGGAATCTTAAATCCAAACCTTTAGCTTAAAAAAGTGTGTGTATAAAGAAACATGTGGAGATAGAAATATTGCACCCCTCCTCTTCATCTTGCTTTGAAGGTTTATCGTCCCTTGGAAAATTAAAGGATCTATTCCTTCAAAAAGAAGGGAAGGGAAGGGAAGGGAAGGGAAGGGCAGGGAAGGGAAGGGAAGGGAAGGGAAGGGAAGGGAAGGGAAGGGAAGGGAAGGGAAGGGAAGGGAAGGGAAGGGAAGGGAAGGGAAGGGAAGGGAAGGGAAGGGAAGGGATGGGATGGAGATTGTGTGAGGCTGTTTTAAAGACAGCAGAACCGAAGTGGGGAAGTGAGGACAGATAACAGAGAAGATAGCAGGACCAAGCACCAAATGACAAAGTAGCAAGCTGCACATACTGGCCTGGCTGGCTGGCAAGACTCAGAATTGAAAGAAAAATAAGTCAGGAATATTAGGAGATGAAATATAGTATACGGTTGGTATAAAGCAGTATACAATAAAATATATTCATTAGTTGGATCCATAAAGCTATAGGACATAAGATGTAGTATTATAAATCTGAGGGTTAAGTTAACAAACAGTCAAGCACAGCAGGAACTTTGTATTTAAGTTCAAGCTTTTGTGAAACTTTGCAATCCAAAAGTCTATAGAGATTCTCAGTCATCCAGGTCATGGTTGTCCCAAAGGTGCTTTTTCAGAAGGCAACTGGGCTTTCTTGTTTTTTTCTTTGAAGTCTTTTCTATTCTAAGAAGTGAAACGTCTTCAAAGAAAAAACAAGACAATCAGTTGCTTCCTCAGAAAGTACCTTTGGGACATTTGTGATCCAAAGCCAGATTTCAGCAATTGGTCCTTCTGCCTGAGTCTATTACCAGCCTCAAACCAAACTGTTCACATACAATAAAAAAGAGTAAGCAGGGGCACTAATGTTGGCAACCAGTGGGGAATATTTTTACAGTAGACTGAGCCATCACAAAGTTGTCCTTCAGGTCAATATTGAGAAGCTGTGCTTTTGAGTTTCAATTATGGAAATTAGTTCTATGTGCAACCGACACACAATTTACTCCACACAAATTCCATTACATAAATTAGCAAAGGAACATCTTATGCCCTTCTCCATTGACCTTCTGCTTCTTTTCTGACTTTATGTGAATAGCTGTACTAATCAGACTGAATGACATGTCCAGTTACAGCTGCCCTTTGGTTTCAAGTTTCAAACTATTTGAACATAATCTTGAGGGAGAAGCCATAGCAGTTAAAGATGTAAAAGTGATATCTATAGATCTAAAGTATGGTATTTGATCTTTCATGTACAATTCTGATTTTATGAGCCTGCAGCCCGGCTTGGCAAGAAAATGTTCTTATGTAAATGGAAAGAAATGAATACTCCTGATATTAAGGAATGGATTCAAGAGATGTGTCCTTTGTCAACTTTTTAAAAATGACTTTATATTCTAAAACTATCAATGGAGATTCTCCATCATCCAGGTCATGGTTGTCCCAAATGTGCTTTTTCAAGAGGCAACTGGACTTTCTTGTTTTTCTTTGAAGATGTTTTGCTTCTCATCCAAGAAGCTGGAGAAGAGCTGAAGAAGCTTCTTGGATGAGAAGCGAAATGTCTTCAAAGAAAAACCAAAAAGTCCAGTTGCCTCTTGAAAACCCACCTTTGGGATAAAACTGAGATGCTGGTCTAGGTATAATTAGTTAAGGACTGAATTAATTGCATATTGGTATCATCTGGATTTTATTGATTTTTTTCTTTATTTTTTGGTTCAATTTATTTTAATCATTGCCAGGTAGATAGTTTATTACCACAGTATATTATCAGTGATACTTTTGTTTGCTTGTTATATTTAATACACTAAAATATTTTTAATAATTCAGACTGAATTGTTATATTTCTAAACATTTTAAAACTTCTCTGACTTTACCACATTCTCTCAGTGATTGGTAGCTCCCTTTCTGATTTGCAGGGTCATGAGGGACTGTATTCAGTTAGCTGTGTAATCTCTTTATGCCAGTTTAATCCACAACAGACAGGAAATGTGAATGCACACACTGGCTTCAGGAACAGCCATTTCCTGCTTGCAATTTGAGATATTAATCCTTGAACAAAAATGAGGAAAAATTTGTGAGTTCCCTTAATATACAGTTTGGGAAAAATCTTAGTTTTACCTCTTTCTCAAGTGCCATCTTTGTATTAAATTTTATTCCATGTATAGAGGATTTACCAGATACAGGCAGCAAATACTCAGAAGATGATAAGAGGTAATTCTGGTCTGTCTCTGCTGCATTGTTATCTAGCAGTCATCTGGATTCTTGCAGTCCATTCTTACAGCTTTCATAAATGTATCTTGGAGGAAAGAGCAGCTGGCAAATAACACTGCTAGTTCTTTACAAGCTGATATTGTACACAGGCAATTATGTCAGTGCAATGCTTCCCCTCATACCTCCCCACACACATCTCACTCACCACCATGCATGCACATGTGTGGACAGACACACACACACACACACATACAAGTGAGGCAAAAAGTTAAGCAGCCCTCATTCAGGAAGCTGATCCTCTCTCCAGTCAACAATCTGATCAGCTGCTCTGCGGGAAGGACATTAGGAGATTTTGGTTTGATTGTTTATAACTAATATTCATTGTGCTTTATTTACACTTTTATTTTTCTTGCTTGTAAGACATTTAGATAAGATCGTTATCCACAACATTAGGACATGAATAATTGCTATACCAATAATAATCCACACTTAATGTTGCATAGCCGTAATCTCAGCGGAGCAAATTATTTTCCTTAGGAAATAAAATAATTCTGCAGCCTGCAGCCTAAGTCTCCTTCTCATCACATTCTCTTGCTGTAACACTTGTGAAGATATTGCTTCTTCAAAGATCTGTCTTCCACATATCCATTTCCAGCACTTTGTCTTTCTCTTGGATGGGGCAGAGTTTCCTTCTGATTATAACCTGGCTTGATGGTAAGAGGCAGAACAAAACAAAACAAAACAGAATAGCAGAGTTGGAAAGGATCTTGGAGGTCTTCTAGTCCAACCCCCTGATCAAGAAGGAAATTCTATACCATTTCAGACAAATGGCTGTCCAATCTCTTCTTTAAAAACTCCAGTGTTGGAGCACCCACAACTTCTGGATGCAAGTCATTCCACTGATTAATTATTCTAACTGTCAATAAATTTCTCCTTAGTTCTAGGTTGGTTCTCTCCTTGATTAGTTTCCACCCATTGCTTCTTGTCCTGCCTTCAGGTGCTTTGGAGAATAGCTTGACTCCCTCTTCTTTGTGGCAGCCTCTTAGATATTGGAAGACTGCTATTATGTCACCCCAGTCTTTCTTTTCATTAAACTAGACGTACCCAATTCCAGCAACTGTTCTTTATGTTTTAGCCTCCAGTCCCCTAATCATCTTTGCACTCTTTCTAGAGTCTCAATATCTTTTTAATATTGTGGTGACCAAAACTGGATGTAATATTTGTTGTGGAGGTTAATAAAATCAATGAACCTTTATCTCTATGAAATTCTACTTAAACAAATGATCCTCTGAAGCAGTTAACAGTAAATTTTTATTTACATAATAAAAACGTAACAATATATATTCAATTAATAAACAGCACTTAGTTACTATGATAAATTATACTGTCAGCTATCTATCTATCTATCTAAATATCTATCTATCTATCTATCTATCTATCTATCTATCTATCTATCTATCTATTCTCTCTAAGCTATGTTATCTATGACTATTCTTCCTCAGAAGAAATATTATTATATACCACAGAACTGCTCTTCTAACAGATTTCCAAACTGCTCATAGTTATCTAACAGAAAATCCTAGAAGACAATACAATTCTAGACAGAAGATCAAACTGAATAGTAAAGTGAAGGGCAAGGTGAAGAGCAAACCGAAGAGCCAGAGCCAGATCAGGGGTTTCTGTTAAGAATATCCTTTTATACTGTTAACTGTGACAGTTAGGGGAGGGCCCGGGAGATTCAAACATATTAGCTGCCCTCTGATTGGCTTATATATCTGTACATTCCAAAAGCCATTAATAGGCACAGCTATAGAGAAATAATTTTTCTCTAACAATATTCCAAGTGTGGTCTTACCAAGGCAATCAGAGGCAGAGTAGTGAATGGAGCCCTGCTATTCTCCCAAATGTGTAGTACCCAAAGCCAATCAAGTGCCACACAGAATTCAGAAAATCTCTCAGGTTTTTCTTCTGCTTTGTACTCGTCATCCTTGACAATAAATAATATTTAATTGCAGAATTAAATTTATTTTTTCCTCTCTCTGTGACATCAGAATCTGCTGCCCCCATCTGAAAAGGACCTGCTTGATGAGTCAATTATTTAATATCTTGTCTTCTTTTTCTTAATATGTTATTGTAAAGTCATTATATCTCAGTAACCCTCACCAGCCTTATACCAAGACAAGCAAACAAATAGACAGCTGTAGTACGCAAAGCAGACCCATCTGCAGATTAACTTGCCAAAAGAGATAGAGATATATTCACATGTCCAGCTGATTAAATTTCCTATCGCTAAGTGCTATGGCTTCCTTCAACTTAATTCAATGAAAATGGCAAGATCAGATATGGAGCAGGATGCGGGAGGGGGAAAAGGCTTTCAACTCCGAGCCCTCCAGTGGCGTCAGGGAAGCTGCATCAGAGTCTTATTATGTCTTGTTATGACACAACAGTGATCGATCTCATTCGAGACAATGATGAACCCGCATACAGATGGGAGGTTGAACAACTAGCCTCATGGTGCAACCAGAACAATCTGGAACTGAACACACTCAAAACCGTAGAAATGGTAGTGGACTTTAGGAGAAATCCTCCCATACTACCACCTCTTACAATACTAGACAACACAGTATCAACAGTAGAGACCTTCAAATTTCTAGGTTCTACCATATCTCAAGACCTAAAATGGACACCCAACATCAAAATCGTCATCAAAAAAAGCACAACAAAGAATGTTCTTTCTACACCAACTCAGAAAGCTCAAACTGTCCAAGGAGCTGCTGATACAGTTCTACAGAGGAATTATTGAGTCTGCCATCTGCACCGCTATAACTGTCTGGTTTGGTTCTGCAACCCAACAAGACAGTCACAGATTTCAGAGGATAATTAGAACTGCAGAAAAAACAGTTACTACCAACCTGTCTTCCATTGAGGACCTGTATACTGCACGAGTCAAAAAGAGGGCTGTGAAAATATTTATAGACCCCTCATAACCTGGACATAAACTGTTTCAACCCCTACCCTCAAATAACGCTATGGAGCACTGAACACCAGAACAACTAGATACAAGAACAGTTTTTTCCCGAATGCCATTGTCAGGGTGGCAATTAATCCCATTCTGCTTTTGGGTAATTGCACCTTGATTTAGAGAATGGATCGTGACCTTCCCTTGAAGTATACATTAAGAAAATAAACCCGAAGATATATTTTCTAAGAAAAACTCATTTATTTGTTATAAAGAAAATAAAACATCTTACTAATCTAATTAGTTACATCTTGGCAGCTTTCCCGACTACCTCTCCTGGCTGGAGAACAAAGAAAAGATAGAAGAAAGAAAGGAATGTGGACATGCGCAGTTAGCTTAGAGATAAGAACTTGGCAAGTCTGAAAGTTCAAAAATAAGAGCTCATCTGGTAAATACAAAAACGTAGTGACAGCCATCACTCTGCTAAACAAATAATTCCCTCAACACTGTCAAACTATTTACTAAGTCTGCACTACTATTAATTTTCTCATCATTCCTATCACCCATCTCCTCCCACTTATGACTGTATGGCTGTAACCTTGTTGCTGGAATCCTTATGATTCATATTGACTAATATGATTTGATTGCTTATTTGTACCCTATGACTATCATTAAGTGTTGTACCTTATGATTCTTGACAAATGTATCTTTTCTTTTATGTACACTGAGAGCATATGCACCAAAGACAAATTCCCTGTGTGTCCAATCACACTTGGCCAATAAAGAATTCTATTCTATTCTATTCTATTCTATTCTATTCTATTCTATTCCATTCCATTCCATTCCATTCCATTCCATTCCATTCCATTCCATTCCATTATGGCTTTTGAGACACTTACGGGGTGGGGGGGATTTTTAAGTGTGTTAACTCTCCTCTCAGATACCAAAATGATACTGAGCACAGTTCACTTTCTTAAATATGCTCACTGCTGGCTAGGATACATGGCTACCAGATAGAGCAGTGAGCTTATATACAATTAGATCTTCTGTTCAAATAAGTTAACCGCCCCTATATTCAATCCCCATGAACATTCACAGGTATGGCATCAGGAATCAGAAATGATCCATCATTGGATCAATTCGTAAAAACCAGAGCATAAAAGTGGGATTGGTATAAGGCATTCACAGGCAATCATGAGGTAATGAAGACATGTATGGTGATACATGTATGGTGATATCACATCTCCATTCTTTCATATGTCCATCCTATTATTGGAGGCAAGAGGCAAGTCAGGAGAGTTGTGTCATAATGTCACAACATACCTCAGTTCCACCCCCCCTCGTCATACCTGTGAATGTTTAGGGGGCTTGATTAGGTGGGTTAACATATTTGAACAGAAGATCTAATTCTATATAAGCTCAGTACTCTTTCTGGCAGCCATGCAACTTAGACAGCAGTGAAAAGCTTGTAGCTAGCCATGGACTCTGGGAGTTGTAATTCAGCCCAGGAATCAAGAAAAGACATGGCATTCCTCTCAAAATATTTTCTCTTTATCTCTTAACCAACTCTGCCTATTGTCTAATCCCAAAGTCTATATACTAGCATTTCATCAGACCACTCAGTACATCTCTAAAGTCTTTAGATTTTTCAAACTCTAGTTACTTGCCTCTTATACAGTAAATGAGAATAGAAACTTAGAGGTATATTATAACAGACTATTTGTTCCCAAGAACAGATTTGTGTCAGTGTCATGAGGTACAAAGGGACAACATCCACAGATATTATGAGCTCGGAGTAGTATGTGTACAAGCATTTAAGTGCAGGAAATATTTTATAGCAGAAGCTGGACATAAAAAGCTGAAACAGTTCTCAAATATCTCTGCAATCTGTAAACATATTTTCTCCAAATACAATACAGTGATGGAAATCCTTTGAAGGGAGTAACTTCAGGATCCAGACTGGTAGACAAACTAACATAAATCCATAGATGTACAAGACGTTTGTTCTGCCAAAAATTACAGAAATAACTCTCTAGCACAAACCTATTCAAGATACATCTGTCATAATAACTCAGAAACAACAGTCACCCGCAACATAGTTTTCACACAATGTAGCAGATGGTTGAATAATGCAAATTTAAAATGATAGCACTATTGTCATGGTCTGTCAGCAAACCACTTCAAAATCCAGTATTTTAGTGCAACAAATTACTCCTGACTTTGAAAATATCTGTAGAATTTATGTGAAATATTATTATTGTTGTTGTTGTTGATTGCACAGTTAGCCAGATGTTTAGTCTAGATTGACATTTTTATCCCTCTACCAAATCCTTCCCAATCTGGGGTCAACAGATGTTGTTTGATAGTGTTAAAGATATCATTATAGGATGTGAGCTGTTCCAGCTAAAGCTGCCTTTTGCAACTGAGGGAAGATGATTTTGTTAATGCCAAGGATGTTCAAGTGGTACTCCAGATGTTTTGGAATTGTCTCCAAGGTGCCTATTACTACTAGCACCATCTTTACTTTGTTTTGCTATAGTCATTCTACTTCCATTTGCAGGTCTTTATATTTTGTGATTTTCTCTAGTTCTTTCTCTTCTATTCTGCTGTGTCTACTGTAGGTACTACCAGGTCCATTATGCAGACTTTTTCTTATCTCTCTCTTAAATCTGGAGTGTTATGTGGCAGGTGCCTCTCTGTTTGAATTATAAAGTCCAAAAGCACTTTAACTTCTTTATTGTCTTTTATTTTCTCTATTTTATGGTCCCACTAGTTCTTGCTTACAGGCAAATGGTATTTCTTGCAGATATTTCAATGAACCATTGTTGCTACTTTGTCATGTCATTTTTTGTAGTCAGTCTGTGCAATCTTCTTGCAGCAGCTAACTAAGTGATCCACTGTTTCTTCAGCTTCTTTGCAAAGTTGGCACATGCTTTCTGTTGCTATCTTCTCAATCCTGGCTTTGTATGCATCTGTTCTTAAGGCTTGGTCTTGTACAGCCAGAATTAGCCTCTCTTTCTTCAGCATTCCTCTCTTAGCCATCACCAGGTCTCATTGTTATCTGCATTGCCTGCTTGTGTGTGTTTGTGTGAGCATGCATACTGGTCATCTAACACTTTGCCTTGCCATGTCTCTTTTCTATTTTTCATTTGGTCTTTCTTGTAGGCCAGTTTGGTTTCTCCGGTATTAAAAAAGCCTTCATGGTGTACTAGCTTCAATGTATCTTCTTCACTGTCCTTCAGATATTCTTCCAATGCCCCTTTTTCTCCATCAGCTGTCTGGTGTACTAATAACAGTCCATGACAACCTATGTTCCTTGGTAAGTAAAATCTGTCAACATTGCTGTGTGGATGTAGGAATGATTCATTGTCATTTGTTTGTTTTTTAATCTTCCTATCCAGGGATTTTAGTTCTGCTTGAGTCCAATTCACTATTGCAACTGTACATCTAATGACTAGAATAACCCAGATGTTCATTGCCTTGATGGCATTTTCTCCATTGAGGTTGAACTTTAAGATCTTCTTCACTCTCATGTTGTATTTACTTCTAACCTTCTTCTTGACTTCAATGTGCTTGAAGTTGTCAGCTGGAAGGATGCTCAGGTATAGTTCTGATCATCTTCATCCAGACTTTTGATATTATTTCCATAGGGCATCTTGATTCTTTTAAGATTTCACTATTTTCCCCTATAGGATGGCACGTTTGTCCAGCCCAAACTCCATTGCAACATCTTGCCTATATGTGTGTAACGTGTTGAGCAGTGATTGTATTTAGGATGGTATTTTTCCATACAACTTTCGATCATCCGTGTAAAAGAGGTGAGATAGCCTGGCAGATGTTTTTGAAGTTTGATAGACAGTGTCTGACTTGTTCAGTATTGTTGACAGAGGGATCAGTGCAATGAAAACAGCAATGGTAATAATTAGTCCCCTTGAAATATTCCTCTCTTGATATTCCTCTCTCAGTCTATCACCACTAACATTTACATAAAGCTTCTGATGTTTCTATGAACTCCTTTATTTCCAGGCACTTGATTATCCAGTCATGTGGTAGGGAGTCAAATGATCAGTCCAAGTTATATTCAAGTTAGTCTTCCTTCTCTTGCAGTTTTTCACAATCATCTTTTCATGTTTTGTTCCTCTGCTGCATGGGCGGTTTCTTTTCTGTTCAAGTGGAAAGAGTTTGTTTTCAACTAGATGCTGTTGGATTGCATCAGTTGTCACACCAGTTAGCAATTTGAAAGTTATTTACAAGCAGGTCATTGGCCTGTAGTTGTCTGGTGCTGCCCTTTTTGTTAGATCTTTTATTATCAAGTGGATTTTGACAGATGTTAATCAATATGTAATTTCCTTCCTTTGCAGTATGTTGTTAAACTGTTTGGCAATGAGTAGCTGTAGAGTAGTCAGATGTTTCAACCAAAAACCATGCCCTTCATCTTTACCTATTGCTGATCAATTTTTTTAATCTTTCTTCCTTTTTTCCACTATTTCTGCTGCTATTACAAGTTCTTTCATTTCAGTTTCTTTTTTATTCTTATCCACCCCCTTTGTCAAAGTTGCGTTCTTGTCATACTTCTTTGGATTATGCCATGGCTATACCCAGAACCAGATTGTTCCTTCTTTTTCAGGTGGTGACTGGTTCATTGCAGTTTCTCCCTTAAATTGTTATATGATATATCACATACCATATATGATATCTCATGTATCACATATATTATATATCATACATCATATATCATACATCATATATCACATGATGGAAGTCATAAAAATTTAAATATATGAATAAGGAAAGGAACAAATGTTTTATATGGTGAGGTTGAGACAATTCTGATCTCCTGTTCTAACAATAATTGCACCATTTTAGAACATCCCTTCTACGAGGAACGGAGGCTGATAAGACGTTGCAGTAAATGTCAGGTGCTCATATTCTTCTGATGGCAGACTGCCAAGATTCTTCAAAACCACCAATATCTATCTCCTCCTATTGACTTATATAGAGATGAAAACTGCCAGGCCTTGAACAGATTCCCAGAGGCTAGCTGAAAGAATGGGGAGCTCAAGTAGTATTTTCATCAATCCTTCCAGTTGAGCATTGTAGCATAAGAAGAGAGAATGAGAATGTTCACTTAAAGGTGAAGGGGTGACTAAATAGAGTGGTCAAGAAGAGCTTGGGGCTCCTAGACATGCATGAAAATCCTAGCAAGATATAAGCTACATGTGATAAAGACTGAGATGAACGTGTTCATCAGGTGCCCTACCACTCACTTATCAGGAAAATGTTAAACTGGGGGAAAAAGGACAGTGACAAAAGCCCAGAATTAAATACAATATCAAGGACTAGAAACAAAGCAATAAGTGGAAGGGTGGAAGAAAGATTGGCATGCAACTGGAGCAACAAACCACTAGAGGATACCATGCACCATCTCAGATATTTCTTCACTAATGCATGGAATATAGAAAACACAGAGAACTTGGAATCCTAACATATTGTACAAGAACAAATATGACAATCACACGCATCATTGAAACTTCATGAGATGACACATGATTAGAATGAAAAACATGCCATAGAATATACCTGCACAGAAAGTCCTGAATTAGACTGATTTCCAATGTTTGTGTTTGAGTAATAATAAGGGGAGAGAGAAACAAAAGAGGAGCTGACTGGACAAGCAGAAGGTATGGATGAATATTTTCGGTGCCAGATGACCAAACTTTCAAAGAGCCACACAATAGTAACAAAAGGAAATTTCCATGAGCCTGACATCAGCTGGAAATCTAATTCTTGACAAGAGTCAAGATACAAGCATTTTTTTCTCCTCTCTTTCTTACAGTTTCAGTTATCATAAGGTAGAAATGGGAATAAGGCAGTCTACAATCTTGGACCAAATTATTACTAAGAGGGAGCAGTTGATTGGTTGAAGAGAAAGTAAAGCCCTTGGAACTTTGGGGAGAAAACTGACCATAATACTTGAGTTCATGATATCAAGAAAAAAGAGAAATTGAAGAAAGTCGTATCTGCACTGTCAACTTTAGAAGAGCTGATTTGCAGAACTTTAATGGAAGGTTAGTAATATCCAATGGCTTGAAATTGTGAAAGAGAAGAGGGTCTAGAAAAAAATGTGGAATCCTGCAAAACAAGATACTAATGTCTTAATAGAGACAGTTCCTGCTAGAAGGGAAAATGGAAGACGGTGAAAGAGAACAGGGTGGTTACACAGAGCTTTCTAAAATACTGAAAAGAGAAAGGAACATGTAGAGAAGGCAGAAGGAAAAATGTATAGCTAAAAAAGGATACAAGGCTGCCAGTTATCAGAAACAGTAGGATCTGTGTCAGGAAGGCTAAAGAGAAGAAAGAGCTGAAGTTTACAGAAATGCCCAAAGTAATCACCATCAACATTACAAAGGCTTTTTTGAGTATGTCAAGGATAATTACTTTAATTTAACTCTTTGAATAAAACTGAAGTTTCAAGGACAATGTAGCTTCGCTGTCACAAAATGACAAGGAGTGATTTGTAGCCATGACGTCTTCCTTAAGCATCAGGGATGGGGAGAGTATAGGGCCGTGATGGCGAACCTATGGCACGCATGCCACAGGTGGCACACGGAGCCATATTAGTGGGCACACCAGCTCAGCTCTGGGGTGCATGCGCGCGCCGGCCAGCTAATTTTCGGGCCTTCTGGGCCCACCAGAAGTAGGGAAACTGCCTCTGGAGGGCCTGGGGGCGGGGTGGGGAAGGCCCGTTTTTCTTTCTTACCTGGCTCCAGATCCTCTCTGTGTATCTGGGAAGGGCGAAAGCAGCCTTTCCCACTCCCTTGGAGGCCCCACGGAAGCTGAAAGGGCCCATTTCCCGACTCCCGGTGGGACAGGAAGTGACTTTTTTTCCTGTCCCCAGCCTCCAGAGACTCCTAGAGAGGCTCCTACAGACTCCTAGAGAGGCTCCTAGAGACTCCTAGAGAGGTTCTGGAGGCTGGGGACAGCAAATAATGTCACTTCCTGTCCCACCGGGAGTCAGGAAATGAGCCCTTTCAGCCTCCGTGGGGCCTCCAAGGGAGTGGGAAAGGCTGTTTTCGCCCTTCCCAGATACACAGAGAAGATCTGGAACCAGGTAAGAAAGAAAAACAGGCCTACCAGGCCATCATGTGCCAGGAGCGGGGGGGAGGGGTTTGCGCACGCATGCGCATGGGCACGTGCGTGCACGACCCTCCCCCGCCCCCCCCTCTCCTGGCACGCGATGGCAAAAAGGTTAGCCATCACTGGTATAGGGGAACCCTGAATCCTGTACCCATAGATGGGGAAGGGGTAAAGGTAAACATATCCTGTTTTCTCCAAAATAAGACATCCTCTGATAATAAGCCCAATTGGGCTTTTGAGCACATGGCAATAAGGCCAAGCGCTTATTTCAGGGTTCAAAAAAATATAAGACAGGATCTTATTTTCGGGGAAACACAGTATTGTATGCTCACCATTTCTCTCTTTCAAAACTGTCTAATATTTTTTAATGCAGATTAACCGTCTACTTCTATCCTACAGGGTAAATCAACCAGATGATTTTCTCAGATTTCTCTTATTTGTGTAAGCATGAGTTGGCTCTAAGGCTGCTTTATCTCATCCCACTTCTCACATGTTCTGTACTCTCTTATCCCCTATCATTATGCTTCTATAATTGCTCTTGCTCTTTTTTTAATCTCGTTTCTCCTTGGCCCCACAAATCCCTGCACTAAAGACCTTGAAGCTTTCAAGGCTTTTAGCTGATGCCAGCAGACATGTTTCTCCAGGCTTGTCATAAAACTGCTGGTCCATGAAGGAGAGCAACGGGTACATCTTAGAGAAAGGAAAGCGGAATAGGAAACTAAACAAGTAAGGAATATAATGGGAAAAAAGTGAACCATGCTAACATAATAACAAATTGTGATGTGGTATAAGGGATCTGACTAGAAAGGAATCACATTATTGTAACATCAAAACCACACTTGTCAAATTGATTCTTTCTATAATGTTAAATAAGGGGGTGGGAGAGCATTTCTAAAACCCATATGGAATGCATAGTGATTTTTTCCAGTAATACAGGGATCCTTGATCATCAAAATGTAAGAGTATATTATATGTTCTCAAGGACATTTAGGCAGTAGCTACTATATGAGGCACTAATGGTGGGGGTTGTTTTCTATGATGGGATTGCTGCTTAATAACTTCTTGGCAAATAGTAGACAGCAAATTTCATTCTCTTCAGAAGGTGAGAACCAGGCATCTTTTTCAAAACGAAAGAAAAGCTGCTGCTGTGTTTGCAGGAATTTTAAAATCAATATTCTGCCTGCAAATGTGGATTATCCCTTTGCTCCAGCACATTTTATTGTATTCTTTTCTTTTTTAAAAAAAAACAAAAAACAGAACTTTCCTTTCACCATAACTTTGGATGACAGCTTCTATTCTCCCATCACCCCTTGATGCTTGCTGGCTCTTAATAGATTTTACCACCCATTTTATCCAAGAATCAAAACTAGACAATTTCCTAAGGCCAATTTAGAAAACCTCCCCAGCTTGATTTTTGCTGCTCCAGTTAATAGTGCCTACTTTCCCTTAGCAGGCTCCTCTAGATAAATTGATAATACTACCGTTTGAAATATATTGTACCCAGCAGCACACAGAAGCTACAGCCACTCTAAACGTTCATCATAGAAACAGCTGGAGGGTATGGATTTTGGAGAGACAAAGAAAAAGGAAGATAAATTGGAGAATATGCATTATATCTTTTATGAGTGGGACGGTAATCATACTAATGGGATATAATGTATATGTAAATCCAATCTTAGGCATCCTTGAAAAAGTTTCTATTATGGTAATATTGTTCTTAAAACTAGGTTTTCTTATAAATATCATTCTTAAAGTGCTTTTTTGAGTATATTGAGTGTATTGAGCATTTGTGCAAGGAAGGAAAAAAGTAAAATAAAATGTTTTTCTTCTACTTTTTCTTTCTTTCTTGCACTTTTATGTCTCTCTTTGAGAAATACTGGCTAAATGCAGAGCAAAGGCTGGGTAGTCCCAGGTTCACACCATGGGTTCAGCTTTGAGCCATTCTGCATTAGCCAACCTCACAGATTGTGGTGCAGGAGTTGTTGGGCAGGGAGCAGGGGTGCTATTCTGATAGGTTCCAAAGAACTGATAGCAGAAATTTTGAGTAGTTCGGAGAACCGGCAAATACCACCTCTGGCTGGCCCCAGAGCGGGGTGGGAATGGAGATTTTGCAATATCCTTTCCCCAGGAGTGGGGAGGGAATGGGGATTTTGCAGTGTCCTTCCCCTGGAGTGGGGTTGGAATGGAGATTTTGCAGTATCCTTCCCTTGCCACGCCCACCAAGCCACGTCCACAAAATCGGTAGTAAAAAAATTTGAATTCCACTACTGGCAGGGAGGGAAGAGAAGTAAGAGAAAGCCAATCTATGCTTGCTGCTGGACTTTTGGAGGAAATGTAGATTGTAAATCTAACAAGCAACCTGAACCAATTTACAATGGAAAAATAAAAGAACAGAGGTTTCATGTGTGTGTGTGTGTGTGTGTGTATCACAAGTGGGAATATTGAGCATAACAACCGAGCAATGCTAAATGTCTATGGAGATTCTCAATCATCAAGGTCATTAGATGTCCCAAAGGTGCTTTTTCCAAAAGGCAACAGGACTTCTGTTTTTTGTTGTTGTTGTTTGACAACGTTTCACTTCTCATCCAAAAAGCTTCTGTAGTTCTGAACGGAAAAAGCTTCTTGGATGAGAAGTGAAACATTTTCAAACCCACCCACTCACCCCAAGAAAGTCCAGTTGCTTTTTTGAAGAAGCACCTTCAGGACAACTGAGCTAAGAATCGTGGATGGATTGACAGAATGGAGTTAGTGTGTGCAGAAGTAAACCTTCTAATAATATGTGTATTATTAAAAGAAAATGGCAAAGCAACATACAGTAAACACTGTTAAGGATCATGAAAGAAAGTATACAAAGGGACATAATCTGGAACAACTGACAGCCAGTGATTTCCAGAACATTATAAAATATATTGCCAGCCAAGATGGATAAGACAATGAGGATGGATAGTGCAGAAATTTATAAGACTATTACAGAAGTGCACAGGAGAAAGCAACTAGAACTAGAATTGAACTTGAGACCTTTCAAGAAAGCCCAGGATACAACATACACATTTACACCATATATCCCCAGGGTTACAAAATATTATGTTTACAAAGATGCTCAGGGAATTTTAAATTCGATGGAACAAGTGAAATAGCCAGAGGAAGATTCAGTTACTTTAAAGGAAGAAAGGACTAGAGGCCAATAGATACAGTATGTCTGTCATATTCCCTTTGCAGGGAGAGTAGACCAAATAGCAAATGCATAGATGGAGGTTTTTTTTATTTTCTACAAGATATTATTTTTCTCCAAGAAGCTTGGTTGATGGGAAATAATGTGATAGCATTCCTTGGCTATAGGTATTTTTATAAATGGCCAAAAAAAGACCAAAAGATGGGACATGTTAAAGGGAGCTTAAAGAGCCTAACCACAGTACATCTTGATCTGGATATTATGGAATATGTGAAATTCAAATGCTGAGGCTGAAATCTCAAGAGACAATGTCACCTGACAACAAATAAATTGGGATAACCTGAAAGAGTCATTATTTGATATGTTTCATCATCTTACAAGTGCAGGTTTAATTATTTGCGGGGATTATAATGCTAGAATGGGCTCAGGTTTGGAAATATGGAACTGAAAGGGTAAAGGCTTTTTTGGAATGAAAGGTAGTTTTCCTCTAGTTCCTATTTCACATGACAAGATCCAAAACAAATGTGGATTAGAACTACTTAAATTAATGTATAAATTACAAATGGCCAGTTTATATGGATAACAATGGAATCGAGCCATGGTGGCGCAGTGGTTAGAGTGTAGTACTGCAGGCTACTTCTGTTGCCTGCCAGCTGCCTGCAATTTGGCAGTTCAAATCTCATCAGGCTCAAGATTGACTCAGCCTTCCATCCTTCCAAGGTTGGTAAAATGAGGACCCAGATTGTTGGGGGCAATAAACTGACTCTGTAAACCACATAGAGAGGGCTGTAAAAGCATTGTGAAGCAGTATATACGTCTAAGTGTTACTGCTATTGCTACTGACTTGGGGTTCTAATACATCAGTCAGCCACAGAGGGGGAGTACTGTTTTTCATTATATATTCATATCACCCTCAACAATCCCAATAGCACTGTATTTTGATATTATAGCTTGACCAAAGTGATCACTTACCACTTGACTCAGACTTAATGTGGATATGTGGAAATAATATAGCACAAGACAGTCACAATATAAAAGCTACTACAAAGAATCAGAAACAATTAAAGTGGACATCCCCTCGGCCAAAGTTGTAAGATTAATGCTATAGCCCAACAATGCTATAGCAGAGGGTCACACTTATTCAAAAACCTGAAAATGCAAATATCAAATATGAGGAAGTGGCTGGAAATATAGTTGGGAATTTTAAACCATTGGTGTGTAAATCATGGCAAGGAAAAAGGACTGTAACCAGAGCCCCATAGCTTAACCACAGATTAAGAACTGATTAGATAAGTGAAACAAATTATAAAGGATAAATCATTTGGCAGAATAGATGTAGCGAGAGATAAATACTGAAAATATCAAGCATTGATAAGGAGAAGGAAACAAGACAGAAGACTGTTATGTTTACAAAATACTGATGCAAAATTCTGGGAACTAGTTTCCCAAGGCCAGAGAGTAATAATAAAATAATAAGAGAATATTTCATCTAAATTTTGGATAATTTATTTCAAAAATAAATTTGAGGATATTAGAATATCAAGTCAGCAGTTAATGGGTACAGATATATTAAAAATATAATTAAAATAACCCTCAATCACTGCTGCAGAAATTAAAAGAATAATTTCACAACAGGCAGCTGGCAAAGCCCAGGGAGAAGATATGTTACTGCCAGAATTTTTTAAGACATTCCATGATTGATGGGCTCCTACGCTCATGTCCTTGTTTACTTATATCGATGCCATGGGAGCAAATCCTTGTAGACTGGAAAAATAGTGTAGCAATTTCAATATTTAAAAAGGGAGATTCCACAACCTCACTAACCTTCACCCTATAAGACTTATTGACACAGAGTGAAAGTTATATACAAGGTATCTTTTAAACAGATTTATTGATTGGAGCGATAGGTAGGTAGACAATAGCAGAAGGACAGGCAGGCTTCAGAAAGGGACATGTGTACTATAGATCAGTGTTTCAGTTTAGAACATCTGATTCACAAATCATTAATGGTCCCTCAAAATGACTTTATGCATTTATTGATATATTTTCTGCCTATGAAAAATAAATAGAGGAAAATTATGGGAGAAGTTTTAATTACTGATATAGATAGATTAGCTAATATAAAATTACCCAATGTTCAAGTAGGTTACCTAATATAGTATACAAATTATATGATGACACTTACATACAAGTACAGATAAATCTCAATGGCTCCTTAACAAAACAGTTTAAAATCACAAAATGTGCCTAACAGGGCTTCACACTGGCTCTCTCCCTCTTTTAAGTTGTATATAAACAACACTGTAGAAGAGCTTAATAATCCTTCTTTTTATGCTTTATCAATTAGAAGTAGAAAGTCCCAATATACAGAGATGATATGGTACTGATGTCAACAATAATTGGAATAAGAAGGATTCTGACAGCGTTTATAATACTTACAGACAGATTATTCCAAAACCAACTAGTATTTGCTAAGAGATCAAGATATACTGTATCAATGGACCTTAGATGATAAGGAGATAGAACAAGCGAGGTCATTCAAGTATTTGGATATCCATTTTACTGAAATACTAACAATGGCTATGAGGTTAATCAGAGCCATTTGCTCCTTCTTCTATTCAAAAGAAGGCCGGCTAGTACAGTCTGGACTCACAATTTTCTAGGGGAAAACAATCTCACAGTTGACATATGAAGCCTCAATATGGGGTTTCTAAACTAAAAGAATTAGAGGTGGTCCAAAATAAATCCAGGAGATCAATCTTAACCTTACTCTTATCTGTACCAGCAGCAATATTGAGATTAGAAGTGGCCCTTTCATTAATTAATTAATTTAAATAAAGAAAGCAATAGTCTAATATTATAGAAGGCTAATCCTCTTGCCCGACACTTTTTTTGGTAAAACAATGCCTCCATGAACAACTTAACAGTAATGGATGGGTGAATAACTCTTTAAACCTTTCTCACAATTTTCACTAGAGCAAGAACTATTGAACAATGTAGATTATCATTCATTATTGATGGTCCCCAGGGGTGCAATGGCTCACCAGTTAAAGCTTTTGAGCTTGTCAGCTGGAAAGCTGACAGCCCAGTTTCAAGACCTGAGCAGCGCACAACAGGGTGAGCTCCCATTACCTGCCCCAGCTTCTGCCCACCTAGCAGTTCAAATCAGGGGTGAAATCCAGCAGGTTCTGACAGGTTCTGGAGAACCGGTAGTGGAAATTGTGACTAATTCGGAGAACCGGCAAATACCATCTCTGGCTGGCCCCAGAGTGGGTTGGGAATGGAGATTTTGCAATATCCTTCCCCTAGGAGGGGAGGGAATAGAGATTTTGCAGTATCCTTATTTATTTATTTATTTATTTATTTATTTATTTATTTATTGGTTCGATTTATATGCCGCCCTTCTCCGGGGACTCAGGGCGGCTTACAATGCGTTAAGCAATAGCCTTCATACTTTTTGTATATATCTGCTTAGTAGGGCTTTCGGGGCCCCCTAAGCGGTGTTCTTTTTATACAAAGTCAGCTTATTGCCCCCACAATCCAGGTCCTCATTTTACCTACCTTGGAAGGATGGAAGGCTGAGTCAACCTTCCCCTGGAGTGGAGTGGGAATGGAGATTTTGCAATATCCTTCCCCTGCCATGCCCAGCAAGCCACACTCACAGAACAGTAGGGGGAAAAAAATGGATTTCACCTCTGGTTCAAACGCATGCAAATGCAAGTAAATTAATAGGTAGTACTTTGGTGGGAAGGTAACAGTATTCCATGCACCTTTGGAGTATATCCAATGCCATGCTGGCTACATGACCATGGAAAACGTCTTCAGATAATACTGGCTCCCTTGGCCAAGAAACAGAGATGAGCACTGTGCCCTAGAGTTTGACACAATTACACACGGAAACCTTTACCTTTACTATTCTTTAAAATTTTTGAACAAAATGAAGATAAAGAGTAGGTATGCAACCTTAAATTAGTCAAGTGGTATCGATCTTCCAAAGATGGACAAGCAATATCATCTATTTACAGTTACTTACATCCCATTCCCTGATACACACTTTCATAGAACTTCACTTTCAAACAACGCCAGCAGCCTATTTAAATGGAAGATTTAAATAATCTTTAAATCTTAAAGGGTTAACAATTGCACAGCGTTTATGCATTTGTAATAATTCACATGAGGAAGATCTGATCCATTACTTACTACACTGTAAATTATATCAGGAACCTAGACCTACGTTCATCAAGCTAATTGTTAATCCATCTGAATCAGTCTAGCATAGAAGGAAAAAAATTTTTTTATTTCCTGCTGACTAACGTAGATGAAGATGTAACAAAGCCAGTTGCATTGTTTGCAATGGCCGCAAGGAAGATAAGAAAGCAGATGCTGACAGATAGTGCTGTTAATATTAGAAGGGATGTATTGAACATATGGATTGTTGCAATTTTATATGAATTCTGCTAAAAAGTGTGGTTGCAAATAAATGTATTAATAAAAAAACCAAATTTATTCATTAGTTGCAAATGGAGAAAATTAACATAACCAACTCTAAGCACTCTAAGTAAAATTTTTGGATTGCCTATCATCCTGAGCTAAGAGACAGTAGCTGGCCCAAGGTCACCCAGCTGACTTTGTGCCCAAGGCAGGATTAGAACTCATGGTCTCCCAGTTTGTAGCTGTAAATATGTTTGTAACTGGCTTTCAAACACCATAATAAGGATATTGTAAATACCCATACTTAGATCCTGCCTCAGGATCCTTCAATGGAAGAGGACTTAAGAACCAAAACTGCGGAGGTCCTGAAGGCGTGGACAATATCCTCATTATTTTTCTTCCTATTTCCATGTTTTGCTCTTTCGCTGCACAAGATAATCCGTCTTGCCTGAATAACATTACACCGCATATTCAGAGTTTTTATTTTCCTCCATAGAACATAGGCTATTTTGGTGCAAAATAAGATTTAAAAACCAAAAAAAAGTTCGCATAGCCCTAGGCATCACAAACATTGCTCATGCAACCTGAATCTTTCTTCAGCAAAGGAGATTAGCTGAAAACAAGTTTTGTCCCTGTAAACTGTCCAGTTTCATGTTTCCTATGGGTTCAGAGACCTATGAGAGATCATGAATTTTGAAATCTTCCTGAAAGGCAAGAATTTTTAATTTGGGGGTCAATGGCTAGACGACAGGCGGTCCATGACCTTGGAGGAGGGGAAAAATTATAGCCTTAATTTCCCTAACCTCTGAGATTTAGCTGGTCTTGTTATTGATGAATAGAGAAGCATGAATATTACTGTGGTACATATTATTTAAATTTAATCGTCTGATTGTTTAAACTATTAAATTAAATATTTTGGTAGCTGTATGTGAGCATAAGTGCTTTCCTTTGTAAAAACGACCGATATTTTATGTATTTAAAGACATTTTTCAGAGGAGAGGTCGGTAGATTTCACCAGACTCTCAGAAGGGTCCATGGCGCAGAAAGAATTATAACTCTAGCTTCAGGGTAAAAGTAAATCAGGATAAACTCAAGCCCCGACTATAATTTTCAAGTCACAAGTTTCAGAGAGCCAGCAAGGACACTCTGTCCATGACATTTAGCAAATTTCCTTTGGAGTGGCACCTGGTGAGGCTTAAAATTGTGCATCTGAAAGAAGGCATTTACTGACTGCTGTGCTTCTCTAAGGTTCAGCTGGCCAGCATCCTATCTGCCTTCTGAAGTCCATTTCACACAGGAAGCTCCTTTGCAACCTAGTGGGATCTTGAAAGAAAAACCAATTAACAGCCATCCAAGGGAGGAACACCAAGCTCTCCTTTGGAAGGCTTGTGCCAGCTGTCTACCCATCAGATGACAGCAAGATAGCAACCATAAAACATACATGAAACCATCTCTAGGAAGTTCCAAGCTCCCCTACAGAGAAAGGAGAAAACAGATCCCTGTAAGAGGGTGGGAGTGGTGGTAAACAATAACTACAGGTAATCCAAAGCACCAGAGTGAGGAAGTGGTTAACCCCGTTGGTGGGAAGGAGAATAGGAAGGTTAAGAAGGCGGCTAATGCAGCTGTTGGGGCAAAATATCTACTCCAGGCAAAGGCAAGAGTTGTGTGCCAGGCAAGACTATTTCTTCTCAAGCCCTTCTGTTGTGAGAAGATGCAAGCAACTGCCTCTTGAGAGCTAGCAAGAAGAAACTGCTTCCCTGGCATCTCCTCTTTATTCCTGGTTCCTCCCCACCCACCCATTTCTGTGCTTCTGTGCGTGCATGCATGCACTGGCATGTCCCTGTCTGATCTTTTTCTGCCCACGTCTGTCTCCCAGCTTTCCCGCCGCCCCCTTGTCTGCCCGATTCTGCTTCCCCCACCTCAGAATGCGTGTCCTCCCTCTCTTGTCTCTAGGATCTTGTGGGCACATTTTTTTATGCATCCATTGCCTCCTGCCCACCCCCGCCCCTCGCTCTCCACCCCTCCCTGGCCACTGCCTCCCTGCCTCAGCTCAGTGGGGTCTGCAGCCCCTCCGCTCTCCTGTTGCTCAGAGATGAGGAGGCAGTTGCTAAGAGACAGAGAAACGTCAGTACCTGGCCCTCAAGGAAGAAAGAGAGAGCGAAAGAAAGAAGGGGAAAGGAGGTGGGGAAAGACCTGGTTGGAATCACACACACACACACACTCTCACACACACAAGCAGAGGCTGCAATTCAAGGAGAGACTGAAATTTCCTCAGTGTCCTTATTTTCAAGAGGGACAGAGGAACGGAGGCAAGAAAGACTCCATGGAATGAGAAGGCTAATCTGGCAGGAAGCAGAGGCATCTCTAATGGATTAAGGCAACATTTTTAAAAAATATCTTCAGCTCAGAGTAAGTAATTATATTTGCTGGTGAGATGAAACTGAAGGGATGGGGAGAAGGAAAGTGGGGCTGCATGCTTGGTGCCATACGACATTTGGTTAAGGAAAGTAAGATTTCTGGGTTCAGAAATGTGAACAGGGTGTGAGCAAGGCGTGTCTTAAAAGATGAGGAGATGTGCATCTCCCAAGGGTCCAGGAAGGAGAGTAAGGGCAAGGATACGAAAAGAAAGGGTAGTTGCAAGAAAGCATGTGGGGATGCCAGCTCAGCAGAGTTTTTGGGTAAATTATGTGACTTGCTTGATCTTCAAAAGATAAATGAGAAAAGGAGGACTGGGGTCTACGCAGGAAAAGATGACCATGGAAGGAGATAGCATCGGAAAGAAAAAGGAAGAATGAAAATACGATACAAGAACTCCTGCCCCAAGGGTGCACAAAGGATGGAAAGAGATGTAGGGATTCCGAAGCACGCCACCCACCAGTCCTTTAATGGAAAAATAGAAACCAGATTTTCTTTTTGTATGGAGTAACTCTCCAAACTGCTTCATAGCTGAAGGAGAAGCCTCAGCAGACCTTATGGATGGGCGGTGCCCTTCAGCTGGGCCCGGAACTACAGGAAGTAACTGGAGGTTATTTTGGCAGAGATGCAGACACAAGGTTGAATGCAGGACCTGTTACAAAAATTTTGGTGTTTAACCTGAGCTCCCTTATTTTCTACTTTAAAGTAGGGGCGGTCACACTTGGGGATCAAGTTCAAAAGGTTTGGGTTCTTGTACAATAGTAGATATGAAAAGGAATAAAATAAATTTGTGTATTTAAAGAGTTTCAATAATTAATTTCCATTCACTCTCTCATTCACTTGCTTTTACATGCCATCCCTCAATCGGGTTGATCAAATGCTGATTTGTGGTGTGTTTGGGAAGGAAACACTAAACAAAGCCACAGATGAACAACCCAAGTCAGAAGTCTTCCAGCCAGCCTAGTGATTCCACTTTCCTTTTATCTTCCAACATGGCCTGGAAGGCAAAGCTCCATAAACTTTGCCATTAAGTACATCCTCCATGTTCAAGGGGGATTAACTACCAGATAGTTTGTCTTAGAGCTAGGTACTCCCTTTTCTAGTGAAATTTGGTGTTATTTCCAGACACCTTCTCACCTAGACTCCTTCCCATTTCTCACCTTTTTGGAATGATTGATCTTTTATTGATACAAGTTGATTTCTGACTTCCCACAGTCATAAAGGGCATCTCAGGTCATTTATAATGGACTTCTAAAGTAAGAGGGAGGTGGATAACTGAATAGTTTAAGGTAGCTTTCTTCAACCTAATGCCTTCCAGATGTGGGGCAAGTAATGGACGTGGAATCTAATTCAGATGGCTTCACGCTGAACTACAATGCTTTTCCTCCCTCTCAGCCAAAGCTGAATATATTTACTTCCTTGAAGATAAATTCACTCTTTGGCCAAACAAGCAGTGCCTCGGCCTTCTTTCTTCTTCCCACACATCTCGGTCCGGTGCTACAGTAAATACAATAACAACTGTACATTGAGAAAATTGTGTGGGGTTCCCAGAATGATGTTTATAATAGAGGACAAAGAGTAGGGGCGTCAGCAGTGATTTGGAAAGAAAGTGGGGTGCATGCATTACTATAAAAACAGTTGGCAACAGGAGAGCTATGTTGAATGCACAAGGGGTATATGATCCCCACTCCCCACTTTGATCTTTGTTATATTTCATTGACAGGTTGTCCTGGAAGAACTTTAGCCTGGGAAAGAAGACCAAGCTTCAAGGACAGCATTACACTCCTTCTCCTGATGCTTATTATTTGGACCCTGAAATCATGATTGTTCTTGGCATACAGCTTCCGGCTTAGTTTTTCAAGTTAGGCACAACATGGATTCATGTACCTATTTCAGTGGCTCTAGTTCTGGAGGGCGGCATCTGCTCCTAAAGTGAAAGAGAATGGCTAGCCATCTTCCCAAACAAGTAAAAATTTGGACTGCTAAGAGGCTCCCCATCTCCAGCCTTAGTTTCTCCTGACCTTTCCAAGAGGGACTCATTTGGAAGTTTAATCCAGTTTAGCAGCAGTTTATCAAGAGGACCTTCTGCAGACATTAGCTTTCTGGGAAACAGAAAAGGAAACAGCGGAAGACAGCTATTTCATTTATTTTAATAATACCTGAATGATTCCAGGAGAAGTTCCTTCCAGTCTGGTAGAACTGCAGGTAGAATTACTGAGACTGCAAAAAGCAGTGACCTGATTATATTTTTCTAGTGCAATGAGAAACTTCTGCAAGTCATCAGCAAATTATGTCTCCAGCACACCAAAACAAAATAAAACACACTAAAAAAAGAGCACATTTTATCTTAACTCAAGATCCAGAAATCTAGGGATCAGCAGATCTTGGATAAAAATTATCAGCTTTGTTTACATTTTTTCTTATTATAATCTTTTAACTTCTCCATAGAAATTACATATGCATGTATGCAGGTAGATTACACTCTTCAACTTCCTACAGAAAAAAAGTTATTTAGGAAGCTAAACAAGCTACCAAAACTTGTCAGCTTTTCGCTTAGTTATAACTCTTTTATGGTCCTATAAGTGCCTCAAGATCTGACAAATTTGGGTTCGATGTTCCTCATTTCTCCAACCATAATGTAGCAGTTTTTTGTCAGTGATTCCCATTGGCTGGATTGTGTCTCCACCCATTGCTGCCCCTTCTTGATTGGCCTCTCTTTGCCATGTAGCTTCCACCTTGCCAAAATGAGTGCAGACTGTGTCCAGCTGGGAGGAGAGCAGTTTGTACCCCATTGCTCTCCTGCCATGATATTAAGCCCTTTCCTTGTAGCAGTGGTAGTAGTCTTTGCCAGTGCTGTCACTGGTTGCCCAGTTCTGTGCACATGCCGCAGCCAGGCCGTGGATTGCAGTGGACTACGACTGTTTTCAGTCCCACCAGATCTTCCATTGGACACCAGAAACCTAAGCTTGGCTCACAACCACCTCACAAGCATCCCTCCTGGATACCTTACCTGCTACTTGGAGTTGAGAGTATTGGATTTGCGGAACAACTCCCTTGTTGAACTACCAGTTGGACTCTTTTTGACATCTAAGCACCTTTCCCACTTGGACTTGAGCTACAATAACTTGACTCAGGTGGTGGCTAATATGTTTCAGGAAGCCTACAGCCTGGTACATGTTGACTTAAGCCACAACCCTTGGCTGAAGAAGATAGACCCCCAAGCTTTCCGAGGCTTGGTCCAACTACGTGCGCTTGATCTCAGCTATGGGGCTCTGTCTTTCCTTAGCCTTGAAGCCTTAGAAGGTCTCACAGGCCTGGTGACTCTTCAAATTGGAGGCAATCCCTGGATATGCGGTTGTACCATGGAGCCACTGCTGAAGTGGTTGAGAAATAGGATCCAGAGATGCATGTCAGGTAGGTGAAATTAAGTGATTGTCCAATTCTCAGATTTATTTCTAATTGCATCACTTATCTTGCCATGAAGTCTTTATTCATTTGTTAATCAAGTTTAGACAGTCACCCATTTCATTGAAGGCAACTCTGAGCAGCATACAACAAACCACAAATAAAACCACATATAAATAAATGTGTATAGATACAAAATATAAATAAATGTGTATAGATACAAAAAAATAATAAATCACCTAAACAGTAAATATTACTAAATACAGACATACCAACCCTAGGGAATAAAAATAGCCAGCTCAGCAATGGAGCCATCTAAGCATGTCTTAGAGACAGAGCTAATCTAATTTGGGAGGGAGGGAGGGAATGTTCCATAAAGCAGACGCCGTGGCAGAGAGGATATGTCTCCTATCAAATGTAGATCGCAGCTGAAAGGATCTCTGAATCCTTTCTGAAAGATCTTTCAGGCAGAGTATTAAACTTTCATCTGAAGTGTGAGAGATACATCTTTTTGTCTCAAAGTTAACACGAGGTTAAGGATAAAGCTTATTAACAGGTAATGGGATTTTAATTCAGGTGAAAGGTCAAGTTTCAGAAATGTGTATATGTGTGTGTATGTGTGTGTATTTTTCGAAGTTCAAACTGTCTCTAAATAATCAACATTACGTGTGTGTATGTCTATACAGAAAAACATAAATATTTCAGATATACATTTAATGTATATATTATATTATACCATAGTTATCATAATATATGTCCTGAATAAAACAACTCAGTCTAATAATAAAAATAAATGTCAAATGATACACACACATTATAAGCATATTGACATTTATTAAATTTATATAACTGGTCCTCTCACATAAAGCAGTTCTGGGTCTCTAACACAATTAAAACATCAATGACATAAAAATTGCAATAGAAAAATGCATAAGAAAACAAAAGAAGGATAAACTAAATTTGTTAGTAACAAATTCATTCACTTTTCAGATTCAATCACCTCCCATCTCTAAGGAAAAAAAATCAAGTACTTAGAAGCTTTATAAAAGGCCAACTGGTATGGGATTAATCTAATCTCAAAAGAAATTGGTTTTCTGATACAAGAAAGCCATGTTTCCTGAGTCTGCCAACTGACATGCTTTAATTGACAGGACCTGGCGCATGTACCTTCTGCCAGATCTGATGGAGCAGGTAATGAGAGAGAGAGACTGCAAATATTCTAGACCCGTGATGGCGAACCTATGGCACGCATGCCACAGGTGGCATGCGTAGCCATATCAGTGGGCACGTGAGCTCAGCTCCACCAGCTGATTTTCAGGCCTTCTGGGCCCACCAGAAGTAGGGAAGCAGGCTGTTTCCTGCCTCCTGAGGACCTCGGGGGGTGGTGGGAAGGCCCGTTTTTCTCTCTCCCCAGCCTCCAGAGCCTTTCTAGGAGTCTGGGGAGGGTGAAAACGGCCTTCCCCACCCCCCCGAGGCCCTCCGGAGGCCCAAAACAGCCCGTTTGCCAACTTCCAGTGGGAACCACCCCCACCCCCACCCCGCTCCTGGCACATAATGGCAAAAAGGTTAGCCATCACTGTTCTAGACTATATACATGCATAAAAGTGTCAACCTGCCTCTTAGGCAACATTCAGAAACTTATTGGGAACATGGGTGTATCGAGCCACATCCTTAATTGTTCATAATACCACATTCTGGACCACTTGTAGCTTCCAGATAGTCTTCAATAGCACACTGCAGTAATCCCCTTGGGAGTTAACCAAAGTATGAGACACAATATGTGCTACCATCTGATTGAGGAAAGAATACAACACACCAAGTTGAACAACAGCCCTCCTGCCCATGGCTGTCACCTGCTCTCTGAATAAGGGCCATGAATCCAGGAGGAACCCCCCCCCTCCAAACAAAAAAACTGTTTACCAGTTCTTTCTGCAGCGATGCCATCCAGAACTAGGGATGAAAAATCATTGAGTCAATGAGCCCTGAAACCCTCAATCATGTTTGGGTTAAACCGAAGCCTGTTCTTCATCATGGAAAGCCCCATAGCCTTCAGACACAGCCTTCAGGCACACAGATCATGCTTATCATGTCATTTGGCTGGCCCATAGCAGAAATATATAACCGGGTGTCATTTATTAATTTACTTATATGATTTATATTGCTGCCCATCTTACACAGGTGACTGCACCCAAGAATAAGCAATAACTCACTCATCAAAACACACATTCAATCCAGCACAGTGATGACTCTCTGTGCTGTTTATTAACTTTACCCAACAGTTCTTATAGTTGTTAAATTAGAGTGGGATAAGCCTCAAGGTTTGAGGAACCCTACAGAACTGGTGATATGGGCTTAATCTCTCTCCTCACTGTCAGTGCTGACTGGAACTGATCCCAGAGGAAGGAGGAAAATTAGTATAAATCTGTGCCTCAAATTCCTAATCCCAAAGCCAGTCCAGAAGGATATCATGATGCATGGTACTGAAAGCTGCTGAGCAATCAAAAGGATCCAGGATATATACACAGCTCCCATCCCACTCCAACCAGAGATCATCCACAAGCACAAGCAGTACTGTTTTGGTTCCATGCCTAGACATGAAATGCAACTAAAACAAGTACAGATAATTCACTTCCTCCCAAGTTATGTGACACTGCAACATGATCTCCTTCTCTACAACCTTTACTAAAAATTGTCCCCAATTGGGCATCTAGTACTGCTGTCTTAAGGAGCAGATCAGGGTTGGGCTGCTGGGGGTTCACAGGGGTTTGGGAGAACCTCTAAGCTAAGATTCTGTGCAGTTCGGAGAACCCCAAAATCCCATCCTGGCTGGCCCCTCCCACCCTGCCCCTCCCCACCAAGGAGTCCCCACATGGCCCATTTTGGATGCAGGTAAGTGCAGGGCGCATGTGGAGGTTCGGAGACCTGTGAAAAACAGGTCTACCAAAAGTCTGGGAAGGCCGGAAGTGGGCCCCTTTCTGGTCTCCAGAGGGTCTCCAGAGGCTGGGGAAGCCATTTTCATCCTCCCAGAGGCTTAAGGAAAGCCTCCGGAGCCCGGGGAGGGCAAAAATGCCTCCCCCCCCAGCCGCCGTGGTGCAGGAAGCTGATTAGGCCCTGCCCACCATAGCCATGCCCACCCAGCAGTCAGGCAGAGAACCCCTTGCTAAAAATTTTGAAGCCCACCCCTGGAGCAGATCACTACTTTCTTCAGTGGGTCCATCCCTTCTCTCAAAGATGCATTCACCATAACTTGAATCTCTTGAAACAGGGCTGCCGGACCACCCTTTGTAGATGTGGGCAGAAAAGTACATGCACTTTTAAGAAATCATTTCTTACCTGTCCCTATCATCTAGCCTCTCTTTCCTTGTGGATCCCAAGGGTTTCCCTGGTTTATTGTGGAGCAGAGGGAGCTGAAATGAGCTATGAGATATCTAGAGAGCTTCTGGAGATCAACAGAAAATGAACCCAACTGAACATAAATTAGATCTGCTATTAGGTTCTACCTTGTCTCAGTAAAGGTGGCAGAACTGAAGACAGAACTTCACAGAATTAAAGACAGCTCCACAGAATTAAAAAAAGCTGTCTTGGAGCTTGATGGAATGAAGAGTTGACAAGTAGACTGGGTCTTCAATAATTTATCTCCAGTCAAGGACAGATATTGAAATCACCAATAAGTGATCCAGACAGTTGCTCTTCATTAGGAAAATCTGCAGAACACAAGGATTTAGTACTCTGGGACACAATGGAACAGCTATCTTGGTCAACTTACTTACACTTACTTCTTTTCTATTTAGAATTAGAAAATTAATTTTCTAATTAGAAAAGAAGTAAGCAAATGTTGTGTTCTTTCAGGCAGAACTTCCAAAACCTTCAGAAACTGCTTGTTAAGTGGTTTTCAGCTAGTAGGAATCTTTGGATCAACAAGTTTTACAGAACTGGGTGAATTTCCTATAATCCTTAGTGAAAGAAGTTTTAACCAGAAGTTTAAGAACTGTTTTTTTAAAAAAGCAACAACAAAAGGTTGATTAAAACTTCAATTTTAGAAAATTGGAATTTTTTTTATTTTTTTTTTAATTTTGATTTATATGCCGCCCTTCTCTGGAGACTCAGGGCGGCTTACAATGTGTTAAGCAATAGCCTTCATACTTTTGTATATTTTTATACAAAGTCAGCTTATTGCCCCCACAAACTGGGTCCTCATTTCACCTACCTTAGAAAGGATGGAAGGCTGAGTCAATCTTGAGCCTTGGAGAGATTCGAACCAGCAGTAAATTGCAGGCAGCTCTGTTAATAACAGGGTGCGTAGACCACTGTACTATCAAGGCTCTGTTTATTGACTAAGGGTCCAGCTAAATTTGAAATAAAAATTTTGGAATTAATTATTTTTAAAAAATCCTTTCAATGGGAAAATGTTTTTGTTTTTATTTAAAAAAAATAACTAGTAAGAGAATACTTTAAAAATTGGACATTGGAAGGAACTAGAAGGAACTGAAGATTACACTTTAAGGAGAAGGACACTCAAATTTAATTTATAATTATACAATGTAGCAAAATAGTTTAACATTGGATACTTTGAAGGATATTTTTCAACAATGGTCTCAGAAGTTAATTTTATAGTGTCTGCCTCAATAGATAGACTGAGTCTAAAACATGTTATGGGATATGAAAAATGTCTATTTCACAAGACTGAGATTTGAGTTGAAAGTGAATTTTAAAATGACAGTCTATACCAGTGATGGCTAAACTTTTTGTTGTCGTGGGCCAAAATCAGGGGGAATGTGTGGGGGTCATGCGCGCACATGCCCACACCCATAATTCAATATACCCCGCTCCCCCGTGCGCACATGCGCAAACCCCCCCCGCGCTCCCCCTGCTTTTGGCACATGATGGCACTGTGGGCCTGGTAGGCCCATTTTTCGCCCTCCCCAGGCTCCAGAGGCTTTCTTGGAGCCTGGGGAGGGCAAAAACGGCCCATTTCCTGACTTCCGGTGGAACAGGAAGGCCTGTTTTTCACCCTCCCCAGGCTCCAGAGGCTTTCTAGGAGCCTGGGGAGGGCGAAAACGGCCTCCCCCCCCCCGAGGCCGAAAATAGCCTGTTTCCTGACCCACCCACCCCGGAAGGCCCAAAAATCAGCTGGCCAGCATGCAAATGCGTGCTGGAGCTGAACTAGGGCAACACTCTTGTGCCCACAGATATGGCTCCACACACCACCTGTGGCATGCGTGCCATAGGTTCGCCATCACAGGTCTCTACTGTTTCCAGGCATGGAAAAAAGATGATACACTGAACATATAAAACAGGGGTGTCAAACTCATGGAATTACAGTGTCATCACATGACATATCAGGACTTTTTTTCCCCTTCACTAAACCGGGCATAAGTGTAGCAAGTGTAGCATGACGCATCCAGAGTGTGGGCCGGGAGTTTGATAGCCCTGATATAAAAGAAATCAGTTGATCTCTTTTTTTTTTTTTTTTTATTGAAAAAGTTTTCAAATACAAATTTTTCCCCCTTTTTCCCCCCCCTCCCCCCCCCTCCCTAACCCCCCCTCCCCACCCTTCCCCCCCTGTGACTTCTTCGTAACAAAAAAAAAAACCCTAATTCATAACAGATTACTTACTCCCTCCTCAAAATACTGACCTTTACTTACTAAAAGTATTATAAATCCCCCTTTATCCATACATCTCAGAAAAGAAGAAGAGAAAAAAACAAAACAAAAAACAAACACATTATACTATAACTATTATAAAATAACTTCTAATTTAGCATAATAGTGTTTTATATCTATACATTATTGCAACAATTCAAAACCACCTTCCACTTTAAAACTATACGATAAGTCCTACTTTAATAACATTTCAAAGCGGGCTCCCCATAAAATCTAATTTAACATTTATTCCACTCTATCCATTTCCTCCACTCCCCTAAATGTATCACTTAAAAATCCCTTTTCTTAAACTAATCAATCTGTAGCTAGCTTATTCACCCACTGTCTTACAAATTTACCATACACAACTCTTGATATCTTTAATTCACTGCCCACACTACTTAAATATATATATATATATATATTCCATTATATCTAAATAAAAAAAGAAAAGACAATAACTTTAAATTTATAGTCCATATAATATCTTCTTGAAGTCTTTCCACTGGATTGTTAGAACCAACATCCATAATAGGGTAACATAGCTTGCTGATGCAACAGTTTATTCAAGGTCTCCAATCATATCTGCCCCCATCAGTAGTAAACATCTTCTTATATATATAAAAGTAAAAACAACCACCCGAGTGACATTATAATTATATTCCATATAATAATAATTGTGGGTTTCATCAGGATTATTAATTTCCATCATCGTATTGGGTAACAACCCGATCTTCTGCATGTCCCAATATGATTCTCTTGCCTTATAATTCAAAATAATTATAATATATTTATCAACACAAAAAGAAGTTTCAAAGTAGATAATTCAAAACCATCAATTTGAGGCTCTTTCCATGTCCCAAAATTACGGCAATGCAGAGATCTGCCACTATCCTCAGGATGATATTGACCAATGTGTCGCCTCCTCTATGTTTTCACATAATCATTCATATTTTAAAATCACTGGCTTCACTGTTGCTTGGGTTAGAAATTTCTATTTTTGCACAACCTATTTCTTTTTTGTTTTCTTTTTGTGGGTTTGACTTCCATCCTAATTTTTTGTGTCTCGCGTTTCTTTTTTATCCCTTGTATATCCTCTAATTGGTTTCCATGCTTGTCCTTGCCTTGATAAGTCATCACATTAAAATCAGATGGCACTTCTCTCGAATTTGTAGATAATCCAGCTGGGGTATCCGATAAATCCAAAGGCAATTTATCTGGTACAGTCTCTGTCTTTAGTTCCAGCTCCTTCTGCTTATCCTGTATTATATCTGAAGACGTTAAATTCATTTTCAACCTATTTTGATAAAATTCTTCCGCTCTTTCAACAGTATTTAACTGGTATCTTTCTCCTTGATATCTCAATATAATACCAACTGGGACGTCCCACCGGAATTGAATATTTCTCCTTTTTAACTCAGACACCAGAAAGCCAAATTTCTTCCTTTCCATTAATATCTTAGGTGGGAGTTCCTTGTAAATCCAAATCTTTCTTCCATACAATTGCAAATTAGAATTGAAGGAATTTTGCACAATTTTATTCCTAATTTCTTTATCTGAAAAATAGATTACCACATCTCTAGGCAATTGCCTTTGCTTGGCAGTCCAGGAGTTTATTCGATAAGCTCTGTCAATCCTACAAAACACTTCCTCAGGTTGAATCTTTAAAATCCCAGCTAGAAATTCAGAAGATATTTTCCTTAAGTCATCTCTGTTATTTTCCTGCAAACCTCTAAGTCTTATTGCATATTCTGTAAAATTATATTGTATCTTTAGAACCTCTTTTTCAATCCTCTGTTGCAGAGTTTCTACATTACCAGACTTTTGATCAGCATCCATTTTAAATTTTTCTTCTGAACTATAATCCTGAATATTTAACAAATCATTTTCAATTTTTTGAATTCTATTGTCCAATTTGTCTTGAATTTCATCCATTTTTGACTCTAGTAAATTAGCATTTGTTTCCAACCGAATCATGAATTCTGACATTTTTAAAATTTTTTGCTGCAAAAAGTCAAACTTGGATTTCACCAATTCCTTAGTTTCCTGCTTAAATTTTTCAAGTTGCTGATTCACAATCTCATCCCTTCTTTCAATCTCCTCTAAGAGAAATTCTATTATATTAAAATCAGGTTTCTGGGACTGAAGAGTTAAAACTTGTTCCTTTAAATTCTTAGTGGGGGAATCCCCCCCACCTATTTTTTTGTCTGACTTCACAAGCCTCAGTGCCATGTTTCCGCCTAAGCAGGCTTTGTTAGAAGAAAAAAAAAAAACAAGACAAAAGACTTCCAGCCAGCAACAATCAGGCCTCCAGGGGAAAAAGAGAAAAACAAAAACAGGAGCGGAGTTTTGTCTACAAATGTAGCCAGTGGTATTTATTCCGCTACATTGTAAGAATAAAAAACGGAAGAACTTTCCCTCTCAAACTCTTCTCCAGCCGCGGCAGACGCCATTTTAAAAAAAACCTTTTTTCCTCTTTCTCTTCCTCTATTCTCTTAAGTAATTTTTAAAAGATAAGTAAAATACTTGCGCTTCAGTATTACAGGTCCAGCTCACATTTTCTTTGAGTAATCTGTCAAATTCGCAGGCTTGCTTTTGACGCCTAGCTCTGCATTAGCAGAGGTCTCCCAAAGCCCGGAGCAGCGGCTGGGGATATGGGGCATCTCATCCGCTCCATCCCAAAAGTAAAAGAAAAACTTTTGGGACTCTGCAGAGAGTTCTACCCACCCCTGCCGGCTCTATCTCCGTTTCCTCATGGGAACGGAGTTTTTTCGAGCCGCCGTTCCGTTGTGAAGGCGGCTCTGACAGGCTATGGAAGCTGACGATCCCAAAGGAACGTCTGGCGGCGGCCAGCAGCAAACAGGAAGTCCTCGCTTCTCTCCTTGATTAGTTTCCACCCATTGCTTCTTGTTCTACCCTCAGGTGCTTTGGAGAATAGTTTGACTCCCTCTTCTTTGTGGCAACCCCTGAGATATTGGAACACTGCTATCATGCCGCCCCTAGTCCTTCTCTTCATTAAACTAGACATACCCAGTTCCTGCAACCGTTCTTCATATGTTTTAGTCTCCAGTCCCCTAATCATCTTTGTTGCTTTTCTCTGCACTCTTTCTAGAGTCTCAACATCTTTTTTACATCATGGCGACCAAAACTGAATGCAATATTCCAAGTGTGGCCTTACCAAGGCATTATAAAGTGGTATTAACACTTCACGTGATCTTGATTCTATCCCTCTGTTTATGCAGCCCAGAACTGTGTTGGCTATTTTGGCAGCTGCTGCACACTGCTGGTTTATATCTAAATGGTTGTCCACTAGGACTCCAAAATCCCTCTCACAGTTACTACTATTGAGCAAGGTACCACATATACGGTACCTGTGCATTTTATTTTTCTTCCCTAAATGTAGAACCTTGCTTTTTTCACTGTTGAATTTCATTTTGTTAGATAGCATCCAATGTTCAAGTCTGTCAAGATCCTTCTGTATCTTGAGCCTATCTTCTGGTGTGTTGGCTATTCCTTGATCTCTTAATAACTAAATAGGATTTACAAACAACAGCCTAAGTGCGTGAATCGGATGGTTTTCCCACATTGGCTCTACAAAAGAGTTTTGTTAAAGTTTGAAGTATTTTGGGACAAAAAAAACATGGAAAAAAAATCAAGTTCTAGGACTGTGATGGCGAACCTATGGCACGCATGCCAGAGGTGGCACACAGAGCCCTCTCTTTGGACATGTGCACCATTGCCAGCTGCTCTTCTGGTTTCCAATGCACTGAAGCACCAGAAAACAGCCTGAAAATGGCCTGAAAAACAGCCAAAAACAACCTGGAAAACAGCCTGGAAAACGGCCTGGAAAAGAGTCTGGAAAACAGCTTGGAAAACAGCCAAAAATGGCCAAAAAACAGGCATGCACATTGGTCTTCAGCTTTCCAAGGCTCCAGCATGCACGAAGACCAGCTGGCTGGCACACATGTGCATGCCGAAAACACAAAGACCAGCTGGCTGGTGCATGCATACATACCGGCCAGTTGGTCTTCAGGTTTCCAGTGTTCCAGCATGCACACATGCACGCACATGTACGTGTGTTCCAGTTTGGGCACTCACCATCACTGTTCTAGGACATTGTTTGAAGGGACTAAAGAAGTAAATGGAAGGAATATAAAGTCAGTTTATTTAATCAAGGTTAAAATAGACTTTTGCCAACATCAGGATTGAAATGACAAGGTTCTACAGATTTCTTTATAAATAAGAAATGAGATATGGAAAGAAGAGATCATTTGTGGTATTTTAAGAGAAAATGAAGATGGAAAGTCACTTCCTTTTATATTTCTTTTTCTTTTGTCTTAATTTTATTGTAATTATAATTCTTCATAAAATCACTATTAAAAAAAAAAGGAAAAGAGGTCGCACAGGTACAATCTGATCAAAAGCTCAGCCAGCCTTTTATTCCAAGTGGCAACCAAGGCTTCAGTCTCACCATGTGTCATACCTTCAAAAACAACTCCAAATTTCCATTGAAACCCAACCAGGTCCATCAGAATGATTATAGAATGTAATCTGCCATGCTGGTACAATGTGGGTTGCCAGATATTTTTCAGAGTAGTTAGCTTAGTAGTTAGTTTCAAAGTAGTTTTCAAATTAAGACTAGACGGGTTACAACTGGCTTTTCCCACTTCTATCGCAGCATCTTAATCATTACATACACTGGCACTCTCAGTTGTATGAGTGTATATATGCATGTGTTTATGCATGTGTGTGTCTGTCTGTCTAATTCTCTATCTCTGTATCTCTCCTGCAGAGATATTTAAGACCAGATTAAATATAGATTGTGCTCAGTTAACAAAACAGTTAATGGTCAATTTCTCCCTTTTAAAATGGCTTGCTTAAATTGACAGAAGTAATTGCTGCTCTGGAAATGGAGCAAAAGACAGGAAAGAGCTTCTGGATAAATTATTATAGCATTATGCAGGAGTCCCACGTGGGAGTAAGATAACAGAATGGAGAAGAGAGCACATGTGGGGAGAGTACATCACGGAATGCAGTCAGAAAATGACAGAATGGAAACTGGGGTCTCTCCCCAGAGTGTTGATGGGATATACTGTGTAAAGAATTACCACTTGGACAGAAGCAGGATGAGAAAGAGTTTATCTCTGTGTGCATATGTGCATGTGTGCATACAGGTGAAAGTTGCATTGGGATTGGGAGACAGTCCAGAAAGAGCTAAGGCACTCCTTCCTTTTCCTTGCTTGCCTTAGCACCCAGTGTCCCACTCAAATGAGAATAAATTGAAAAGCACCTACTGTTATGAAACTAAATAGGAATGCTTTACTGGTGGGTCAAATTGGCTGAGCAAAATGAATTTATTCACCAGTCGTGCTTCAACACTTTCTGTGGGAAAGGGCTTAGGACAGGGGTGGGTTCTACTTACCTTTACTACCAGGATCGCAACGGGATCGTGCGTGCTTTCTGTGCATGCACAGATCACTGATGACGACATCTGGGGCGGTGGGCAGGGCCTCCTGCCGGTTTTACTACCGGTTCTTGCGAACCGGTCTGAACCAGGGGCAACCCACCACTGGCTTAGGAGTGGTCCCAAACTGGCTGATCACCTCAGCAAGGCAAGGAAAGTATATTATAAGCAACTCCCTCAGACATAACAAGGATGAGAGGGAATTCCCTGAGTGTTTTGGAATCCTGGGGAAGGCAGAAAAACCCCTTATCCTTGCTTGGATTGCATGCCTAGATTCTTGGGGTGGGTAATGTTTGAGGGAGGCTGTTTTCAAAACCTGAATATTGGGGTGAGGCTAGGTGGAACAAAGCAGGCAACACATAGCATCTCCTTGACTTTGGGTCACATTAGCAAGATGATTCCTGTTTCAGCGAGTTGCCCTATTAGTCATAGTTTACAGATCTCTTTTTGTCAATGCTACTCAGATTGGGAAGGGGCGCCGGCAGTTTATCCACATATTTATGTTTTGTTCATAGGCCAGATGTGGGTGCAAAGGTTCAAGAGGTGCTTTGAAAAAAATCAAAGGGTATTATGCTGAAAACCAGTATGGTAGCTCCTCTTGCTCCTTCTGTGACCTCTCTGTGACCCTTCCTCAAAGCAAAGCATTGTTCTAATGCTGGCTATCAATATAATATCTGCATCTGCAGCACAGAGAGTCTCTGCACACATTGTCTCACCCAAATGCCTGACTGTGAAGAAAGTCCACTCAGGTGTCCAGCAGACGTGCAGGGAATCCATCAGTTCAGCCTGGTTCTTGGGATAAAGCATGTACGGCTTTCCAAAGGACCCATACACCCTGAAGATTTGTTCTGGGGCCAGAACAAAGCAGCAGGGCAAGTGGACAGCACAAAGGTCACTTCCAAAGGACAGGGTGAGTAGGAATGTCAATAAGTACTTCCCACAATTCACCATTCATGAGCCATGGTGGCGCAGTGGTTAGAGTACAGTATTGCAGACTACTTCTACTGACTGCTGGCTGACTGCAATTTGGCAGTTCAAATACAACCAGGCTCAAGGTTGACTCAGCCTTCCATTCTTCCAAGGTGAGTAAAATGAGGACCCAAATTGTTGGGGGCAATATGCTGACTCTGTGAATTGCTTAGAGAAGGCTGTAAAGCACTGTGAAGCGGTATATAAGTCTAAGTGATATTGCTAGTGCTATTGTTACCCTTAATCTTCCAGCTATGGCAGAGATACGATTCTCTTTTTCAAGGGAGCACAACCCAGGCACATTAGTTTTCCATCCTTACCCTCCAGACATTATGAATAGAGATTTACTACCCACAAGTTCTTCATTTCTGTCAATTACCAAGGCCTAAATGGCCACATCACACTTAACTGGATGCTGCAGGTGACTGTCCTTCACCCGGTATGCAACAGAACCCCTGGAGGGAAACTTTGAAAGAGAGGAAGAGAAGAAGGGAGAAACAGAGAGGGACACTTTTTAAAGAACATAAAAGTGAAAACATGGACAACAGTGGCAATGTTTATTGTGACATTGCGGGAGGTCATTGCAGTCACTGTGTGAAGGGTATTTCAGATACTATCACATATGAATCAAAAAGTCTTTTGGAAGCACTCAGAGATGAGATGTCCTTCCAAAGTAGAACATTGTCAGAATTGTATGAGAAGAAGTACGACGCACGAGAAAGGGCTCTGGGATGTACCACCTTGTCTCTCTGCCCTTTCTGTGCCCTTGTGTGGAAGATCCCCAGCTTGCATAATCATAAATCAGCATCCTCTCCCAGCCCTCACGGTTTCTTTTTTCCTGACACTAGTCTTTTTCTGACCTTCTTGCTTATCTCTCAAGCTGCAAACTTGAAGGCCTGAGGACAGGAAATCCTGCTCAGGCAAGGACAGCAGAAGGCAGCCCTGCTTTAACAGCACCTTCATCTCCTTAAGTGCCCTTATGCAACTGAGTCTTATGTGTATTTTTTTTTTAAAAAAAATGCATCTATCCCTAAATGTGGGTAGACCAGATAATGAAGGAGAGGGTGTTATCCAGCATTTGGAAGCAAGGAAATGCAGGTGAAACTGATTTGGTCTCCTTAATCACTTGGATCAGCAAGGTTGGGTTTGTTTGTTTGTTTGTTTGTTTGTTTGTTTGTTTGTTTGTTTGTTTGTTTGTTTGTTTTGTTATGGAAATGTCTCCAAGCAGAAAGGGTGGGCTTTCTAGGGGATTTTCATTAGTACATCTGCTATTTACTACCCAGTTTATTTATTGTATTGTCCAAGATCCGTACAGAACCCAGTATTCTTACAACCAGTTCATAGAAGATCACAATGAAATCATGTATATCTGTCAGTTATTATTAAGGAAAAGGTCCAATGGTGACTTTTATCTGTATGGTCACCAGGAATTAGACCCAATTCAATAGCACTTAATTTTCATTAAGAACGCAGAATGGGCTTCAAGATATGAATACTTCATAACAACCAATCTCCACCCATCCATTCAGAGCAGCTTTAAACTTAGGAAAAATGCCTAATTTAGAATGTTTCTACTTGTCACACTAATTTTTTTAATAAACAAAGAAATTGGTCATGAGGAGGCATTCAGAAATCACATGGACTCTGCACTCTGAAGTGTTTAATCCAAAAACAACTGCAGAGTGTGATTCCACTGCATGTGTAAAGTAGTTCTTGCCATTAGCTTTACAAAAAAAGAAAAAAGTGGATGAGTGAAGCCAGTGATTGAAAATTAATTATGAGCAATAATGGAAGAATGATGAAGCTCGGCCTGAAATCGTTCCGAAAGGGCTGTTTTTATTTTTAAACAAATTAGAACATATTGTGGAAAGTAATGTGTTGGTTTTTTTATTTGTTATTCTGCTCTGTATTCTGCTGTTGGTAGTTCTGTTTGGGGAATTATTCAGAGATTCAGCTCTTAGAGGAGTAAGTATAAAAATGCAGTTCACTAACTGATATCCCAGCATGAGCTGTGATGGGCTAGCACTCGCTTATTTAGAAGAGTATGTAAGCTTCTATGCACTGGATACTATCCAACATTTGAATAGATATTCACTCATGCAGCAAGACTTTCCCTTGTGCCCCTTCCTCTGCCACCCCTAGCTGCTTTCAAAATCTGCTCTGGAAAATGAAGGTCTCAGTCAGTGTCTTGGGTCTGGGGAATGTTCCTCCCTCCTCCAAAATGCATTGTTGGCGTTTATTTAATATCAAATAAGAGTTAAGGATATCTTAATAGAAGTACTATTTTTTTTCCCCACCCTTTAATCAGTTTAGGAATTTTTGATAAGGTCTGAGAGAAACGAATAGCAAAAGGGGTGGGATGGGGAAGTCACTCACGGTTTCAAGTCTTGCTACAGACATAGGCATGATTGACTTACCAGATTATTCTTGTTTCAGATACCCAATTGGCTGAGTGCCGTGAGCCACCTGAAATGGAGGGTGCTTCTTTGCTTTCCCTGACAGAGGAGAGCTTCAAGGCTTGCCACTTGACCTTGAGCCTGGATGATTATCTCTTCATTGCCTTTGTGGGCTTTGTGGTTTCCATTGCTTCTGTTGCTACCAACTTCCTGCTGGGCATCACTGCCAACTGCTGCCACCGTTGGAGCAAGGCAAGTGAGGATGAGGAGATGTAGTCAGCTGGCCTGATCCTTCCTGCTCCTGCATCGTTCACAGCCAAGGAAGGGAGAGGGGGCAAGGACTGTCATGCTCAGGGAAAACAAGGAAACTTGTCTTTCCCCCACTATGCTGTTTTCCTGAGCCTTCCTCCTCACCTGCAGGCAGCATCAGACTGCCATCCATCCATCTATCTGCTTGTTTGGAGACAGGGCCTGTAGGGATAGGAAGACTGAAGTGTGCCTTGTACAATTCTGTTTGTGCTGGAAACAGCCAGACAAGTCCTGAAAAATGACAAAAACACATGCTCAGACCACCCTTCATCCTTTGCTTTCTCTTCTTTGCTCCTGCTTAATACATACTTAACATCCTTTTCCCCCACCCCATGTGCTTGTTGCATAGTCTCTAAATTCATAAGTGGAGTATATAATCGCTCAAAGATCCACTTGCAATGCATATCCATATGACTACTGACCGATGAGGAAAAAAAATCCAAAACTTTCCTTTTGGGAAGCCTGAAGAATTCTGCCCTCCAGATCATTCCATCCCATAACTACATCAAGGAAGGTTGTTTGAAGAAGGTTCATTCTCAAGCATGAAAGTATTATCCCTTGAGCTTTGTCCACAAGTTCCAGTGGTCGTCCTTTGGACATATTTATACATTCAGAACTTGCAGTTTTATCAGTAACTCCCCGCCCCCCCCAAAAAAATATATTTTGGAGACAAAAAAAAAAAAAAAGAAGGGCAGATAGACTATTTTTCATCCCAGTTGCTAATTATTTTAGTATAGATGGTGCTACAATTTACACAAATGTCTGTTGGTTTTATGCCCAGCCTCATGCTAACCAAACAGATTCTGGCTAGACTGGCCTGCCAAGAGAGTTCCTGACCTGAACTTCAAATATGGCAGAGATGCAGAGAATTACTATACTGCATTACAGGAGTGTAAATCGTTAAATAATTAAAATAAGTACCATTATAGAATAAGGCTTTAATGTATTGCTCATAAAAAAATAGATAGAAATAGTGTAAGACAGCCAAGTTGGTTCCAAAAGTGTTATAGAGTTTTTATAGGTGTGAACATTGAGGTGAACATTGGAGGATGGTCGTGTTTTGGGTTGGGTGGAATTGGATTAGCCTGAACGGGGGTGGGGGAGGGGGAAGATGTGGATACTTGTTGGAAATAATGTTTGTGGAGGATTAAAAAGTATAAGATGTTTCTTCCATAGACATTTTAGAGAATCACCCTAAACTAGCAATTTTTTCAACATATTGGCTGCTTTGTTTATTTTTTCAATATTTTTCAAACTATATCTACACCACAAGGTCAGTTTATGTATCTACTTAACTGGTTTTCTCTAAATGTTCTCCGTTAGAGAATCTTAGTAATGAAGAATTGTATCAAATTTGAATGCATAGTGTAGCAAATTTATGCATAGTGACATGGTGCCAAGGGATCACTAGCACTAGATGGTGCTAAAAGTCAGAATTCCAAGGGACATGTGGGAGATTTGAAGGAAGTCACATTTAGTGTTAACAAAGATTATTTCTCCAGATCTCATTGAACTGAATTGAAAAATAATGTGCATTTAAGATATGAGGGTGATGTTGACAACTCTGTCTCATTGCTACATTCCTTTGCTATCCCAACACACTCAGCATCTTTCATAAAAACATGTATTGTCTTTATTTTCACAACATGAAAAATCCCTAAGTACAGGAATAAATTATTATGGAAGTGTCGGTAATAGAACAATTAGAACAAATGGAGAGAATTAATTTTTTTAAGCAACAGAAGAAGCCAAAATCAGGGAAGGGAATAGAACTGAATACTTCATTATTTCAATTTACATAGTTCACAAGCCCAGTTCCTAGAAATAAGTGTAAAAATCAGATGAACACCACCAAGAACATTGATTGATAACATAATTTCTGCATCCCGATCTACAGTGCTAATGGTGCACATGAAGATTGAGATACCAAGCAGGCATATTAGACTGTAACTAGTTAATATTAACTATAGTTAATATTCCTGCCACAGGAAGCACCTTATGAAGCCTATAACTATCTCATAGAAATTTGTGTCTTCTGATTATAGTTAATATATTTCAACTTTTTAATTTTTTTGCATAGGTATAGGACCAAACAAGATACTGAATGCTGCTATTGGGGGAAAGGAGCTTGGGAGAGAGAAAGGATAGTAAAATCCCATTGTTCTCAATTACTCCCACTAAAATCAAGAAGGTGGTGAGTGAAGTTGTCATTCAAAGGAGACCAATCCTTTCCTTCTTCTTTTATGTACTTGAGGTTTTTTTACCCTGGTCATTTCATAGTGAGATCTACCAGGTGAGACCCATGAAGATCTGAGATCTCACATAAAGAGCCAACTCTGCCATCAGTCAAAATGAAGCAGCTTGCATCTGGCAGAAAATAAAATTGTTAATTATTTAGATTTGTTGCTGTTGCTATTGCTGTTGCTATTGCTGTTAAGGAACCATTACAGTTTTCATCCCCAGATGCCAAATTGTCCCTGACATGATCATTCATTCAGGAAACCTACAAATAAAGATGTTCAAAAATCACAACTTGACACTGATCTCATCACAGAGTAACTTGGGGAAAAATATAACACTGTGATGAAAGGATTGGATGGAAGAAAGACTACTAATTGTCAAGCAGCTCTAAATGTTTGTTTTTATGAGGCTTTCAGAAATACCTGGAAACCAGTTGGTACAGGGCTAAAATTATATAGATGCTCATTTGTAAGATAAAATTATATCATGTGAATTGTTCTCAAGCTCTATGTAACTTGCCTGTGTTGACCTATCATGAATTGCACAAAGAAATGTTCAGGTTTATGTTTAAGGATCCCAGTCGCAGAGCAATCTGTACCGGTGTTAACTTTTCTATTCTAATTACCAAGCAAATAGAGATGGAAGAAAAAGAAGCATTATTATTTAACTTCTAATAACAATTTCCTATTTTCACTATTGAACACAGTACATATCTATTGGCCAATTAGGAAAACATCATTTTATGTCTTGTAATTTTACACAATTGTGGTCAAAAAAGTAGATTCCACCACTTCTTGAGCTTGCTTGATTTCTGTCCAAGCTAATCTAAAATTGTTCAAATAACAAGCATCAAGGTGCCTTTCAGTTTATAATTTCATCTTCACAGAGGATATGTGGGGGGATGATCTAAAAAGTATTTTTAGAAGTCCAGCTGGTGATAAGAAAGTCCTATGATTATTTAAGGTATGTTAACCTGCAATTCTCTGACATTTGCAGCTGGCAAAACTAGTAAAAGTGAGTTGAATAAGGTAGAATGAAAACTGGGTTCTGAATTCTCATGCAGAACTTTCATTGAATATGAAAGTTAACACACACTGACTGAACTCTTCAGATATCCCTTCAGATTCCAATTGTGTTAATTGAATTAATTCTAGAGAAATCAATGTCAGTCACCATCTTATACAACTCAACTCTTGTGGGATAATTCTACAGTCCAGTCTTCCTCAACCTGGACATTCTCATAGAGGCAGACTCTAAGAATACATAATAATTGCCATGCTTTTTAAGGACTTCTTGAAACAGACGTCCCCACATCTGAAGAGCACCTAGCTTGTAAAAGCTTAGCATAAATTATGAGCTGTTTCAGTTGGAATTGCCATAGCTCTGAGAATCTTTTAGAAAGAACATAAATTAATAACCTAATCCCAGTGACCGGGATCTATTTCTCATACATCTGCTTCTTAAAGGCAGCCATATTCTCTCGCATTGCAATTATGGTTCTGAAAATAGGGTTTAAAAGTGATTTTTACAGAAAATCATGAAGAAAATGAGTTATGCTGCTCCTTCCCATACTGTTCTTTTTTCATCACACATTGCCTATATTTTCAAGAGTTGGTATAATGTAGACAACAATATCTCTTTCCAATGTCCACTTAGCAACATTTGAACATGAATCTTGTGGCTGAATGTAACATAAAAACTCCACCTTGTGTGCCCTTGGCAGACTAACTCCTAAGATGTGAAAATTCTTTTTCAAGTAAGCCCATGTTATTTATGAAATTATGGAGCCTACATACTGTGCAGATTTATCAAGCATGAGAACATATTGTTGAATCTGAATAATTTGAGCGTAAACTATAGTCAAGGTGCCCCAACCAGAATTCAGCAGTTAATTACAGACCTCAAAGTTAAACTTGTTTCTTAGGTTAAGAACTGAGATATCTCACAGACAGACTGTAGAAAAAGAATCTTTACTGCAAACAAAAATGAAGAGTTGATTGCCTACTATCAGTGAAATATATAAGTGTTTCTTAACAGGTTCAAACTCACAGCTTTTTTTAACCACCATTCCTATGAGTTAACAGACCCTGTAAAGCTAGCACTTAGCAATAGCACTTAGATTTACATACTATTTCCAGGGCTTTTCAGTCCTCTCTAGGCAGTTTACAGAGTCAGCATATTGCCCCCAACAATCTGGGTCCTCATTTTACCTACTTTGGAAGGATGAAAGGCTGAGTTAAACTTGAGCCAATGAGAATCAAATTGCTGGGAGTTAGCAGAATTATTGGAGTTATTATTTTATTTATTTATTTATTTATTTATTTATTTATTTATTTATTTGTTTGTTTGTTTGTTTGTTTGTTTGTTTGTTTATTTGTCTGTTTGTTTGTTTGTTTGTTTATTTGGTCAAATTTATATGCCGCCCTTCTCCCGAAGGACTCAGGGCAACTCACAAAGGATTAAAACTGTAGAACAGTAAAAATAAATTAATTTAGATTAATTAAAAATATAACAATTAAAACCCATATTAAAACCAAACTAAAAACACCCCGCAGGTCAGGCGATTTGTTTAAAAAGCCACGTCTTTAGGTCCTTGCGGAAGGAGCGGAGGTCGGGAGCCGTGCGGAGCCCGGTGGGTAAACCATTCCAGAGAGTTGGCGCACTCACAGAGAACGCCCTCATCCTGGGCGCAATCAGCCGATATTGCCTGGCCGTCAGCACCCAGAGGAGGGCTGCCCTATGCAAGCGCGCTGGTCGGTGAGAGGCTGGCAGTAGGTGCTCCTGCAAGTACCCGGGGCCCATGCCATACTGATTAGAATTGCCATACTGCATTCTAACCACTGTGCCACCACGGCTCTTGGTGTGATCTGAGCAATTATTGAGTGTTCACATAAACGTTAACTCTGCCCTGAGATCAGGGTCAGGTTCCAAAACCCGTCGCTACTGGTTCGCTCATGGGCACGTGCGCGCTTGCATGCGCAATGCTTCTGCACATGCGCAGAAGCGTACGAGCGGGTGGGTGGAGCCTCTCGCCGCCGTCGCTACCAGTTCATCCAATCCAGGGCGAACCGGTAGCAACCCACCACTACCTGAGAGCCACTTTCAGCTTCTCATTGCTACTGATAATAGATGATCAGATGATCAACCTGCATGAGAGAATATGCCTTGTCTCAAGTTAGCCTTGATTTCAACTTCAGTTAGATCCTTTGGCAGTGTATATATTTTTTTGCCACATGCCTATGATCTTACCTTCATCTTGTCCCCAATTTAACAGTATCAATGTTAAATTTGTATCCCCCCCCACTGCCCGCTTCTTTTTCCACTACCCAAGGGCAGTCTCAAATTATGTAAAACTTATTAAGCTTTGTCATCTTTACTTTGGGGGAAGGTCAAGTGGCTGAATTAATTTGAAACACAGGCAACGGAAGGTAGGATAGGCAGCAGCAATGGGAGCAGCCCATTCATGCTAATATCGTTTTCTGCCAATTCAGCCAACTCACCTCAACTCTTAAATGGAAGACGTCCCTAAGAGCACCATTTAATACAACCAAGTAAATTACAAGGATGTATGAATGTATCCTGAGTAACTAAGGAAGCATTGCTGCAGTTAGTGGAAAGTTTTGGAGTGCTCTTCATTTTCTTTTTGCATATATTTAGGCTTTATTTAGAAAATTGTTGGTAATTCTTAGAAAATTTGGCTAATCTGCATTTTCAGAGCAAGCATCTTTGTGTCTCCTTTTTTTTTTCCAATTCCAATTTTACATTCTGCTTTTGGGAGAGAGACCCCATTATATTACCAAGCTCTATATATTAGCTGTGGTATCTAATTTATCCTGTCCAACATACAGAACCAATGCAAGGCACTTTGCTTTCAAAGAATGATATAGTTCTTTTCCACCCATTAAACAGAAGCCAAATGGACTGGCAACTAGTTATTCTGTCAAAGTTGAAGGATTATAGGACAGGCTGGGTGCCATGCCCAGAGGAAGGAATGGCCAAGGGTTTTAGGGGGAATGGTTGGGAACTAGTCACATCCTTCCAGCACACAGCACTTGTGGCAGTTGCCTACTTCTTTCAGTGCTACCCGCCCTAGCACCTCAGTCAATAATGCTACATCTGGCCATAGATATATAGATGTTTCACTGTGAACCAAAAGCATGTGTTTTAAAAATAATAAGGAGATGTGGACTGTTTGTTTGTCAGAGGCAAATGGAATAAATAGTCACAGTGCCTTTTGTAGCACTTGAGTAATATTGTAAAGCTAAATTAAAGTGTGCATAGGACAATTTTTTAAAAGATTAACATTAAAACGTTGCTATGAAACTCAACTTTGAGGATTAGTCATCAATAATCTTATGTGCATGACCAAATCAAAAACTTCCCATCATTACGTTTTGGATGTAGAATTTAGGATTGTCTGACATTTTGCATTCACACAACACTATTGCACTTGGGGAAATATTAAATATACGGATAAAATATTTTCTGAGATACCGTATTTTTCGGAGTATAAGACGCTCCAGACTATAAGACGCACCTACCTTTTTTTGTGAGGGGGAAAACAAGAAAAAGAAATCTGCCTCTGCCTCCCAGCAATTTTGCCTCATTGCAGCAAACAGCAAATAGCCTGCTTTACTTTCATTTTTGTTTTCAGCATAGCTTGATTAGCACAAGAAAAAAAATCTGCTCCCAGCAATTTACCTCCTTGCAGCAAGTATCAGAGGCCTGCGCAAAACAGCTGAGAGTCGGGAGGCCAACGGACAATCAACTTGTGCTAATTAGGCTGCAACGAGCTGTTTCTTCTTGCTACTTGCTGCAAGGAGGTAAACTGCTGGGAGGCAGAGGCCAAAGGGTGGGGGCCAATGGGTAGGCGGGGCTACACTTGGTGTATAAGATGCACCTAAATTTTCACCCCCTTTTAGGGGTGAAAAAGGTGTGTCTTATACTTTGAAAAATACGGAACTTGTTTCTCCCTCAATTTTTTTTTCACACTATCTAGCTGATCAGGCAGGAAAACGGGTGGTCATCTTTACTTTCTTAGGATGCTGTTTTTGAGGCCTAAGAGCCAGCAGCAGCCCTTGAGCCACTATTTGCCATAAAATGACGCATTTTATGACTGTGGCATGAAAAGCCTAGAAGTTCAAAGAAGATTTGTGAAGCTTCAAAACAAGCTGCTTAATGGAAAGATTTTTAATTTAATTAAAAAATATTTGTCTAAAAAGTCAAGTGGAATATTATATGATATCACCAAACCCCTTGTGTTAAAATGTGAGTCAAACCAATTTCATATAAAGTAAGCATGGATATTTAACATTCAGCCTGCTTTAACTCATGGAAATATAACCAGCTTGCCATCACCACAAGCAAGCCACAAGACACAGATACACACGTAGACACACACAGCACATACTTTCCTCAGAAATCCTCAGAAACCTCAGAAATGTTATCCAGCTAGCCTTGGAGTGGGGTACACTGATTTTAGAAATAAATCCAGGTAAGAAAAAAAATGAGACAATGAATTCTGATTGGATACTGCTTCATCAACTATTTCTCCCATCTGTCTTAAAGTATTAATAGATTTCCATCAGAAATAATTCAGACCACCACTGATGGAGAGAAAAAGAAAATATCTTAATTTTTTTTCAAAAAAATGATAAGTTTCATGTTACAGTATTTAAAGAGGAAAAGAGATGATGAATGATGAAGTTTTTTGCCCAATAAAGGAAGACTTCAGGTCAAACAACCTGGTAAGAGTAATGGATGACTTTCTCTTTGCCTGCTTCAAAGAAACTTTTTGAAATTTCTAAAAGCTGTTTTAAAATGAATATTATTGGTATGTATCTCATACATTCAGCAGAGACTTGAACCCCTTTCAAGAATAACAACACAAGGATTGTGCAAAATTTCCTTAACCAGATTAGTTGGTTTCATTGAGATTCTACTAGCCTTCCCCAACTGGTGACCTCCATATACCTTGGAATTCAACTCCTATCCTTCTCAAATGACAAGACCATATCAGAGAAGACTGATTTAAATAGATCGTCTTAAAATACTTTTACGGATAAGTCTACCAGTTTTGAAGGATTGTTTTGAGGGTGGAAACTACATATTATTTTAACTTTTGAATCCAAAACTACAATTTGCCTTGACTAGACAAATATTTACGTATATCACATCCATGTGTTATATGAATGTGTGTGAATATACATCACACACATATGTTCTCACACATATTGCTAAATATAAAATTATAAAATCTTATTGTCTGGCACTTTTAGTTGCCTGGAATACAGATACAGATAATATTGAGCTATATTTTTATGTGATATGCATTTAATTTTTATAATCGCTCTATCAAAAATAAAATACAAAAATGGGTTTTGTTATGCTTTTGATTTCAGTATCTTCCGCCATTTTGTCCTACCTGCTGTTTCTTCAATTTTTTATTAATGCTCATTTTTGAGCTTCCCTTTCCCACTTTTCCTTGTAGTTCACAGAAATTAATTTGGATGGCTCCAGAAAACTTTTTTCTTTATGAAATTATATGGGGTGCTCAGGACTTGACATGTTCCATATTGTTCCTTTATTTCCTCCATTGCGTTTCTTGCTGTATTAGAATGCATTGAGAAGGGACATGTGGAACAATTACACAATGGCTTTTGTTAGATAGTGTTAAGCACCTTTAAAACATGCCAATATCTTCCCTGGTGAATAACTTCTCTTTAGAGTTCCTCCATATTACAATATTAGAAAATTCAGAAGGCAGTCCCTGAATCTCATGCAATAATTCCAACAATATAGAATATTTCCAGGACACCTGGGTATTTATGGGACAGAAAATCCATATCATATCCACCAGTAGCCTTAACTTGTCATGTGAGACCTGAAAATGTTCAAAACAGGTTTAAGCCTATAAATGTAAATAAGAGGCCTGAATGTGTAGGGCAAATAGGATTAATGTGTTTATTTTCTTTCTTTGTAGCTGCTATAATCAAAGTAACTGACTTAAAACAATATTCCTACAATAATTCAAATAAAAATTAATTCAGAAAATCTATTACCTTTAAGCCAAAATATTATTTTTAATTTAAAAACATAATTCTTTCTTTTGTTTCCGTAGTAGAAAAGGTAAAACAAAGGAATTGGAAATGTTTTTTAAAAATCTTATTCCTGCATGTTCAAATAATTATATTTGCTGTTTTTCTTGAGCAAATAAATTTCTGCTTGACGAATTTTCTTGCTTGTTATATAATAATTTTTCATCAAGCCAGCTGTCTTCCACATCACCAAATTATCCCTTTCCCATTGTTAGTAAGGTTTTTGAATATAGTTTAAATTACATATAAAAAGGACTACAAGGCTTTTTCACAGAAAATTTTAAGGTGTATTTCAGTACAATTAGTCTGGAAGTATATTCCATAGAACTCGGAGACATATGCAAAGTTTGCTTATTTTCAGAAATAAATTCCATACAGTTCAAAGGATGCATGTAGGCAAGTCTACGGAATAACTGCAATTGGTCTTCCAAATATGCCTGCATAGATTTATAATCTTAGTTATTAGAAAATGAAAAAAGAAAGCTACTAAATTGCACTTTTAAAAAAGCTTTTCCATTTTAAATTTATTTTTGTCCCTCCTTTCCTATGACAAGGAATTTTCATAATAAAGATAAAATTTCAATTTTGGAAAATGAAATTAAAATTACATTTTTGAAATGAGGATTTCAAAAAGAATATTTCAAATGTAGCTTTGGTCAATATTTCTTCATTAAATCTAAAAAGAAAAATAAAGAGCCCTTCAGAATGCAGACAATGGATTCCCTAGACAACAGGATTCCTAGAGTTATTAATAATGGTTGGAGAAATTTTACCTCAATCTTTGTTCTCCAAGGGGAGCAAGAAGAACTCTGGTCTAAAAGCTCTTGGCAGGTAAATGTACAAAAGTGAGCTTCTTTTGAACATATTCTAGTTAGACCGGGGGGTGGATTTCTGTGGAACTGTCCTCTTTTCTGAGACCTTTTTGTATTACAACCACTGCTGGAGTAAATAGGACAGAAGAACATAAGCATACACAGATATTATTAACGTATTTTTTCCATATAATTGTGGGAATGTTTTTTCATAAGAATAAAAATACTCATTTAATAAGTACGGCTGTGATTTAATATGCAATGTGAGATTTTTTTTTCTCCTAATGTTACTTTTTGGGGTGCAAAATATAGATATAAGACCAAATGGGGGAGTTAGAGAACTTAATTTTTCCTTTAAAAAAAAAATTCACGTATATTTAGTTGTATCTCTTTACTGAAGACAACCAAATCATTCGTTTTGACTTGAGTGAAACTACAGATGAGTGGTTCTCATGCATGAATGCACCATCAAGGACCAAATGTCACAAACAGAATATGCACATTATTTTAGGTCTGCTCAGAAAGGCTTTTTATGACTGAATTCATTCACATGGCCATCTGTAAGTGATCATGTGATGAGCACACCATACCACAAGCAAGCCTTAGTGCATTTACCTTGTGATGGGCATCTGTAAAGAAAACTGAATAGCCACATCACAGAGAATGTGATAGAGGTAAAAGGTCTGGGGAATTCTTTTCTATTTATATATCTATGCAGGAGTGTTTTGTGTCTCTGATCTATCCAGCCTGGAGACTCTATCTGCAATACTTGCATACTGTATATAGATACGAGTTCTTGTACACGCTGGTGGCCTTGTGGCTTCGGTGAGCAAGAGGATGTTCAAAGAAGCCAACGCCAAGAAGGATCATGCAGATTTTTCCTTACAGTACGTGCGTCTTCCTGCTTGTAGACCATCCCAAGAGCCAACAGGAAAGAAAAGTCTTTCTGTAGCAAGAAAGGGAAAAAACAAAAGACTAAATGCAATCTGGAGAAGAAATTAGAAACGTTTTCTCTGATCCTTTCTCCTAATCACACTTCCTGTTATTCTACAGCAGAGCCGCATAATCATAACCAAACTCAAAAGGAACTAGATGGATCCAACAGATAGTACTGCTGTCTCACAGAAACTCAGCCTCAAAATCTGTAGAAGCTGGTCTGAAAACTTCATCAGCTTTCATTGACTGGGTTAATTAAATTGCTGGTTCCTTTCCCCTCCATAATTTCCTTTCACAGTAGAAAATAGGAAGAAAGCAGGAAAGGGATGTAGAAATTATTATGTCTCCTTTCCCCTGAGGGATTGTTTTTAATTTTGCTAGGTGGAGATGTTTAATAATGTATCTGTTTAATATTCTTCCCCTGTTAATTTATAGCACAGCATTTCTCAAACAGAGGATCTTGACTCACCATTGGGCCTCAGCGGTATTCTAGGTAAATCTTATTTCATCTTCTTCCATCTTCTTGTCGACTCCAGTAAACCGATATAAAAAGAGGTATAAACAAATATCCCCAAAATACCCCACAGAGAAGGAATTAGACAGCAAAGGCAATATTAATATTTTAACAATTTCTTTTTCTTCTTGTTAAAGTAAACATTACCCTGTGAAAGCAGATTAGCTTCCCTCTGTGAAGATAGCTCTGTGCTTCACCTCTGTCTCATCTCTGTATCTAATTTCTGAATATCAGGCATTTTAAGCCCCCAACAGAAAAACTCTGTTGAGGCCAAGAAATGGCCCACCAAGCCCAGCATTTCAATGCCACAGTGGCCAATCAGATACTGAGGGGAATTTCACAAAAAATGCATGGAGCAGAATAACATTTTTCCAGTCATCCTCCTCGGCAACTGGTTCTGAGAAATACTGCTTAATTAAAACTGACATTGATTTTAAAATTGAGAGTACATTTTAGAAAGTGCAGTGTTTGAGAAGTTGAGACTTCATTTGGTAGATCACATTGATTTGGATCTATGAGGAAGTTTCTGCTAATTTAAGAAAAGCCATTCTCTCTCAGCCCAACCCATTTCACAGGATTGTTCTTGTGGGAAAAAGAGGAGGAGGAGGAAGGTGTGTCGAGTATGTTCACCAATTATTGAGTTATTTGTAAAACCAATAAAGGCGGGATAATCCCATCTCTATATCCTCCATGCTGTCTGTGGTGGTCTTGGAAATCTTTCCCCAAATCAAGGGTTCTTTCAGAGCAACGTAGGAGCTGCTAGGAGACATAGAAGAGGACAATTTGGAGTGGAGAGATTCGCTACAATCAAGATGAAGACATAGTAAACAGTTAATTGGTTAATATTGTCAGATTCCTGAAAAGCACAGCTGAAAAATAAAAAGAGCGAATGGATTTAGCTGATCTTTTTCCTTAGCTTCCAGAGCCTTACTTTGGCCTTGTTTGGATTCTTTCAAAATTCTCATTGGCTCCAAGATACAAATGAGAATATTGTTTTCCACAATGTTACAAACTGCATTTTCAATTCCCTTATGAAAACTTAACACAAAATAACTGCAGTCTGTTCTTTACAGTCTACATATCTCTGGAAAAGCTTTATTCGTATACTATCTAAGAACATCCTGTAGATACTGTTTTGCTAAAGTTAGGGTTTAGAGCTTTTTAAAATCAAGTAGAGGTAGTCCTCAACTTACGACCACAATTGAGCCCAAAATTTATGCTGCTAAGTGAGAAATTTGTTTTGTCCTGTTTTATGACTTTTCTTGACACAGTTGTTAAATGAATCACTGCAGCTGTTAAATTAGTAACACGGTTGTTAAGTGAATCTGGCTTCCCCATTGACTTTGCTTGTCAGAAGGTCACAAAAGGTGATCACATGACCCCGGGACACTGCAACCATCATAAATACGAAGCAGTTTCCAAGCATACAAATGTAAATCACATGACTGTGGGGATGCTGTGATGGTCATAAGTGTGAAAAATGGTCATAAGCCACTTTTTTCAGTGCCGTTGTAACTTCAAATGGTCACTAAGCGAACTGTTATAAGTTGAGGATCATCTGTACAAATAAAATTGTAAGCATTTTCATACTTTTATAACTTTGGTTCTTTTGAACCTTTTGAAAGTTATATTTGGGAAACTGAGTATGCAGACCTCTGAGATACTGTTTCATAGATGTACAGATGTAGCGAGAGATGTATAGATGTACAGAGATGCATATGAGCAGGTGAGAGACAGGACCCAACCATAACAAAGGGTCAAAATCCAATGCCACATACTTTCATACTTCCTTAAAAGGTAAAGATAAAGGTTCCCCTCGAATATATGTGCTAGTCATTTCCGACTCTAGGGGGTGGTGCTCATCTCCGTTTCAAAGCCAAAGAGCCAACGCTGTCCAAAAACGTCTCCGTGGTCATGTGGCCGGCATGACTAAATGCCAAAGGCGCATGGAACGCTATTACCTTCCCACCAAAGATGGTCCCTATTTTTTCTACTTGCATTTTTACATGCTTTCAAACTGCTAGGTTGGCAGAAGCTGGGACAAGTAACGGGAGCTCACCCTGTTATGTGGCACTAGGGATTCGAACCGCTGAACTGCCAACCTTTCGATCAACAAGCTCAGCATCTTAGCCCCTGAGCCACCACGCTCCTGGATTCATACTTCCTTGCCAATTTTCATTAAACAAATACCAGTCAACTTTTAAGTTCCATGATTGGCAATTTCTGAATTTAAAATTCCTGACCACCAGAGTTTCAGAAAGTTGGTATAGCAGGTATTCATAGGAGCAGGGCAGGAAATGTTCATGATTGGGAAGGATCCAAATCTCTCTCTTTTATTCCACCTCAAACTGAAACAAAATCAGATTAGCTTAAAAGTAATACAATGGGAGGAAAAACGTTTTAAAAGGAAAGGAATAAAAGATATGTCCACCTCCCTATCTTCTCCTCTAAGTCTGTCTGCAACCAACTGGGCCCTGGGGAAATCGAGCATCTTAGCTTCAAGATAGAATGGCTCTAGTCCAGGGGTGTCAAACTTGCAGCATTACGTTGTTGTCATGTGACATATTGCGACTTTCCCCCCCCCCCCTTTGCTAAACTGGGGTTGGGCATGGCCAGCACATGACGCATTCAGCCTGTGGGCTGTCAGTTTGACACCCCTGCTCTAGTCCCTCAGAGTTTAAGATTTTTTGCTTGAAACCCACTACACATTTATATAAACATGTGGCGTTGTGGCTGCATTGGATCTCATCATCTCACTCCCCATTGGTTCCACACAGCCCAGCCACAAACTCAGCATAAGCTGTGCTTTCAAACTCCAAGGGAAGAAGCCCTGAAATGTAGGATAAAAGCCCTTCACATGGCCAATGCATTCATAATCAAGAGTTGTGTGGGCAGTGCATATGGGGAAAGAAACTTCCCGAGATGTTCTGTCACCCTTCTTGATATTATGGAACTTGACATTATTTTACCAAATTATAAACTTAAACTTTTAAGGCAAAAATGTGGGAATCTGGAAAATGAAATGGCTTAATGAAGTCTATAATGTACTATACCTGTTCTAAAGAGCATAAAATAAAAATGTTAAACAATACTATTTGTTTGAATACTACTATATTACTTCAAAATACTACTTTGAAAAGTAGCTACTTTTCAGAAGATCAAGATGTCTAAATTTGCTGGTTGTTCCTCGTTAGCCCAGAAACGTCTACAGGCTGTTCATGTTGCAGACTTTGGGAAATGTAAGATAAGCCAGGAAGATGGAGAGCGACTGGTTTCTATTTTAACATTTCCTCCTACTCTGGACTTAGACAAGGATTTGAACATTAGGAGAAGTCAGAGGTCACTGTAAACATTGTGCCTTTGGAAGCTAAAAGACTCAGAGGTCAGATAGCAGCTGGCATTCATGTCCTGAAGGAGGTTACCTTACTAGGATGTCTTTACTCGGCTTTCACCCCTCAGACAAAAACAATATCTGTGATATCACTCACAGATGCTGGCCTCAGATTCATTCACATGCCCAACGTTCATTCATCTAGATCAGATCTCTCCATCTCTAGAGCAAAAGGCAATGAGCTCGGAGGAAGTACTAAAAGGAAAAGGAAAGGAAAGAGGCACAGGGAGGTTTAAGCTATGTCTTCACTTGTTTTTTTAGAATGAGTCCTCCTGTATCTTTTTAATAATGGACTGAATCTCAATTCAATCCTAAATCTAGCTTCTGGACATAATATCGGATTACTTAATTCATGTAAATTTGGATTAGGTCAACACTTGGTCTTCTTGTACCCATAATTCACTGGTAACCCCACTCTTCAAAAAGCATCAGAAACCAAAGGAATGGTCTAAGAAAACAATTCTGTCTTTCTCTGCTTGGCCTAAGATTTTCTTTCCCAAGAAGCATTCACACAGATAGACACAGAACCAAGGGAGAGGCAGGTATACCAGTTAGGAACAGAGAGACCAAATTCTAGTCCTCAGGCACAATTGCCAGCTGGGACTTTTGACCAGTGCCTCTGTTTCAGCACTAGACTAGAAAGTTGAAGAAAAAAAGCCTATCGAGTAGTGTGTATTGGAACAGCATGATATATTACTATATGCTGCATACTCTTCAGTGGCTGATAAAAGTGCAAACACACCCTCCCTTTGATGTGCCTGTCATATAGTAAACTGCAGCTCGCAAAACTTTATATCTTTTAATAAAATTTGTCAGTTAAAAAGATGCCAACATACTCTGGAATTTTACACATTCTATATGCATAAGATCACATTCTACTTGTTGCAGAGACCCTACTCTGTTTGAAGGATTATCCAGCTCACAAGTATCTTCACACCACATTGTTTTCATTTCTAATCCCTCATGAGACAATTTGAACCTGACTTGCTATCATTCTCCCCTCTTTGACTTCAAAAGGCTGAATGCATCATGAGCTAATCAGAACTTCCTCCAGCTAATTAGTAGGAGAGTAGAAAAAACATCAAATCATCAGTGTTCATTCCCTCAGCTGCCATAAATCCTGTAGTAAGAAAAATCCCTTCTCGTTGTCTTCCACCCTAAGTTTACTTTTTTACTGTACCTGCACACATACCTCTTTATCGAATCTCTAATCCAATTCCGCCATTTATACTTCTTTATTACCAATTGTAAGTACACTGATGATTATAACTTGCTATTTGATATTACCTTTGTTTTATTTTTTTCCTTAACATTTAACATAACATTAATGCAATTTTTTAAACTTTTCGTGTTTCCCTTTAAATCACAAATGTGGCAACATAAAGTCTTTACAGCAGATAATCTCTCAAAAAGAATTAAAGTAAAGTTCAATAAAGTTGGTACAAAAAATTCATCATAAATTTCTTTTGGTGTAACTAGTAACACTCTACTCTGAATATGTGAGTTATAAATGTGCAAGTCTCATAAAGCACAGAGTTTGAGCAACAAAATAATGCAAAATTGAGATCAATGTTTGCCATTCATTACAAGAACATTACTTATAAGATGTCATGCAATAGGATCCCAGTTTGAAATATCTGTACTCATTCAGGATGTATGGAATGATGAAATGTAAATAGAGGAAATGCAAGAATAGGAGCATAATTTTTGCAGAAATCTAAATTTCAGCAAACATAGTTAAGAACCTTCAGTTTCCTATGGAACTATTAACATTTACTTTCAGAAAGCAACATCATGTATCAGCAACAGAAACACACATAGCAAAAAACAGATTGTGAACTTATTAATTTAGTAGGTATGCTACTATTAGTAGGTATATTGAGGGAGATTTGAAATCTATTTGCTAGGGTTTTTCCCCAACTTTTTTTTATTTAGACATCAGACATACAACTAGATCAATGAAGAATTTCAGAATTGTATTTGTAGCCTTTGTATTATCCTATTAAACACTCTTACATGTTTTTGTTTTTCTAGTTTGTCTGAGTCATAGGTTTAGGTGATTTAATATCATACTCTGGAGTGCTTATCAACTTTTAATGAAACATAGAAGCTTCCTATGATGCCAAAGGAGTAACAATTGAAGCACCATAGGAGACAGTTCTTACTGCAAGCATGCCAAAGGTTGGGTCAATCATTTCCCATGTAGGATTAGTCAATATGGTCCAAAGGCTGCTAAAGGAGATTCTATTTTCATTTGTTGCAATGAAAGAGGGGAAACACAAGAGAATTGAACAGTTGAGGAAATTTTTTGGATGACTGGATTTTCAAAGCAGAAGTATATGTTGACATATATGATTCTGGACACTTTGTAAGTGTATGATTCCAAATTATCTAATTTAAAATCACCAACTCTACCTAAGAGCAAACGGACAACCTCTGATACTGGATTTTTTTTAAAAAAATCATTGATTGCCACTTACAGAATCATTGACCATCCTGACTCAGCTAAGGGTGAACAGTGTACAGGAGAACACTATTTTAATTTCACCAGAATAGATTGAGGATATTTTGAGTATTTCTTCCCTTTATGTCTTCCCAGGGCAGAAATGCTTCTGAACATTATGATCAAAGAGAATCAAATGAGAGAATAAATGAGTTACTGCTTTGTTGGGTTATATTTAGGTTGCCTAATAAAAGAAGACCTAATCCATTTTGCTGCCTGAGGTGGAACAACAAATAATGATGCTCCCTAAGTAGGCAATTAATTTACATATCCTTTCCCATCTACTGAGGTCCTTGGTCAGAGAGCTCAGTTTCAAAATGCAACTGTGTTTACTGACTGAATAAGGTGCATAAATAGATAAATGTTTCTTTTATTACGGTTTTTCTGATGAATAGAATAGAATAGAATAGAATAGAATAGAATAGAATAGAATAGAATAGAATAGAATAGAATAGAATAGAATAGAATAGAATAGAATAGAATTCTTTATTGGCCAAGTGTGATTGGACACACAAGGAATTTGTCTTTGGTGCATACACTCTCAGTGTACATAAAAGAAAAGATACATTCGTCAAGAATCATAAGGTACAACACTTAATGATAGTCATAGAGAAAGAGTCAATATAAATCGTAACGATACAAGCAACAAGGTTACGGTCATAAGTGGGAGGAGATGGGTGATGGGAACGATGAGAAGATGAATAGTAGTGCAGACTTAGTAACTAATTTGACAGTGTTGAGGGAATTATTTGTTTAGCAGTGTGATGGGGTTTGGGGAAAAACTGTTCTTGTGTCTAGTTGTTCTGGTGTGCAGTGCTCTATAGCGTCGTTTTGATGGTAAGAGTTGAAATAGTTTATGTCCAGGATGCTTAACAAAAGTTTTGCTACATTCTTCTGTTCTATGGGATATATAACTTTCCCTGATATGGTTTTAGGACTAATCATTTAATAAACTGTTATCTGTCTACTACTTTTCCAGTACAATAACTGATAATCAAAGCTAGAAGAAAACGTGCAGAGAAAGACAGACAATGTTTTGGGAAGAATTCTTCCAGAGAGAGTAGTTTATAAGCAGGAACTAAAGGATAAGTTTTTTTTATGTTTAAGTGAAAATATTTTTAAATTTCCTTCTCATAATATTCCATGCCAGCATTTTCAAGAATTGTGCCTTTAGCCTGAGTTCATTTAGCATATCTACTGCCCTCTTAATCTCTACTGTCTGAAATGTCATGGCCATGTTGTAGCCTTGCTTGTGATCATTCATGGTAACTCAGCATATGCAAAGTTGTTAACTCAGCATATGCAAAGTTCAAGCTAGATTTGCAAAGAAGAAGATGCCAATGAACATTTTTGGTTAAGAAATTCATGATAACTACTGTTTACTTGGAGCTGAGTGATCATTCAGCAAGGTACAAGAAGTGGAAAGAAGCTAAACTTTTAGTTGTCAAAAGCAAACATCATTACATCTAATTTTGAGTAACCTAAGGCAAATTGGAATGGGAAAATAATAAATCAGACGCAATAGTGTCTGGATATAACTTGAAACTTATAGTTTACGTATGCTAAATTAAATTCTTGCAAATCCAGAAGTGATAATGCAAGTTGTTACCTGCATATAGCTACCTTGTTTCCCCGAAAATAAGACCCTGTCTTATATTTTTTGGAACCCTGAAATAAGCACTTGTCCTTATTGTCATGCGCTCAAAAGCCTGATTGGGCTTATTATCAGGGGATGTCTTATTTGGGGGGAAACAGGGTAGAATGTTAGTTATAAGGATAAGGGAATAATGAAAGAAGCTGTATGTATGTATGTATGTATGTATGTATGTATGTATGTATGTATGTATGTATATATATATCCTTAAGTAATCCTTAAGAAAAAGAAATATGTTTATGAGTTTATATACTTACTTGCAGTTGGAAGCATAGGAAATTGGTCATTTAATGCAACAATGAGTATAGTAGAATGCTATTGTCATCATTCATTTTCAATGGGGAAATAGACCCTACATTCACATACATGATGTCAGATATGGAATGCATGTTAGTGGCTGTTAGAAGTTGCTATCAAAAACTGCCTTTTACTTTGATAATAAGATGTGGGAGTGATGAGTGTGTGGAATAAAGTCACCCTTTCCCCATTTGCCGCAGTCATTTGAAGGGACATGGAGAAAAATAATCCAGCAATCATGGAGTACATTCTTCTCTTCTAAGGCCATATCAGGCACCATTCAACAATTAAACCATAAAGTGTTGTACTTACAAACCAGCCCACTTTAGGCCTAGAGACCAGGGGTGAAATGCTCCCAGTTCGGACCGGATCACCTGATCCGGTAGCGATGGAGGCGGGTGGTTCGGAGAACCGGTAGCAAAAATCTCTGCCCACCCCCCCCCATGCCCAGTTGAGCCACACAATCATCAGAGGCTTTTTAAAAAAAATTTAAAAGCATTTTTTCTACAACCTCTTTGGCTGAAAAAATGCTTTTAAAAGTAAAAAAAAAAAAGCCTCTGATGATTGTGCAGCTCAGCTGGGATCATCAAAGGCTTTTAAAAGCATTTTTTCTACAACCCCTGAAGCGGTTATAGAAAAAATGCTTTTAAAAGCCTCTGATGATCCCAGCTGAGTTGCCTGATCGTCAGAGGCTTTTAAAAGAAAAAAAGCCTCTGCCGATCAGGCAACTCAGCTGGGATCGTCAGAGCCCTTTGAAAGCATTTTTTTTACAAACTCTTCGCTGAAGAGGTTGTAGAAAAAATGGTTTTAAAAGTTTTTTAAAAAAGGCCATGCTCACCCAGTCACATTACCCCCTGACCAAGCCATGCCCATAGAATCGGTAGTAACAAATTTTAGATTTCACCACTCCTAGAAACCATTGGCAGTGCAAAATTAGAATACACTGAAGTGAGTGAATCTATAAAAATGTAGAATGTGTCATTTGATTTTTTTTAAAAAAAAATGTTTTTATTTGGGCTTTACTGGAAGAACTTCATCTCATCAGTGATACAATTTCATCCTGCATAACAGGATTTCTCACTGTCTCTCCCAATTAACTGGAGCTGCTCCCTCTCTCACCATCTGCATGTTATTTATCCTGCTGAGCAATATTTGTATTTCCTGTTTCTGTAAGTGAGATGCCTGAAAACTCATTTTATTGGGTCGTCTTTCCTGGTTTACACTTGGCCCTTTCTTTTCTACTAGAGAAGTCTGATCCCAAACAGCTGGACACAACACGGGGTGGGCTGTGGAGCCCTTTGATGAAGAAAAAGAAATGTAAAAGGAGACTTGACATTCCTCACTTGGTCTCCTACAAGGAAGGAAAGAAAAAGAAGTAACGGGTGTTACTTTTTGGACAGCAGTTGAGAGCACACCTCCTCATTTGACTGAATGCCATATTGCTGGAAACTCCACTTCGGTAATCCATACATGGTAAGAGTTGACTTATCTAAGTCAACCTAAGTCACCTATGTATTAGTTAACTAGAATTAGGTACCTCCAGAACAGGAGTGAAATCCAGCAGGTTCTGACAGGTTCTGGAGAACCAGTAGCGGAAATTTTGAGTAGTTCAGAGACCAGCAAATACCAGCTCTGGCTGGCCCCAGAGTGGGGAGGAAATGGGGATTTTGCAATATCCTTCCCCTAGGAGTGGGTAGGAAATGGGGATTTTGCAGTATCCTTCCCCTGCCACGCCCACCAAGCCACACCACACACCACGCCCACCAAGCCATGCCCACAGAACCAGTAGTAAAAAAATTGGATTTCACCACTGCTCCAGAACAACCTTTCCTGATTTAATACTCCTTAGATATGTTGGACTGCATTTGCTCTCATAAGAAGGAGTGCAATCAGTGGGAATTACAATCCAGCACTTCCAGCATGCATCTCATTATGTGAGGGTGAATTCATGATGTCTCCCTGCCTTTATTTTTAAAAAAATATTATTAGACCCAAGAGACACACTTCCATTTAACTTTGCAAACTTAAAATACTACAGAAATGGCAAAACTCATCCAAAGACTCATTAATAGAATGATTTTTCTCCTTTAAGCCCTAACAATCAGCAATGTCCTATTTCCCACTGTGTGGTCTACCAAATGGTACAGGAAAGCATTTCATGGAGGTGAGTCATTGGGCTTCCATGACTGATCAGGCTGCCTGATCTGCCTCAATTGGCCACTTCCACAGAAAGATTTTTTTGCAAATACATATACTACTTCTGATGAGCAAAGTGCCATAATTCTGTTATCAGTCAAATGTAGAATACTCTCAAAGGGATACATCAAAGCAACGTGCTGATTTGAAGCCTTGCATAGTTGATTTTTCATCTTAAATTCAAGGAGGTGATGGCCCTAAAACCTTGACACATAATACTATGTGCTCCAATGCATTGTGAGAAATTAAAACATCACTGCTCCTAGCTATTCCTGAAAATTTCCATAGGACAAGATGCTCCTCTGTTGTACTTCCCCTTGAGCTTTCTGAAATCTGGACTTGCCCTCTATCTAAGAATGTACAGTAGCCAGTACTACATCTTTTGTGAAGGGTGGGCCATAAAGTAATTATTACATGTTGGGTGAAGAATTACTCTTGCTTGTCTGTCCTGAATCCAATTGCCAACCAAAGGTCATGTAAGGCCATCTATAAGGTTGGAATGAGCCCCATGTATACATGTTGTCCACCACAAATCTGAAAGCTGAGCGGAAATCTATTGAAGTTAGCATATAAAAATATATGAAAACAAGGAACTTCCAAATGATTAAAGCAATTGTAATCCATCTGGAAATTTGTCTTACATCAACCAAAAAACACTGATTAACACAACCAGCTAAAATCTAGAACATGATGTTTACTTCATCCAGCACAGCTTAGCATCCCAGAAGACAAAATTGGCAGTTATCTCAGGACTCCACTACTCTTCATTTGCCAGATTTGATGCAACCCAGAGGATGGAAAGTATCTTGCAGCAGCCAGGAGATAACACATCTATGCTTGCAAAACGCAGGCTATAGTTAGAAGTGTTCACCTGCTTAGAAATGCATACCTCAACTAGTATATGTCTTCTCAAGTTTTCGTGGGTATGTGTATGTAAAAAGTTAAAATCTCGGGTGACGCGGGAATGTGTGCTCATTAGTCTTTTGTAATGGGCTGGGTAATGGACTGTGTGTTAACATCCTGAGTTCTAGTGTTGTGATATCTTGAGTTTTTTGATGTAATGTCCTGAGCAGATGGCTGTGATGCCACATCCCAGGCTTTGGTTGGCTCCCAAGTTTGAGGTCTTGCCATGTGTTCATGGCGTGTGTCAGTTTGCTTTATGTGGGGATCAGAGGGTGGTGCAGCAGCTGGTGATGCCACCGTGGTCTGGCTTCTAGATGGTGGTTGTATTTCGTCTATGGGATGGGTTAAAACACAAAAGACTAATGGGCACACATCAAGGACCTCACCCACACAGGATGTTACAAAACAGCTGACTAATCTGCAAACATCAACTCAACAAGATGTAACAACACAGGCAACCAACCCACTCACAGCAACAAAGCCAGCACCCCACACCTCCCCACCAGTATTTATAGAGAGACGGCAGCTCCAATCATTCCTCGCACAATCACGAAGCCAAAGACACCAGCCTGAAGATGACAAGTGGGATCATCTTGATACTCTCGATCTTACACGGGAAAAGACCCGAATACACCAAAACTTGCATATATATATATATATGTATGTATGTATGTATGTATGTATGTATGTATGTATATGTATCACTCAAGGGAGAAAATTCCTCCTCTTAATTTCCCCACAACCACCCTGTGAAGTGAATTGAGCTGAGAGAGAGAGAGAGCGCGACTGACCCAAAGTCATTCAGCTGGTGCTTTCATGCCTAGGGCAAGAGTAGAACTCCCCATCTCCTGGTTTCTAGCCTTAGATTGCCAACCTCTGCATTTTATTTTGAAAATTCCTCTTCAGTTTTAAATTTGGGTCTTGGATTTTTTGCATTGGAAAGTTTTGCAAAACTAGAATTGAGTGCTCAAAGATTATATGGCTAATTCAAACAGGTCTGCATTGGCTAAATAGCAGGATAGGTCAGGCTTGACTATTTCCTAGGGATTTGTGTAACTGAAATGTATATTACTTATCTAAGCAGGGTGTTTTTTTTATTAGAGATCCCATAGATCACATAGTCTCTTCCTTCTTTGCATTTCTCCCTCTCCTTCAGTTATAATTATTTGCAAATGAATCTAACCTGGTTTGAAAGTTTGCTACACTTTTACTGGGGGGAAAAACATTTCAGTGCAATACAGACCATAACTTCTATTCATTTTCCCAACCTCTGCAAAGCTGCCTTCTTTCCCTACTCCCAGTTTCTACACACACACACACACACACACACCTCAATTGGGTCATGATGAAGCACAACAACTCTTTTCAACAGTTTGGATTACACAGGCTACCAAAGCTTCTGTCAAGAACTAATTATCACTGTGCACATCTGCATTCTTTGTTTCCACCGCTTTCAGCCTGTGTGTGAAAATGGGAGTCAACTTGCAAAGGCGTAAATAGCTGTTAGGGAAGTGTGAGTTCTTCTCCAGCTTAATTTTGGATGCGGTCTGACTGGGTGAAGCAGTGGAGGAGGAGCTGATCAGGGTGTCTTAATTGAGGCCATGCCCCAAATCCTGCAACTGGGCCATGAGTCCAACTGTATATAAATTCCATAAATATTTAAAAAAAAAAAAAACCAAATGAAGAGTTGTGGAAACTCTGTATCCATAGGATTGATTGATTGTGCCAGACGCTATTAAGTTTTCTCTCTGTGTGTGTAGATGTTGGTATGCGTATTTGTATGCTTAAGTTTATATGATGGTCTCCTGTATCAGGGCTAGACAAAGCATTTGGAAGTGGGCTGCCTGTCCAAACTCACCATGCAAAGCATCCCTTCAGATGCTTAGCCTAGCTTCTTATTTCTAGTAATTTTATAAAGCTTTTTTTCTTCTTTTTGCTTTGTATTTGTCTTCGCTTGCCATCGGGTAATATCATTTCTAGGGTTCTGCTGAATGCCTATGAGGGATAGGATCTGTCTCAAGAGTGGCAATCTGGGACCTCCGTGTAAGCCTTTTCCCTGGTTATGCAAGGAAAATGTGTGTGTCCCCACCCCCCATGACATTCCATGTTTATTAAGTAAATTATTGCATTAGCCCTTGCATAGACAAAAATGTGTGTGCAGCCTGTCTTCATTTATGTTCTGCCCCACCTACAGGTCCCAAGAAGTGTAGCACACACACACAGCTCCAAAAACTCTGTTTAATACAAACAGACCCCTTTCAAAATGCAGGCTTTAACCACAAATGTCCTTATCAGCCTGCTATGAATTACAGAGATTAAACAAAGTCCAACAAGGGTTGGCAATCAGCCCAGAAACCAAGTTGTAACAAAAAACTCACTCTCAAAATGCTCTGCGTAGGACCAAACGTTGTTTCCAGCAATGTTTGCTATCTGTGTGCGAACTTAAATAGGCTAAGTGGCCAATTAATCCCAAACTTTACTCTCGAGGAGACCTCCTCCTGAGTAGCCACTCCTGCCTTTTGGCAGCCCTGCGTGCTCGAGCATTGAGAAGAGGCTCCTCCACTTCACTCTCTTCACTTGAAGGAGCCTCTGGAGGTTCTGAAGGCCCTGGCTGAGTCTCTGCCTCTGGCACCACATCCTCTTCAGCCTCCTCGCTGTCTGACTCAAGCGCCGACTGCACAGGCTGCTGGCACGACACCACACCAGCCTCCTTGTCGTCGGGATCAGCCACAATCCGCACAGGCCACTGGCGGGCCACAACAATTTAGCAACCACAGTTCATTCCAGCCAAATGATCACTAAGCAAACCACATGACAGATACACAAAAAAAGAGAGAGGGAGGAGGGAGGGAGGGAGGGAGGGAGGGAGGGGGGGAAGAGAGAGATACCACGGGTTGCTATCTCATTTAGATAAAGTTCCCTTGTGCAGCAACACTAGCATTACTCTCACACTGATATGTATTGTGATTGGGCACAGAAATTTGGCATTAGTGCACATATTGATTAGAAAGTGATTTTTTTACTACAGTTTATTATCATTGTATTTGTGAATGTTTGCTCATTGAGGCACTCGCTAAATGAGGGCTGACTTTAATGGGATTTGATCAAGTTCTATGAAACATGTTCACAAAATTGAGCAGGCCAAAAATATACAGAACATATAAAAGTGTGAATTCTTGCAGAGGTACATGAACACAATAGTAAATGAACACAATGAGGATGCATACAATAAAGGAAAAAAAAGTACTACCAGTTATGATCTTCACCAAATTAATATTCATCAAGTAAAGGAGGATTTTTATCCAAATGTTTTATGTAGCCAGCACAATCCATCCCTGCATAAGAACATTAAAGAGGATTGATAATACCTGCTTAAGCCCTTTTGTCCATTATGTTTGACAGGTCTCATAATTTTCATTCTAGAAACCATTTTTCCAATGTCTAAATTTGCTTTGCTGTGCAGCTTATAATGGAGCCTTTCATGTTTAAATTTGTTTAGACTTCTATTACGGATCTGTATTGTCAATTGCTGCCTAGTTTCCACTTTTACAGATATCGTCACCAAGGTTCCTCTTTTCCAAGGCTGTGCCAGATTTGTTCCTGCAACTGACAACATAACTTCTGTTCAGTTTTACAAAAAAAAAAGGAGATACACAGAAAAAAAGTTATTGTGAGAGAACGGTTTATGCAGTTTGTGCAACCACACCAGGAGAAACATTCAACATCTTCTGAAAATGTGTGGAATTTACAAGTAAGGATTGTCTCTCCGACTCCTAGGTAAACCTGAGGAACAGCAAGTGGCACAGATGGTAACAATTAATAACTTTAATGCTCTCCCCCCCTTGATTTTTTGCTTTGCATCTTCCCCCCACCCTTTTTTTTTTTTTTTTTGGCTGACCTCTTTTTATACAGGATCAAACTATATTGTTCAGATTTTTCCCATTATGCTAAAACAGCATAGCATTTCCCAATTATTATTTTTTTTAACAAAAAGGCAACAAACTCTCTGGTGAAATCCCATGTATGTATTTGTGTGCATGTTGTATCTGCATGTGCCTGTTTGCAGTGAACCCAGGCATTCCTGGAGCAGACCCTGCCATCGTGGACAGAACTGTATTCATTCTGCAATATGTGGGTTTTCCTTGCGTGTCCTCCAGACACAATTTTCAACAATGGTCCGTGTGTCGACACCCACTCTTATCTCTTCCTAACATTTTGCTTGCATGCTCCTGCTGCTTCCTTTTCCCCACCCTCCTAATCTGGAAGCAGAGTCCTTGGTTCAGAGTCCTTCTGTTTTGTTTCTTTAAGTGTTAACTTTGAGGGCAGTTTGGCCATTTCCCTCCTTGAAGGAAAATGGAAAATGAGGAGGTGACCTGACAAACCAAATAGATGCTGCTACTGAGCTGAAAAGTATTGTGGCATCGCATCCCTACTTCTGCAAGGAAACAATGGGCAATCTTGTCTCTCCCGATTTTACTCGTTCTTCATAAATAGTGGCAAATTTTTTCAGAGCTCTTCCAGTGAAAATAGCCTCTCTCTTTGACAGAATGCAAAACAATGTCAGGCAAGGAGACGCTTCCATTGTTTCTCATCCTAGATGACTGCATTCAAACAAAAGCAGGCAGCTCAAGGTAACAACAGGCCTGTCTGTGCTGAAAGCAACTTCCTTAAACAAAATCGTGTGTGTGTGTGTGTGTGTGTGTGTGTGTGTGTGTGTGTGTGTGTATACCCAGCATACTATCCCCTTTTGGGTTAAGCAAAGATCAGAAAGGGAATAAGAAATAGTAAAACAGAGAAATTAAAGGCTTCAAAAGAAAAAAAGGAACATACAACATATAAGCAATTTATATAACATATTATATAATATCGGTAGCTCAGTGGCTAAGATGCTGAGTTTGTCGATCAGAAGGTTGGCAGTTCAGCAGTTCGAATCCCTGGTGCCGCATAATGGAGTGAGTTCCTGTTACTTGTCCCAGCTTCTGCCAACCTAGCAGTTCGAAAGCACATAAAAAATGCAAGTAGAAAAATAGAGACCACCTTTGGTGGAAAGGTGACAGCGTTCCATACGCCTTCAGCGTTTAGTCATGCCGGCCACATGACCACGGAAACGTCTATGGACAACGCTGGCTCTTGGAGTGGAGTGGAGGGAATGGAATGGAATGGAATGGAATGGAATAGAATAGAATAGAATAGAATAGAATAGAATAGAATAGAATAGAATAGAATAGAATAGAATAGAATAGAATAGAATAGAATAGAATAGAATAGAATAGAATAGACCTCGGAGGTCTTCTAGTCCAACCCCTTTCTCAGACAGGAAACCCTATACCATTTCAGACAAATGTTTATTCAATCTCTTCTTAAATACTTCCAGTGTTGGAGCATTCACAACTTCTGAAGGCAAGTTGTTCCACTGATTAATTGTTCTGTTTGAAAATTTCTTCTTAGTTCTAGGTTGCTTCTCTCCTTGATTAGTTTCCATGCATTGCTTCTTGTCCTGCCATCAGGTGCTTTGGAGAATAGCTTGACTCCCCCTTCTTTGTGTCAACCCCTGAGATACTGGAACACTGCTCTCATGTCACCCCTAGTCCTTCTTTTCATTAAACTAGACATACCCAATTCCAGCAACTGTACTTTTTTTTTTTTTAATTTGATTTATATGCCGCCCTTCTCCGGAGACTCAGGGCAGCTTACAATGCGTTAAGCAATAGCCTTCATACTTTTGTATATTTATACAAAGTCAGCTTATTGCCCCCACAAACTGGGTCCTCAATTTACCTACCTTAGAAAGGATGGAAGGCTGAGTCAACCTTGAGCCTGGGGAGATTCGATCTTACTTTAATTGCAGACAGCTGGTGTTAAATTACAGAGCTCTGTCTGTTGAGCTATCCAGGCTCCCTGGATGTAAAACTTTACATGTTTTAGCCTCCAGTTCCCTAAACATCTTTGTTGATTATATGACAGATACTTGCCAGATACGTATACAGCAGGGTTTGGTATGATGTGAATGCTATAAAATAGAATAACTTTCAAATGCCATGGATAAATGCCAGACAACGGAAGATAATTATTCCTGTGACGTACATACATGTTATAGAGGCATTTTAGCTCTTTACATAAAATAAGTAGGTAGGAAATCTGAGCAACTTGAGGCTCATGTTTTTCTATCCTCTTAGGCCCTTCCAACTCCACACAGACATGTGTCACCACTCTGAACCATAACACTCCATAAGACTGTACAGCTTACAATCCAACACCCCACAGAAGTGCTCCAAAAGGGAAACACCCCATCCCTGCCCAAGTATATTATGTGGTCTTGCACAGTTGCATCATTGTCGCATTCACCAGTCCTTGGCCATCTCCCCAAAATTCAACCCACCCTGGGCAACCATGGAAAATTTGCTTTAGACTGGCCTGCATGCATGCAACAAGTTAGAGGAAAAAGAATGTGAGTCACTCCTCAGATTTCGTCTGGCTCTGACCCAAGTACAGTAGCTTAAAAATAAAACAACCTACCGTGGCCTTTGCTTAATTTTTTTTTAATGTGGGTTAGGTCATAAATCTTATTACGGTACTCCTGGTGGAGTTAAAAACTTGACACAAACTGCAGATGAGATCACCGTGATAAGAAAGGTCGCACAAACAAGACTCAACAAAAGAAAGCTTCCAGATGGTATTAGGTTTTGCATTTGTTCTACTTTTAAACTGGGAGGGGAACAACATAATTTGCAAGTATACAGTACAGAGGGTACCATATGGGCATGAAGAGACAATACAAATCACAAAAATAAGTAAAGTAGATAGAACCGCACGTCCACCCTGACCTCTGACTTGATTCGGGATTTCCTTTAGATGCCTTTAAAAGTGGCAAATCCCAGGGTGACTTGGGGCTTGAGGCCAAGAGGGAAGTGGTCATTTCACTGGTTTTATCTTTGTTTCAGGGTTACGTAATTGTCTACTTGTGAGGTGTATGTGATTTTGAGGGGGTTTCTGGGTTTCCCAATCCATTTTATCATTCTGGAATATTCTTATTTTTGTGCAAGCAGTGCTGATCTTTCAACACGCAGTACATGATAACGTCCATCACAGGGTTGCCAAAAGCCAACGCATACAGACTTGCTGTACCATCCCAAAACTGTCATTCTCCAAGGCCGAGACAATGATGTCACACAATCCTCTGATTCACCAGGGTGTTATCATCAGACGTTTCAGGCTGAAAGAATAAACTATTATCATCAGACGTTTCAGGCTGAAAGAATAAAAGCTTTCCTTTTGCAATTTTGCAAGCAGTAGAGAGAATGCTATGGGAAATGAATTATACATTTTGATATACAGGTAGTCCTCGACTTACAACAGTTCGTTTACTGACTGTTCCAAGTTACAACATCACTGAAAAAAGTGACTTATGACCAGGGCTGGGATTCTACCGGTTTGGTAGAATCCCACCCCTGCGCTTTACTTACCTTTATCTTCTCAGCTGATTGGCGTGGCAGAGCAGATTGCCGTGCCTCAGCTCTATTACTCCCAAGTGGTAACACAGAACATTAGTATTTGTAAAAGTGTGCACACACGCACAGCATGCATTAGGCACGTGTGCATGCGAAGAGCACATGCGCATGCAAAGCGTGCAATCACCAAACCGGTTGTTAAACCGGCAGCATCCCACCACTGCTTTATGATCACTTTTCACACTTACAACCATTACAGTATACTCATGCAGGGGTGAAATCCAGCAGGTTCTGACAGGTTCTGGAGAACCGGTAGCGGAAATTTTGAGTAGTTCGGAGAACTGGCAAATATCACCTTTAGCTGGCCCCCGAGTGGGGTGGGAATGGAGATTTTGCAGTATCCTTCCCCTGCCATGCCCACCAAGCCACGCCCACCAAGCCACGCCCACAGAATCGGTAGTAAAAAAAATTGAATTTCACCACTGTACTCATGGTCATGTGATCAAGATTCAGATGCCTGGCAAATGACTCACAGTTGCAGTGTCATGTGATCTCCTTTTGCAGCCTTCTGACAAAGCAAAGTCAATGGGGAATCCAGATTCACTTAAGAACCATGATACTAATTTAACAAGTGCAGTGATTTACTTAACAACTTTGGCAAGAAAGGTTGGGAAATGGGCCAAAGCTCACTTAACAAATGTCTCACTTAGCAATAGAAATTTTGGGCTCAATTGTGGTGGTAAGTCCGGGACTACCTGGGATTGACTGAAGACACTCAAACTAAAAATCTGCTTTTCAAATTGGCAGAGAAGAGAGAATTTAACCTTCCAATGCCATTTATCTACAAATGGGGAAGAGACCAATAAAGGAGAATATTTGTAGCTCAGCGTTGAAATGAGGGGTCCTTGCCCTAACTAGGTAACATCATTAGTGCTAGTAAAGAGTGCGTTCCTTACTAGCACTGACGATGTTACCTAATTAGGGTAATGAAACATCTGCAAGAAAACAAACAAGCTCACAGAGCACCAAGGACACACACACCCCCGCACCAAAATGGGGAAGAGGATGGAGGGGGCACCTTTGAAACCTGTAAGCATCACTTCCATACCTGGCTGTAATATCTAGATGGCCACCAGAAATCAAAGAGAAACCTTTTGTTACTCTCTTGAGGCCATCCAGACTTTTACAGCCCAGCTACCGTACATTAGCCCTGTTGGTAATTCACAAATAAGTCCAGTTTGTTCATTTCAATCAACAGCCAGGATTACATGCAGTAAATCTATCATTAGCTATATTTAGTCCAAATCATTCTTTATAGTGACTGTCCCGTTTCGATCAACACGCTTGGCATGAAATCCTGTTGAGGCCTCATGGCCTTATTAGGTTTCAGGAGGCAATGTTTTTGTCTTCCTTTTCCGGCTGCTATCTTTAGTTTGATTTCCCTAAACAATTCTCAGGGTGATTTTTTTTCCCCTCATTTAGTTTACTTATTCCACACACAAACATACAAATGGCATTTTAATTAATGAGTTCTGGCTTTTTAAAAAATATATATATACTTGTTCTACCTCAACATGAGGTACAAACTCATTTCACCACCAGTTCAGTTTTTACAAGAATGGGTCATAATTGCCTGACCAAGTTCCATCAGGCAGAAACAGACTGACTTAAACAGAGATTGCAAACAGGGCCAAATAAACCTGTGCTGATTCTGGGGGTTTTCCATGGACTTCTTTCAGATTCCTGGGGTACACCGAGGAGAGGACTTCTAAGGATTGGCTCCTGCAGCAAGTCTTCTGGCAAACTCCTGAGTTAAAGTGGTTCACTGCCTAAGAGGGAAGGAAGGAACTAGTTGTTAGATGGGTAGCTAATCCTCATTTAGCAACCTTACCATGGTGGGGGGAAAGTTGCTTTGTGACCAATCCTCACATTTATGACCTTAAGTCTGTAAAGCAAAGAAAAGCTGAGGTAAGATCATAAGCATGGTCATCAGAAGTGGGTTTTAGCAGGTTCTGACCAGTTCTGAAGAACTGGTAGCAGAAATTTTGAGTAGTTCGGAGAACCGGTAGTAAAAATTCTGACTGGCCCTGCCCCCATCTATTCTCTGCCTCCCGAGTCCCAGCTGATTGGGAGGAAATGGGGATTTTGCAGTAACCTTCCCCTGGAGTGGGGAGGGAATGGAGATTTTACAATATCCTTCCCCTGCCATTCCCACAGAACCGGTAGTAAAAAAAAATTGAAACCCACCACTGACGGTCATGGTTTCACTTAGCGATAATTTTATTAACAATTGAATTGCTTTGTGATCGCTAAATTGTGGTTGTATGCAGTATTGGGTTTCAAATCCCGGCACTACCAGTTCACTATCAGTAGCGCATGGGAGGGCACGCTCACTTTGCGAGCACGCAGCACTTCTGCACATGCGCAGGGCATTTTTGATTATGTCTGGGCAGGTCCTTCCACCGCCGCTACTAGTTCACCTGAACCAGGGCGAACCAGGAGCAACCCACCACTGGTTGTATGTTCCAGCAAAGACAATTTGCAAAGTTTAGTTTTATGTACCAATTCACCACCTTGAGTACAAAACCAGGGCTTCTGCACAAGGAGGACTGGCTAACTTTTTCGAAGAGAAAGGGGAGATCTTGGTGGGGTAATGGGTTCAATGACCTGAAATGTAACAGGAAAAATGCAACTGCCTGCACCTGAGGAGGAAAAAATGGAAGGCAGAAGTCTAGGATGAGAGGCACTTGGTTTACCAGCATTGAGGAGCATCTGAGATTTTTAGCTCATCTCAAGTTGAACAGTAACCTCTATAACAGGATCCCCAAACTTGGCAGCTTTAAGACTTGTGGACTTCAACTTCCAGAATTCTCCAGCCAGCATAGCTGGAGAATTCTGGGAGTTGAAATCCACAAGTCTTAAAAGCTGCCAAGTTTGAAGACCCCTGCTCTATAAATTAGACCAGAATAAGAAACAAATACCACATAGCCTAAAGTTACTTTTCTATTAAAGCAGCAATAGTAAAAGTAACCTTGCAAGTCTGGATATGCTTCCCTTCCTCCCTCTTTTATCTTCATGTGAATGTGAGTAGAGAAGTGCTGTCTGGGGCTTTTTGGCCTGGGCTCAGGCCTCATTTATCTGATCACTGCTTTGGTAGGAGATTTTCCCCCTGTCCTTCATCCTCTATACTCACTATATCCAAGAACTAAGAGCACAAGGCAACTGCTAAATAGACAACTCCTACTTGGATATATTAATATAAATATATGGGAAGTCCAGATCATGGGAAGCTATGATCTAACTTGAATGGACCTCACTGAGAATACTGTGTCCAGTTCTGGGCTTTACAGTCTAAAAGGGCCTTCAACAGCTGGAGCAAGTTCAGATAGTAAGAGAACTAATAACCAACTTCTCGTAGGAGTAAATAAAGGAAATAGATATGTTTAGCCTGCATAAGAGACTACTGGGGGGTGGGGGGAGGAAATGAGAATAACCCAACCTTCAGATTTTGATTAGATTGTCTTACAGAAAAAGGAATGAACTTGTTCCCTGTCATGCAGTGAGTTGAAACTGTGGCTAACTAGAGTAGCTATCAGGAGGAATGCACTGAAGATCTTCCACCCAGTAGAATATATCTATTTACATCCACGTTTCTTTGCTACCCATACATCCACCTCTACATTTGCTCATTAAATGGTATGTTCTTCTTTACTGGAGATCTTCAGTGGCTTGATAACCATGTGTCTAAAATGTTTTAGTAAATCTGTACCAAGCAGAGTAATTTCCACATTTTTGCTATGAGGCTGAAGTTACAAATCCCAATTTCATATTGATATGAAGAATGTGTGAATTGGAGCTCAGTTAGTAAAGAGAAAGAGAGAGAGTTGAATATACTCATATACTTCAGTAAAAATATTGGCCTAAATATATCATGAATATATTTAAGATCTCTTCAAGATCCAATAATGGTAGCAACCATTTTTTTTATAATTAACTTGAATTATTAAAGTTGTAACTGAAAAAAATGCAGGGAGTAGGAAAATTAACCACAAATCAACATTTGGCACATAAAACATACAACCTCACTAGAATATCCTTTGTTAGATGATTCAAAATTGCAAGTAGTCTAATGGTTCATTTTGCCCAATATATAGTTGCAAGAACACCCAGAAAGATGCACTTAAAAGTCTATGTAGTTGTGCATGCTATTTCCATTCTGATTTTAGTTCTCTATTTTTTATCTTGAATTTCCAGGAAAAACTTTTTTTTATCAATGTAAACTGTGATATATTCTGTCACCTAGAGGATCTCCATCATAAATTCACTACTGCCCACCTGATACGAATACATAGTGATCACATGGCCATTACTTTTGAGTAAATATGTTTTTTCCTATCTTGCTGCCTTCCAGATGCAGTAGACTGTGAACCTCTTGAGGATTGTGGAAATTGGAATCCAAGACAATTGAAGTTCATCAGTTAGAGGAAGAGTGTGGTAGACAGCTGTGATTCATCCCAGTCTCTTGCAGACTGTGAATTTTTCAACTGTATGGGTCCATTATTGTGTCCATTACTTTACTTGAACTGAGATGTGAAATGAAGTCAACAGATCCTATGTATTGTATTACTTGTATCACTCTATATTGTGTATGTATATACACACACATAGAAAAGCGCTTCTCTATTATATTTTAAGGTTGAAGATCTAACTTTCCTAAGGAAGTCTAATTTTAGCATCCCTTGTTTTCTCTAGTGAAAGGGGAATTAATGTCTTGCAGCACATTTTTCCAGCAAACCCTTAAGCCCTAACCCTTATCAATTCAGTTTTACAACATTTATTTTATTTATCTTGCAACAGTGATAGCTCTGGAAAGAGATTTGCCTTGATCTTGCAATTCAGGGTTTTGAAACGTTTGTGTTACATTTAGGAGACACTGTTACAACACGGTTCAGCTGCTTTGATCTTTTTGCCAATTGCACTGTTTACAAAACTCCAAGAAGAAATTAACATTTTGCAACATGTGATGTGAAAACTAAACAGAACAAAAGTAAAGAGACTGAATTTCAGAGCAGCGGGGAAGTAAATCAGCTGTCAGGGTTGATTTTTTTCTCTTTTTATTTTAGTTTGTAATCTCACCAAACTGAAGAGTCAGCTCTTCTTGTGCATCTCCGAAAAGCTTGGCTGCAATTTGTACCTATTAAGATTTCAGAAGACAACCCAGAAATACCACCTTTTTGGGTGCAACTAGAGACAATGTACCTAAGACCAAATTGTTTTTGTATTTATGGACCTGGGGAAGTACAGCTGAACCATCAATCTAAGTAACACCAAGTGTAATCAAACTCAATAAAACCTGTGACTAATTCTCATCTCAACACTGACTTTAAACCTCAGACTGTAGCACCTGATCTAATTTTGGGACTCAATTTTTTTTCTCCCCACCACCTGCTTTTTATAACATCTTCCCAATATAGTGTTTGTGCCATTTGATTTGGCTTAATAAAACTCCATTGTCTTGTTACAGATGTTGAATTCTTTGTCATATTCTCACACTATTTTTTTTAAGGTTATCCAAAAGGGATTATCAATCCTCTTTCCACTGTATGCATACCAATGGATAATATTTCTCCAGCACCCATGGCAATGTTTAGCTTTTGTAAGCTTTGGTAAATATGGGTTTCCTCACATCTCTCTTCAGCCAATATTTATGTATTCCAAACAACTGATAGTTTGCCTTTTGGGTCTTATTCAAATGTCCATCCTAGCATAGTTAAAACTAAATTGATTAGGAAATACAAATTACAAGAACTTATGAGAAATGTCAATACATATTTGAAATAATGAACACCGCCAGGGAAAAGCTACTGGAGTGCCTCAGATCTATTAGCCAGAACAAAATCTAGCTTTCCACTTCTTTAAAAAATGTGCAATAGCCATCAAGTTGTTGCCTGGTCCTCTTTAGATTGTTGCCTGTGACCTGAGGGAATTGTTTGTTATTTCCATTTATTCAATATCATGGTCAGATTACAATCAAGTTGAAAGAAGCCAGTGAAAGTTATCAGATGAATATCGGATTTCAGATATCTTAGAGATTCTTACAGATAGACCCTACTGAAGGAAGTGGCTTCTGATAGGATTTTTCCCAAGGAAGAAACTAAAGCAAAAAAAAAAAAATACTTCAGAAAGTTTATTTTGAGGTTGGGAAGCTTCTTTGATGTTCTTTTCAGGGATCCTATCCCATGAAAGGAATAAACTTGCAAAGGAGATGAAATTAGTTTTCTTTTCTCAGCTCTACCTCCAGATTTCCCACAACCACAGTTGGCTTAACACAATCCCACCACTTAAAGGAACCAGGAGATTGGCACCTTGTTCACCATTTGTCCCTCTTAATTTTCAAAATGGGCACAGTGGGGAGACTAGAGAGAAAAGCTTATTAGGAACCTCCCAGCAAATAAAGAGACAAGACGTGGTACATTTGGGTGAAACATTTATTTGCTAAAAACAAAGCCTTTAGCAATCTAATAATGCAGGAATATGCTTAAAGGCCAAAATCACCTAATGATTCAGACTATTTAAGCCTAACTTGATCCCACATTTTCTGGTAACTACCATACTTGCATAGGTATCAAGGGAGATTTTCCTGAGTTGCTCCTTTCCTGGTTGTACCTCTGGGTTGACTTCCAAGAAGGTCTTTACTTTCACCACAAGTCCCACCCTCAATCATCTTAAAGATACCTCCTGGCCTCTGAATTTACTTTTCCTCCATGCCTCCACAGTTATGACCAACCTCAACCCATGTCATTGCCTCCACAATACTAAACCCACCATAATCCAATACCACCATAAGTTTGGGGTCAAATTCAACCAGACTATTTTGCAAATGAGATTAATGTGTTTGAGAAGCAAAAAAATATTTTGAGAGTATGATTCTATATTGCCCAGCTACAACCTGCAATGCCCACGCTTTAACTGCAGCAATAAAGCAACCTTAAGAAAAATAAAGAGAAATGATTGGAAAAACAAAATAAGCTTTCATAACCTCTAGACTTTATTCCTACTCAGTGTTGGAATGTGTTATCAAACCCTGTGGCCTGAATCTTTCCCAGTCTGGCTACAGCCGTCTCCCTTACTGCAAAGCTGGCAAAGCTGGCAGGAGACCATACAAAGTTAGGTGAATTTGTTTATGAAAACACTTACAGAGTAGGGCAGGAATAGCTAACTTGAAACCCTTTGCAATCTGTGGACTTCAACTCCCAGAATTCCTGACCCAGTATGGCTAGTTCAGGAATTCTGGGAGGTGAAGTTCACAGGTCATAAAGGGGCCATAATTGCCCACCCCTGGAGTAGAGGATGTTTGCAGTCAACTTCACACACCTATCTATGTGTAATGGATGAATAGCAGAATACACATTGATAACCCTCCCCATAGAAAAATGATAAACCTGCCCCATTGCCAAACAACAACAACAACAACAAAAATCAAAAACCAGTATGCTTAGTCATATGGTTGCAAGCATTAGTGTCTCTTTGGAAAATTTTTCAAATCCATTCCTTCAAGAAAAAAAGAAATCTTCCGGAGAGTTACAAAAAGGAGTTTGCATAGAACAGTATTTGTCATTTCATCCTTGACATTATATAATTTCCTTTGCACTTAATGATTCTTCTAGCTTCCCCATTTGCTAATCAATTCAGCCCATATGTACAGTATCTCTCTTCCGGATATTTTCCTTATCTCATTACCCCTGATAAGATGCACATTTCAAGTTTTCAGTATTGGCATATTTTCAGGGTAGATAACCCATAAAAATACCACTAAACATATTTTGTGTATTCACTGTATACAATTCCAATCAATCATAGAGGTTTTTTTTCACCTACTAAGGAATATGTATTTCAGCTAAGGACAAATAATGATTCTAACAGCTGTATTTTATATTTTCAAATGGGGGAAGAAATCCATCATTGTTAATTAGCTTCTTCTCAGCCACCCATGGGAGATTTTCAGGTACAACCTGAAATCTGAACGGCATTTGACAGAATCTAATTTTAACGTCTGCAATGTATCCCCCATTTTAGCTCAGAAATAATTAAATGTTCCTCTGCCTTGAACCTTAACTACTTTTTTCTTCTTCATCCCTTTTATTTTCCTTTTATCATTTTGCATGACAAAACATTTTGGGAAATTCCAAAGCATTTCTTGCACGTTGGTTTCTAACTTTGGGGCACTAATGTGGAATCAGAATGGTTCCCTGAGTTGTGTTCATGAAAAGGTCAATGGGCATCATAAATAGACAGGGCTTTATGAACCTGGGACATCTTCTGGTATTATAACCAGTGTTGCAGAAGGGTTGACAACCCCATCCACCTCCTTCTTTCCCTCCAAGACTATTTCATATATGCATAATAATCTATGTCAGTTTTTCTTCTGCCTCACAGAAGAGACAGGGAAGGAAGGAAAACATTCAAACCATACTCTTTTCAATAAAAACTCTGAGGTACACATTCATTGAGGTTTTATTTAATTCTCCAGTTAAATGCTCCAAATTTCTTTTGTCCATCTTCCAAAGTTAGGTGAGAGATTGTAGCTCAGTAGCAGAAGATACAATTTGCATACAAGAGGTCCCAGCTGGAGTCCCAAACATCTCCAGCTAGGGCTGAAAAGAGTCACAGCTGTAATCTTTGACAGTTGCCACCACTCAATGTGAGCAGTATTGTCCTAGATGGATCCACATTCTGAATCAGTAAGTCAATTTCATGAGATTCACCCCAGCTGTACTGCTCTGATCACAATAGGAGATGATGTAGGAAAATTGAAAATGAATCCCATGTATATTAATAAAAGAATAAAAACACTATCCAGCTTTTTTGTTTTGCATTATGCATATTCATACCTGTACATAAAAGAGGAGTTCAAAGACAATCATCTGACAATTCACCTCCCTCAGTGAGGACCCTATACTCTCTGTTCCTTCTCTGGTGGTTTTTTAGGCCCTGATTCAACATACTAGACAATGAATCTTAAAATCTATCATTTTATATTATACTGAGAGCTTTAAAAAAGTAAGATAGCACACCCAAGGTCATTTTATACATTCAACAGAATCAAGATGTTGTTGTTGTTGTTTTGTTGGGCTATATCACTTCTGATTGTAGTTGCTTGCATTTTAAGCCTACTATATGCCTACAAAGCTAACATGACAGGGAAAATGTTTTTCTGAAATGTGGTTTTCTAAATTTGGAAAGGCAGTGTTTACTCTCAAGGGTATATTTAAAATTTAAACTTTCTATTTTTACCCTAAAATGGAACAGTCCAGGGCAAACTTATCTCTTCATTCTTTTACATGTATGTGTCACGGTGATGAGTAATAACATGTTCAGCCATGTTTTACTAACTGATAAGAATGTTTTGTTTTATCTTGTATAAAGAAAACTGCCAAATACATTATAAACATTTTAAATCTATAATTCTATCCCAGCAATTCAGATTCAGAATAAACTGTAGAATCTTTTTTTAAAAAAAAACTATATATGGAATAATAATAGGATAATATGAATACAATTGAATATCTTAATTGATTATTTTTTAATTCAGAAAGAATATTTTAATGTTCAAAACCACTTTTCAGTTTGAAGCACTTCCTTGCAAATTTAATTGCAACAAAAAAATTTACAGTAAAAAAGATTTGATTTTTTTTTAAAAAATCATTGTCTATATAAATGTACAACTTCTTGTCCAGTTTTACATTGCCCCTTAGTTATTAATAATAAAGGTTGCACCTTTAAAAGCATTATATAAAAATTCTTAATCAGCAGATCAATTCAATGAAATCTTTAAGAGACTCATAGCATTTTTCTGCATGACTTAAAACTTTATTCAGTACTTTTATGACATAAAAGTAGAAACGTAGAAAGAAAACGTTTTTATCAATGCAAGCATGATACTATTTCCCAACCTCTGTTAAGATTGTCTATTAAGTAGCAAGAATTTTACATTTTATTCTGGGGGAAGGAATTAAGGAAGGAAGGAAGGAAGGAAGGAAGGAAGGAAGGAAGGAAGGAAGGAAGGAAGGAAGGAAAAGAAAGAAGAGAGAGAGAGAGAGAGAGAGAGAGAGAGAGAGAAAGAAAGAAAGAAAGAAAGAAAGAAAGAAAGAAAGAAAGAAAGAAAGAAAGAAAGAAAGAAGGAAAGAAAGAAAGGGGGGGAGAGAGAGAGATTTTACTGATGAACCATTCATGAATTTTTTTTTTAAAAAAAAAGAATAGTTTTGAATTGAGCGCCTTTACTTGACAGGACAGGCATGGAGCAAAGAACAAACTACAATTGCTATCTATTTGAAGAAGCTGTCTTTATACATAGGAAGAAATATGTTTGCAGATTGAAGTTTTCTGTCCATGGTGCCAGTTCTCCATTGTGGTGAATATTAAAACTCGAAATTTCAGGGGCTGCAATTTCTTCCCATGGAATAAGGAAAATGAAGGAATTAGAAGCTGCCAAGAAACCATGCCTCAAAGTGGCATGATAAGAAAAAGTTAAGAAAATCTGGGGTGTAGAATCGAAGCATTTCTTAAACAGGAGCTGTTCCACAGAGCTGAAACACCAAAGCATGACCATAGACAGACCAGATATGCAGCAAGCTCCCAAGTGCATTCCCTTAAAAATGAACCCCCTGATTTCATGCAACTTGTGCACAGTTCTACTGATTCGCTGAACATTTCAAAAACCCATTGCAAGTTTTCAAAACATTTCAAAGCTCAGGGCTGCAAACAACTAGCACAAGCCCCTACGAGTCCATTTAAAAGTCCATGTAAATTTCATTAGAAGAACCATCAGCTGTGTATGCAGCATTGTGTTTTAGAACAGAATGAAATACTTTTTTCCCCCTTCCTAGCATAATCCCTATATAACATAGATATTGTTACAGCAGATAACCAAGCAGAATACAGAAGGAAGGGATGACTATTACATCAGTTAAAACAGACTTACCAATTTAAAAAATTAAAAATGCGACATTAAGAAAAGAAACAGAATCCGATGATGGAATGATGCAAGGGAAAAGAATTAAAAAGGGTTGGGGGGGGGTGAGGAGAGATTCATTGTATGCAAAGTTTATCATGACTGCTTGACATTATTCCATTTTTACCCATGAAGCAAAGTCTCTTGGCTATCAGGGCAGTGTTTCTCTTGCCCTGCTTCCATGTTCTTCCCTAGATGGTTCTGGCTATGACCAGACGAATAGCTGGCTGACTTGTCTCCTGCAGCTCCAGGCAAATGCCCTGCCGTGCAGCAGAGGACAGCCGTGCACGCTTGTCGGAAGCGGGGGTCAAAGAAGGCATAGAGAAAAGGATTGAGGCAGCTGTTGACATAGGCCAAGCAGCTGCAGTATGGATGGAGGTTGCTCAGGAAGGCATGGAAGCTGCAGGACAAGGGCATCACCTCCCAGTCCATTAGCATGTAGATGGTTTTCACCAAGTGGAAGGGGAGCCAGCAGATCGCAAAAGTGGTCACAAGGACAATGATAATGGTTAGCAGGCGCTTCCGTTTCCTCAACCCTTCACTGCGCTCCTTTCGGAAGTGACCTGCAATCGTACGGGCAATGAAGAAGTAGCAAATCAGCATGATGGCAAAGGGGATTACAAATCCCATCAGGGTGGAGGACAAGCCAAGCCCTGCTTCCCAGGCTGCCTCAGTCTTGTTGGTTGCCACACTTGAATAATCCATGAAACATGTCACTTTGTCACTCTCAATGAATACTCCAGTCCTCCGGAAAATCATGGCTGGCAGGGCCAGGAGAGCCGCCATAGTCCAGAGCACAATGGTCATTAGAAGTCCACTAGCTTTTGACCTCAGCTTGGCATTGGCTATAGGGCGAACGATAGCCAAGTAGCGGTCAAAGCTGAGCCCTGTGAGGCAGAAAACACTGGCGTACATATTGACAAAGACCAGGTAGCTGCTGAGTTTGCAGGCAAAAGAGCCAAAAGACCAATGGTAGTCCAGGACCACATAGGTGGCCCATAGTGGCAAAGTGACCACAAAGGTCAGGTCAGCGATTGCCAGGTTTGCAATGAATGTATCTGCTGAGCGTCGCTTTTCTTGTCCTCCTCGGAAAATGGTCCATAGCACCAAACCATTGCCAGTGGTGCCCAGAAAGAAAACAAGCAAATAGATGGAAGGAATTAGGATTTTGGAAGAACTCCAGTCGTCGTAGTCACATTCATAGCTGCTTGAGTTATTGTCGGTATCGTTGCCAAATTCCATTTCTGCTGGAAGAAAAGAAGAATGTGCTCTGAAGTTCTTCCTTTTTTTTTTTTTTTTTTTTGCTCTTTAATTTCCAGATCACTCAGCAGGATAAATCTTGGCAAAGTTCTTGTGTAGAAGGGAGACCAAAAAAAAAAAAAAAAACCACACACACACACACACACACCAGTTGCTGGGTCTCTCAGCTCATTTGTGTCTTTCTGTTGCCTCCTTCTTTTCAAAGCTTTAGACAGATCTGGCCAGTGCCTCCCTCAGTCTGGGTCATCTCTCTCACACACCCACTCACTCCTACTGTAGCAGTAGCTTCCTTTTGACTTGTCTTAAAACCTTTGTATCCCAGCCCCCTTCCCCCAGTCCTCCCCTTGCTTTCACTCAACATCCTTATGTGAATTGGATGAATTGACCCCTGTGGTGCTGGGCAGCTCCATCTGCCATTTGGATCCTCCCCTTCACAAACACTCTCTACATGTGCTCTCACCCTAAGCTTCTCAGAGCAAGGAAAGGAATGTGGCTTAAGACAACCAGAGATGCTGGGTGGGTGGCATGGAGTGATAATCCAAATAACAGGGTTCCCAGATGCCCTGCTAACCTGATCACCCTTGTCTAAAGACTCGGTTTCCCAATTATGAGTTTTTTCTCTGTTTCAGCAGCAAAATGATCTAAGCACTTCCACACACACACACCCCAAAAAACTAAACATCATTGACTTTAGGACATTCTGTGATCACATTATGATAGCACATTAAGAAAAGTCTGCCACCCCTTGGTTCTGTAGCTGTTGTCTAGATTTAAGCTCACTTTTCTCATTCAGAATATCTTTGTAGAATACAATTTTTTCCAGATTGATAAGGTTTGGATATATTAATGCTTCCATTGTGGAGAGCCAGACTGGTATTTTCACGTAATGTTGTAGTTTAATTTTTTCCCATATATAAAACAACACATTCCTCACATAATGCCTTTGAAAATATCTGTGCACCATACGCCTACCGTACCAAAGGAAAGCATGCCAAGCTAGTTGGAGATCATGTCCCTCTAATAATAGTATCCTTCTATTTTTCAGATTTATCCATTCTTTTATCCATGTAAGAACTGACGCCTGATAATATAGTTCTCAGTCTGGAAGTCCAAAACCCCCATTACTTTTGGATTCCTGCAACATTTTCCATTTTATTCTCGCTTTTTTACCTTGCCATATATACTTCAAGATTATTTTATTTAATTCATCAAAAAATTTCTTCTCTAATTTTATCGGTATCGTTTGAAATAGAAAGAGTAATTTTGGTAGTATATTCAGCTTGGTGGCCATATCTCCAGATACTATCAGGATATGAGAAAGACGTTAAAATATGGGGTTTAAATAAAGAACCAACAGCATTTGATAAGATTCTAATGGGGGCTGTGAACAGCCACAGAATAAAACACATAAATACAAAAATTTAAAATAGAATAAAAACAAATTAAATAATTTGGCTGAGACAAATTTAAAATACCCAATAATTTAAAAACAAATTAAAATTTACATTTAAAAGGGGAAAAGATTTAGGCCAGGCCAGCTTGATGAAATAAGAAAGTCTTGAGTGCGTGACGGAAGGTGCGCAGATCTGGGATCCTCCGTATCTCCAGGGGAAGCTCGTTCCAGATCGTAGGTGCCCCCACAGGGGGCCACCAGTCGACATTGTTTGGCCGACAGCACCCTTTACTTATTGACATTTAAAATGGAGGAGGAGCAAGTCAAAGAAACAATGATTGTATGGGCAAAGAATTTTGGTTATAGTATAGAATTAGAGAAATGGCAAACACTTTGGGACAGGAATTATAAATTGACTATGGCTTTGGCATATAAAAAAACCTTTACAAAATGTTTTACAGGTAGCATTTACCACCAGCAAGATTTGCAAAAATATTCAGTAATCTGTCTAGTATACCCTGACAATACTCTGTATTCAAAAATATTTATGAATAAAACAAGAAACAAGAAAAAGAAAGAAAAATCTGTCAATGCAAAGAAATGGTGTGTTCATGCAGAAGTGTAAATAAGCTTTTACTAAGGAAGTTGAGAATTATTCTGCTTGGTTCCCTGAAAGGCTTTGAAAACTAAGGTGGTGGGGACAGAGCTGGGAAGAATGCGGCCAAGGTGTTGGACTCCCAGCAAACATCTCAGAGAGAAGCATATGAGAAAGGGGGGGGGCGTAATTAAGTCATGCTTTGGTCTGCAGAGATCATTGGTGGTGAATTGTTGAAACTTTAGACACATGGGGTATTTCTAGAAGAGCCAAATATTTGAAAAATATTTTGGGAACTTGCCAAGCTGTAGACTAAACTCAAGAGTACCTGAGTTTTAAATATTTGATAAATAATTTATAACAATAATGATACAGTGTATGTATACTAAAATACAGGTAGTCCTCGACTTACGGCCAGAATTTATGTTACTAAGTAAGAAATTTGTTATGTGAGTTTTGTCCCCTTTTATGACTTTCCTTCCCACATTTCCACATGAAGAGCCAAGGTGGCGCATGGTTAGAGTGCAGTACTGCAGCTACTTCAGCTGACTGCTAGTTCAGCAGATCAGCGGATCAAATCTCACCAGCTCAAGGTTGACTCAGCCTTCCATCCTTCCGAGGTGGGTAAAATGAGGACCCAGATTGTTGGGGGCAATATGCTATTTAGTATACTGTCTTTGGTGTAAACCGCCCAGAGACCTCGGAGAGTGGGCAGCATAGAAATATGACTATTAGTTTATTTATTATTTAATAATAATAATAATAATTATTATTATTATTATTATTATTATTATTATTATTATTATTATTAAATAATAAATAAATTTGTTAGGTGAATCATTGCAGTTATTAAATTAGTAACGCGGTTGTTAAGTGAATCTGGCTTCCCCATTGACTCTGCTTGCCAGAAGGTCACAAAAGATGGTGACATGACCCGGGGATAACTGCAACCGTCATAAATATGAACCGGTTCTCAATTATCCAAATGTAAATCACATGACCATGGGGATGCTGAGATGGTCATAAGTGTGAAAAATGGTCATAAGTCACTTTTTTGAGTGCCGTTGTAAAATCAAATGGTCGCTAAATGGACTGTTGAAAGTTGAGGATTACCTGTAGGTATTTTTTTCTAAAAGGAGCAAACCTGAATTAAAGTCTATCAACTTAAAAAAAACAACAAGAGAGAGATTATTAGGAATTCATTGTAACTGTTTAGATGTAATGTTTAGATGATCTAAACATCTGCCGTTGCATCTAAAATGCTCAAATTCCAGTTTATTCCCAGTCCGAAAAGAAATGTCTTCGTGCAGTTCCCACAGAAAACACAGCCTTTATACGAAGCACATAATATCAAGAGTAAAGCAGTTTACAAATTAAATAAGAAAAGCCTTTCAGCTGTACAATGTCTAATAAGACTGCATATTCACTAATGAAAAATTGAGACTGTCTTTATATATTAATTTACTACTTGCAGTTTTAGGATATGACATTTAGAGGATTAAATCTGACATGGCCATAACATCAGATACAGAAACCATATGAAAGAACAGCTTGAAACCAGGCAACATCTGATATTCTAGTCTCTACTGGACAGAACCAGAGTATATTTGCTATCTGTCCATAGAAGATATCACCAGCTCCTTTGAAGTACCTGTAGCAATGGAACTGCTAGCCACCTATCTTGCCTTTTGATGGGTTTTATCTGCCTTCCCAGGAATATCTGGCTTGCTGGATTAGAAAATGGCTTCGTGCTGACCATAGCACCACTCTTACAAGCCATTTAGGGCTTTGGTGTTCAATCTTCCCTTTGTGTTTTACTGATCAGCCTGATAATTTCCATCAGCTGTTCTGGTCATCATCCATGTGCCTGTGTTTATAACTTCAGGAGTTCTGTGTTGCGCTATCATCAGAATAACAAAGCAACTAGCAAGTAATTCAGGCCTGTCCCAACTCTTTGAAATGTTAGAATTTTCTCTTGGTTAAAAGTAGGAAAAACAAAACATTCCAGAACAAATTCAAAATCCCTGTGACCTGCATCCTTCAGAGGCCCCAAAAATGACCTTTATAACTCCCTCATTTAGTCTTTGCAACCTCCCTGTAAAGCAGATTAGGCTAAGATTAAATGACAGGCACAAAGTCACCCAGTGAATGAAGGGGGATTTGAACTCAAATCCAGGTAACCACCACTCTTCTAACTGGGATTAGTTTAGAAATTAAAGCAACTACCGTATGTCTGGTTTAAACAAGGTCATAATTTGCTCAAATCATACAAATATCTATTGTTAAGTAGTAAGTAGCAGTTTAAATCCTTGGAGAACATATGATCAACCAAAATCCTCAGTGGGACCAACCAAAATATCAAGATAATCAGCAAGCTTTTTAATTTTCCAAGAGTCCTTGTCAGAATAAATAGAATGCAAAATGCTGGTCTGGAAAAAAAACTGGAATAGTGTCGAAGCCATAAAAACCTACTTTGGTCACCATCTTCAGATGGAGTCAGGAAAAGGTGACAAGTTCATTGAGTTATGCTTTCCTGCCAGATGCTATGTGGGTTTCAGGTTACCAACAGTGATGCTTGAACAAAGATGCACAGTAGGTGATTGGATCACCCGTGTTTGAAAAAAAATAAATCTAAAATTTATCTAGATCTGTCTCAGATCTTAAATGAAATGTACAAGCTGGGTTTAGACTGTTGTACTAGGCCTGGATTTCTTAACCGTAGTTTGTTGAACCAGTCAGATTGGCTGGCTTTTTCAGACATTGCACTAAACCACAAGCCACAAGCCATGTTACAAATGGTGATTGGATTTGCCCAACCCTCTAATAAGAGCCGAGGTGGCGCAGTGGTTAGAGTGCAGTACTGCAGCTACTTCAGCTGACTGCTAGTTCAGCAGATCAGCGGATCAAATCTCACCGGCTCAAGGTTGACTCAGCCTTCCATCCTTCCGAGGTGGGTAAAATGAGGACCCAGATTGTTGGGGGCAATATGCTATTTAGTATACTGTCTTTGGTGTAAGCCGCCCAGAGTCCTCGGAGAGTGGGCGGCATAGAAATATGACTAATAAAATAAATAAATAAATAAATAATAAGCTAAAACCAAACAACCTACATTCGGTTTAGAACAGAGGTCTTCAAACTTGGCAGCTTTAACACTTGTGGACTTCAACGCTATGCTGGCTGGAGAATTCTTGGAATTCAAGTCCACAAGTCTTAAAGCTGCCAAGTTTGAAGACCTCTGGTTTAGAACAATATGTGAACCCAGTCAAGCTTTAAGCAACAGCATTTTTATTCCGTCTCACTGAACAGAAGCTGGAAAAAGCATGGGCTGTTGCATTAATGAAGTATAGAGAGATTATATGCTTGTGTATGAGGCTCAAAGCACATCTTCCGAAAACTTTTTCAAGTGTGCCTAGCTGTACTGTCAAATTTTGGATGGATGATCTCAAACAACTATAATTTAACATTTTGGTGCTGCTTTAGAATATTCCGAATATTCCACGCTTTATTTCAGTAGCCCATAACAACCATATAATGTAAATCAGTGAGCAAAATATTGAATAAAAGTAGTTCTTTATAAAATTGTGACCAGTTCAGAGAACCGGCAAATACCACCTCTGGCTGGCCCCAGAGTGGGGTGGGAATGGAGATTTTGCAATATCCTCCCCCCAGGAGTTGGGTGGGAATGGGGATTTTGCAGTATCCTTCCCCTGCCACGCCCACCAAGCAACGTCCACAGAACCGGTAGTAAAAAAAATTTGGATTTCACCACTGAATATAACCCCTAACAGGTGAAAATGAGATATCTTTATTGCTGCACAAAAGTTAGTAGGTTGGTATATTCAACTACTAGGTGATTTCTGATTTGTTGCTAGATTCAGAATAGCAAAGAAGGATATTTTCCTTGATTGAGCAAACAATAGTTCAGCTTCATCTCATCTTTCTGTTATCCCTACCAAATAATGAGATTGTTCACAAAGAAAGAAAGAAAGCAAACACCAGCAAAGAGGATTTGCCTATCAATATACAAGTAGAAGGGTTGGATGGTATGACCACTCTCCCACCATCTTCCCGGTAATGAAATAGGAATATGTGCTGATACTGAAGAGCTTACTCAAAGAAATCATCAGGGTCTACTTTAACTAGCCAAGCGATATTGATTTGATTTGCAATTTTGTATTGATATTCCACCAAGGATCTTCATTACATCTAAAGATTTAACTTGATTTTTTTAATAAAGGAATTTCTCATTAAAACCTTCTCCATCACCATGGTTATTATATAGTTACTCTTTAACACAAAGCGCGTTAAATTCTGTAATTCTAGACTTTGGGAACAGCTAAAACACTTTCTTTCCTAATTTTCCTAGAGGTAGGCTGAAGTTCTTGGTAGACCTTAGACAGACTAGAATATGTTACCCTGACTAGGTCAGCCTATTATATTTATTTCTGGGGAATCCTTGAAAAAAAGGAAGTCCACCCCATAAAATCCATATTCTCTATTAGCAACACCCACCAATTGCTGTTAAGCTATAGATCCCAGGATCCTTCAAACAATGGTCATATGGTCCAAGATTAGAGTTTATATTGTGGAAAAAGCCTGAGAATAGGCTATGTTCATATGATTAAGTGTATAAACCGGAAAGCTTGATTAATAAGCATGCATAACACCATTTTAAGACCTGTTTGTGACTTTTAAACTAAGCCTAGTGGCTTTGTGAACCAAAGATTTAATGATTCAAGAATAAGCATGTTACTTCTCAGTCAACCTTGGTGAGTATGAGCCCTAGTTCTAATTAAAATGTGTGCAATAATTTTATGTCTTGCATAAAAATTGCATCAGGATTGCATAAATTACAACTCCTACTAGATGAAAAGGATACAAGGGGATGACACCTGAAAGCTCCATCACGCCTTAATAGTCAGAATAGACTTGTTTTTAGCAAGAATTGGTACCCCAGCTGCTGTTTTTGTTGCTACAACTCCTTCAATATTGGAAAGTTATATCAATCCTTTAAAATGCATAAATGAGAATAGCTGCTCATTATTTTTCATACCAGGTATTTTTGTTTTTAAGATTAAAAAGGTATAGAAAAGGCAAGGAAGAGAAGCATTGCTGATTTGAGCCAAGTAGTTTACTGGGATAAACTACTTGATACCTTTATTGAAGATAAGCAAAGTGCTGTAAATCAAGAAGAGCCTGGAGATTTGATTTTATTTTTTGTTAGTTTGTTTAGGCCAGGGGTGTCAACTCAATTTCATTGAGGGCCACATCAGGATTATATCAGGGACGTCTGTGGTGGCCCGAACACTCTGGCCCGTGAGGACAGGCTCCTGAGCTCCATTTTCAGCTGCCACAATTTCCTGCAACCATCTGCCATTGAAAATGGGGCTCGGAAGGCCCTCCCGAGCTCCGTTTTTGCTGGCAGAAGCACCCTGGCCCGGTCCTTCGCTGTTTCCAGGGTGGCCCTGCAGGCCAGAAGTAAGTACTCCATGGGCCAGATCTGGTCCCCAGGCCTTGAGTTTGACACCCCTGGTTTAGGCCAAAGTCATTCTTCCCTGTTCAGCATAAAGAAGGGAAAGGTTTCTATATGAAAAGATTTGCTATTCAGCTGAAAGTTGGTCAACATTTCTTCCTTCGGTCCATCACCTTTGTATTTCTGTCACTTTAAACTCTGTGCTACAAATGTGCGATGTAAGAAAAAAAAATTAACAAGAGATGGGGGTGGGGAAAGGAAATAGGATGGAGACAGGAAGGCAAGTCAGGAAAAGAAGAAATGGGTCATGAGCCCAGGACGTAGCAAGCAAAATATTTATAGTCTGTCTCACTGTAACAATAAGGGGATATGAATAGCAGAGAATCCCACTCTGGATGAGGAGTGGCTTAAGATAGTTTTAAAAGTTTTTAAAATGTCTGTGTCTTCCTTTAAGATCTCAGTAAATTGCAAAAGAGTTAAGACATTTCATGACAAACAAGCCATAATTCAGCCATATTATTGTTTGCAGCAAGGAAAGGAATAATACTATCTCTTAGATTAAATTACGGTGGTCATAATATGAACCCTTGCCATTGCCATGCTGGTGGAGATACCAGGAATTTAATTAAGTGCATTATCTGCCTTTCCTCTGATTTTATGTCAGCAACCATGGGATTCAACATGGGCTTGATTCTGTCTCTTCACTGTCCCAGCCAAACACCTTGATTATAGGTAGTCTTCAACTTACAACCACAATTAAGCCCAGACTTTATGTTGCTGAGACATTTGTTAAGTGAGTTTTGCCCCATTTTACGACCTTTCTTACCACATTTCTTAAGTGAATCACTGCAGTTGTTAAATTAGTAACATGGTTGCTAAGTGAATCTGGCTTCCCCATTGACTCTGCTTGTCCAAAGCTTGCAAAAGATGATCACATGACTCCAGAACACTGCAACCGTCATAAATATGAACCAGCTGCCAAGCATCCAAATGTAAATCACGGGATCATGGGGATGCTGCAATACTGCCCCATGAGTCATAAGTGTGAAAAATGATCATGTCACTTTTAACAGTGCTGTTGTAACTTTGAACAGTCACTAAATGAACTGTTGTAAATCGAGGACAATCTGTATTACATGAGACACTAAATAGCAGGTCAACTTCATGTTAATCTATCCCAGCCAATACAGTTGCTCTGATCCAGCTCCCCAAACATAACAAACCCTCTGTATTTAAATCAATGATTCCTTTATTAGGAGCGCCAGCAGCCCCGGCAAAAAGTTTCTCTCTCAACGCAGGCTAACAAGTCTGTCCGGCAGGGAGATAAATAGTCGTCTGCCACCTCTATTCATCTCTGCCCCCTGCTGTTTATCTCCCAAGCTAGGGTGGGGCTTCACTAGCAGCAGTGGCTGTTCCATCCCATGGATCGGCCCACAGATTTCCACTGCTCTCCTCTCCTCTGCCTTCTGCGGATCTGCGTGTCAGGCACTGGACCCAGCTGTTCCTCCTCTTCCTCATCAGCCACCGCCAGACCTGGGGACTGTTGACTCTCCATCTGAGGGCTGATGGATGGCCCAGGCCTCATTTGGCTGTTGGAGGGGCCGGCGGCCAACAGGCTACAAGTGTGCAAAACCATGACTGCCTAAGTAACTATAAAATCATAGGCACTGGCTTTTTTCCAAATCATATGGTTGGCATCAACTTAAAGATAACAGATGAACGTCAAATTTAAGTCAAATTGAATTCAGTATCTGGCTTTGGTGAGGGCAGATACTGAACACTAGATTCTTTGCATTGCATATCAGAAGTGAAAAATGGATGAAACTTTTGAAATGGCCAACAGGGCACTTGACCTAACCTCATCATCTTCTGAGCAGCCTCTAAATAATGTCTTTTTTTCCCAGCTTTTAATATTATGTGGCATATACCAAGACCAGCAGTTTTTATGTCAACAGCATAAAATAATGCATGTAATAATTCTTAATGGTTTATGACAGTGATACAGCTATAATTCTTCACAACTATTACGGAATAAAGGAACAAGCTATTTGTGCAACATGGAAATGGATTGCTGGTTAAATTTAAGTAAATTGACCAGAGAGTCACTTTCTGGCAAGCAGATCAAAAATATGTTTTAATAGTTGAGGTTTTGCATACAGTGCATAGAGGCAGTTTCTTCAGTGAAATTCTGCTAGCCACTTTAGTACCCGAGAATTATTCCAAAATTCATTGACAGTTAATATATTATTAGTACTGTCCAAAACTTGCACCAGCTTATGGAAGCTCAATAATCATTATCAATAGGAAGAGAGGCTTGAACTTTCTCAAAATTATGCTTTCATATCGTTTTGTAGACTAGCACAATATATGCGGTGTGTAAACCATACTGGTGGGAGTTTCCGGTGCTTTTTCATTTACTTATGATAGCATTCTTAGCATAAATTGAATACTGTGTGTAAGGTTATGTGAATGTGTGCATAAAAGGTATTATTTCACATGAAACTGCTTTAATACTAATTTGCATGTAAAAGTTATGTAGAAAAGATGCCCCTGGATGGACTAGTTTATTTTCCACTGATGAGAACAGAAATCCATTGACCCTGATGCCTAGCAAGATCATGCCTCCATATGGTCATATCTGTCATACATCTGTGATGCCATTTCTCGTATTTCATCTGGAAATCCCTGCAGAGATTCTAGAGATTCATGAACCCTGCAGGAAATTCTGTGGAGCAAAGGCCCAAGACTGAAGGCAGAAACCGTTAACTAGAACACCGAAGTCTATGCAGCATTTTTCAAAAAATGCCCCCTGGAAGGAAGAAAATAATAATACTGGTAGGACTTCATTAGCATTCAAAAAGCTAGTGTAACAATTATAAATCTTGTAAGATTTATTGAGTTACGAGTTGAAGTGTTTGAATGGAGAAAACAATATTCTTTAGATAAGGAAAATTGAGGCTTTGTGGGTAAATACAGCTGTTAATTATAATATTGGTTATAGTGATGGGTGGAAATACAAGCTCAGATCATTATTGCAAATTTAAGTTTGGCATAATTGCTATTAATCTTTTCATCGTTCCCATCACCCACCTCCTTCCACTTATGACTGTATGACTGTAATTTTGTTGCTTGTATCCTTAAGATTTATATTTATATTGTTTCCTGATTGCTTATTTGTACCCTATGACTATCATTAAGTGTTGTATCTTATGATTCTTGATGAACGTATCTTTTCTTTTATGTACACTGAGAGCGTATGCACCAAGACAAATTCCTTGTGCGTCCAATCACATTTGGACAATAAAAAATGCTGTTGTTCTGTTCTGTTCTGTTCTGTTCTGTTCTGTTCTGTTCTATTCTATTCTATTCTATTCTATTCTATTCTATTCTATTCTATTCTATTCTATTCTATTCTATTCTATTCTATTCTATTCTATTCTACAGGTGAAACTCAAAGAATTAGAATATTGTGCAAAAGTTCATTTATTTCAGTAATGCAACTTAAAAGGTGAAACTAATATATGAGATAGACTCATTACATGCAAAGCGAGATAGTTCAAGCCTTGATTTGTCATAATTTTGATGATTATGGCTTACAGCTCATGAAAACCCCAAATTCACAATCTCAGAAAATTAGAATATTGAAAAGGTTCAATATTCTAAGCTCAAGTGTCCCACTCTAATCAGCTAATTAAGCCATAACACCTGCAAAGGGTTCCTGAGCCTTTAAATGGTCTCTCAGTCTGGTTCAGTAGGGAATCACAATCATGGGAAAGACTGCTGACCTGACAGTTGTGCAGAAAACCATCATTGACACCCTCCATAAGGAGGGAAAGCCTCAAAAGGTAATTGCAAAAGAAGTTGGATGTTCCCAAAGTGCTGTATCAAAGCACATTAATAGAAAGTTATGTGGAAGGGAAAAGTGTGGAAGAAAAAGGTGCACAAGCAGCAGGGATGACCACAGCCTGGAGAGGATTGTCAGGAAAAGGCCATTCAAAAGTGTTGGGGACTTTCACAAGGAGTAGACTGAGGCTGGAGTCAGTGCATCAAGAGCCACCACACAGAGACGGATCCTGGACATCGGCTTCAAATGTCGTATTCCTCTTGTCAAGCCGCTCCTGAACAACAAACAACGTCAGAAGCGTCTTACCTGGGCTAAAGAAAAAAAGAACTGGTCTGTTGCTCCGTGGTCCAAAGTCCTCTTTTCTGATGAGAGCAACTTTTGCATCTCATTTGGAAACCAAGGACCCAGAGTCTGGAGGAAGAATGGAGAGGCACACACTGCAAGATGCTTGAAGTCCAGTGTGAAGTTTCCACAGTCTGTGTTGATTTGGGGAGCCATGTCATCTGCTGGTGTTGGTCCACTGTGCTTCATTAAGTTCAGGGTCAATGCAGCCGTCTACCAGGAGATTTTGGGGCACTTCATGCTTCCTTCCACAGACGAGCTTTATGGGGATACTGACTTCATTTTCCAGCAGGACTTGGCACCTGCCCACACTGCCAAAAGTACCAAAACCTGGTTCAATGACCATGGGATTACTGTGCTTGATTGGCCAGCAAACTCGCCTGACCTGAACCCCATAGAGAATCTATGGGGCATTGCCAAGAGAAAGATGAGAGACATGAGACCAAACAATGCAGAAGAGCTGAAGGCCGCTATTGAAGCATCCTGGTCTTCCATAACACCTCAGCAGTGCCACAGGCTGATAGCATCCATGCCACGCCGCATTGAGGCAGTAATTGATGCGAAAGGGGCCCAAACCAGGTACTGAGTACATATGCATGCTTATACTTTTCAGAGGTCCGATATTGTTCTATGTACAATCCTTGTTTTATTGATTTCATGTCATATTCTAATTTTCTGAGATTGTGAATTTGGGGTTTTCATGAGCTGTAAGCCATAATCATCAAAATTATGACAAATCAAGGCTTGAACTATCTCGCTTTGCATGTAATGAGTCTATCTCATATATTAGTTTCACCTTTTAAGTTGCATTACTGAAATAAATGAACTTTTGCACGATATTCTAATTTTTCGAGTTTCACCTGTATTCTATTCTATTCTATTCTATTCTATTCTATTCTATTCTATTCTATTCTATTCTATTCTATTCTATTCTATTCTATTCTATTCTATTCTATTCTATTCTATTCTACCTTGGGCAGGGATGAAATGTAAAATTTGTTACTACCGGTTCTGTGGGCATGGCTTGGTGGTGGTGGTGGTGGTGGGAGTTAATGTGACTAGGTGGGCGTGGCCAACTTTTTTTTTTTTTAACTTTTAAAAGCATTTTTTTTACCACCTCTTCATCCAAGAGGTTGCAGAAAAAAATACTTTGAAAAGCCTCTGATGATCCCAGCTGAGCCATGCGATCATCAGGTTTTTTTTTTTTTACTTTTAAAAGCATTCTTTCTTCGGAAGAGGTTGTAGAAAAAATGCTTTTAAAAGTAAAAATAGCCTCTGATGATCCTGCAGTTCAGCTGGGCATGGTGGGGGGGGCAGGGATTTTTGCTACCGGTTCTCCGAACCACCCGCCACCATCGCTACCAGATCGGGCAATCCGGTCCAAACCGGGAGCATTTCACCCCCGAGCTTGGGATTTCCATTAGCTTTAGACTGGAAAATGAAGATGTAGATTCTGAAATTAACACACACAATCTCATAGGTTGAATAAGGGACTACCGTTCCCATCCTCCCGGACCACTCTACTTGGTTGGCACTGCAAGTCATCATCTGGAAGCTACAGGTTCTCTGCTAACGTATTATTAGCACTTCAACTTAATTCTGTTTAAAAATAATCTGTTATTTAGGTGTCTGGCACAAGATGTTAAGAGAATCACATTAGCAGGTATTTTCTATTTCAAGCCAGAAATTGGGGCTGTTGCTCTAACCTTTTATATTTTCTAGAGTGGACCTCCTTTTGCTCTCACTGCTAATTTGTCTGTTTGCATTCCCTAAATGGAGAGCAAGACATATTTCTTATTAGTTTAGCAAGTAGAGCAGTGGCCTCTGCTGGCTGAAATAACAGTTGCAGGCAAAACCCACAATTCAGAAATAGCATACCAAAGTAAGCAATAAGATGGATGCTGCAGTATGGAACTCCACACCATCTTCAATTAAAATTAAGGGCAAAATAGAAACAAAGGTTATCTCTCAACTATATTTCTTTTTTTCTAAATTGAACAGATGAAAAATGTTGATATACAGGAACCAAAGTTCAGTATTCTTCATTGCAGTCATCAAGCTGGTCGATTCCGAGTCAGGCTGTACACAAGTATCATTTTAAAAAACCATACATAAGAACTCTATTTGCATCCTTGCATAAGATTTAGGTAGGATCAACACAGCATGCCCTACTTCCAACAGTACTAAGTATTTCCAGTTTAGGAAATACACAAACATTATTGAGAGGAAAAAAACAAAATTTCATATGTACAAATACATTTCAAACACTAAGTGCATACACTAAGGATGTGGTTTCTTGTGTAATGTAATGTAATATATTAAGTCCCTGATTATATCATGACTATGGAATTACATTCCTGGATAAAAATCCAGGAAACACACAGGAAAGTCAGTGTTAAAAGACAGTGTACACAAATGCACATTTTTAAAAATGTGTCTATCACGTGTACTTACCAGCAATTCCTTGGCTGATTCAGCCACAAGAGTTGTCCCTCACACCATGCTACTCTTGAATCAACCATACATTGGTTTATTTATGCATCTACCCATGCATCCATCTACAGTGTTGGTTGTTTATTTAAAGAATCAAGCACCTGTTCATTAAGTGCTTTATTGAATAAATATTATAAATAAACGATCAGGTGCTCAATCAAAATAAAACTCAGCAAAGCTCTTCTTTGAAAAGTGGAATCCACAAGGCCCAGCTCTTTTGCAAACCTTAGCCCAGAGAAGGATTACCCGAAGATAATGGAATTTGTAAAAAAAGAAACAACTTGCAATGTGACGTATCCCAGGGTCAGGTCATAACCAGCCAGTCAGCTGCACCTCCTTCCAGTATGGTCAAATCTATCTGGCAGAGTTCCTTCGATGTTAGGCTTTTTAATTTACTAAACTTTTTAGACTTCTGTAAACCTCTGGGTTTTGGGAAGACTGCTTAAATGTCCCTCCAGTGAAAGTATAGTATCTTTTGGCTACCTAAGATTCTTGGAGAACGAGTTTGTTTAGCCATGAAGTGCCCCTCTTCAGTGCATCTGCATCCACTAGGCTTCCAGCCAGCACCCAAATTATTCCTCCAATCTTATTTGCGGCAAACTAGAACACGCCAAGATCTTGTGGCAAACAGAGATCTCACAGCTTTATTCGAGGTGCCTTTGACCTATGAAGTTTTTTTTTCTTCCCTAGATGTATGAGTGGCTTTTAAGTCGTAGGTGTGCATAAATGAGGATGTTGCCCGAGATAGTGTAATATCTGTGGCGGCAGGAGGAGATTATATTTTTTGTTTGACATGTGCATATATAGGAGAAGAGAGGGACTGGGTATGTGGGTGTGTATGCACACTGACATCAGCACGTGCAGGTGTTGGTGCCCTCAGGCTTCAAAAAGTGTCATTTCCCAAGAACAGGAAACAAGTATGCAATTTGATTGAGAGGGTAACAGTTCTTGTTATGTACTTCTACATCCTTCAAATACCTGCAAGAGGTATGTCAATCTCCTCCCAGATCAAATATTCACTATAGTGAAAGCTTTCAGTGACTCAAAAAGACATATACACATTCACACAAACACTCACACTCACACCCCCACCCCCACCAAAGAGCATGCCATTTCATCCACAAAAGGAAAACACCCCTCCACCAGCATTTTGCTATAGTCTTGTCGGCTGCCCAGCTCTAGACTATGTTGCCAAGTAACAAGGCTGGCTCTGGAGACAGATCAGAGGATTACATTTAAGCAAATACGACAGCAGGTCCTTCATAGCCATAAAACCTTTATTTGTTTCAAGTGACTGAAGGGGAAACAATCCTTTCCTCTTTGTCTGAAATGCAATATATGGCAGCAGAGAGAGCGAAAGCCTCACTTTCGTGTCTTGCCTCCCTATCTTAGTGTGAAAGAAAAGGGGCTAGTGCCAAGCATTTTGATTACAAAAAAAAAAAAAAAAAAAATTCATAAAATTATATGGAACACGAGAAGGGGGGAAAGGAAAAAATGGGAAATATAATGGCAAAGAGAATTGACTGCCATATGCATGAGTGAGTGAATGTGATACAAAGTGCATAAATGTGCTTCATCCTCCCTCTTCCCACAAATCCCTTCCCCCCCCCCAAATCCCTCCAAGATGTTAGATGGGAACTCCGTCTCTAACCCATAAAATGCTGACCAGAACCATCTGCTGTTAAGGCCCCAGAAGTAGGACAGCACATCTGCAACAACAACAAAAAATGACAAGGATTACAAAAATTGTCAGGGCTGTCTGCTGAAGCACTCCATCCCACCCACACAATTAATGACTACTAGTCATTGACTCCAGCTCATGGGCAAATGTTTCGTCTCCCATGTAAACCAGTACACTCTCTGGAACAACTTAATTATAGCAAGGTGACTTTCTTAAACTCTTTTCAGTTGTGTATCGTGTCAGATCCCGTGCAGAACATTTGGGACAAGGGCTGCTACGGAAAAAGACTCTGCAACAAAATCATTTAAATCAAGGGCAATTGACTTTTTCAGACTCTGCTACCCAAACACCATCTCAAAATATTTTAGCACAAGGCCACTCTAAGCTCTAACTGAAATTACTGCCATCTTGTGAGTTCTTTACATTCTCATTCAAGATTCAGTGGGAATTTGGTAATATTTTATTCCTATTATTGTTACTATTACTACTAAGTACTATTAAATGGGTGCTTTGGCAAGAACTGACTTAACTGGAAAAACCACTAGCATGAAAATTCAGTTAAAAGTGAGTCAATCAAAGAAGGGCAAGTAAAATACAGGATGATTTGTCAGGCCACTCTGCACTGGGGGACATTATTCATGCATTTCCATGGTAGAGAATGATAATGTAATAACTGCATAAACCAGCAGAATGCTGATTCTTGCAGAACTATTTCCAAGCACGTCTCCTTTGGGTCACATCATATGATGAGCTCCAGGATTGTTTTTTTACCCAGGCTATTCACAAAGAAAAATCACAAAGAGGGTCTGCAAATGTCACCATGGCTCAATTCTGCCAAGATATGGATACCGATAACTGGTTTCTGTTAAAAGAAAAGCGGAGGCTATTCCATTGTGCCTGACTGCAAAGATTCCAACAAGCAAGAGCAAAACCATAATGAAACCTGAGACTAATATACGTATTCAGGATGCAGGAGTGCCATCTTAGGCATAGCTGCAATGCACATCTAAAATAATTCACTAGTGCAGTCTTCTTCCATTCAAGCAATTCTAAGAAAAGAATTTGTCCTCTAGTAATTCTGGGCTTCCATCAGAACAAAACGTTGAAATATATAAGAAGCCCAATCTCACAGCAATGTTTTATCAGCCAAAGGAGAATATAGACAGTGCAAAGTTTTGCCCAGAAAGTTATCTCAGATCTTCAAAGAAATGGGATGAGCCCAGTGGCAGCAAAAAAACTAACCCAATTCACATTGCTACATTATGTCAGAGGATGCAAATATTCCCCCAGCATCAATTCATTAAAAAAGCAAATTGCAATCTCAACTATGGAATGTTAATGAAAACTTCTTGATGCTGTAAATGTATCTCAAGTCAGAATGTGATGAAGCACACGGAAGAGATAATTTAGGATTTATGAATAATGACAATTCAGAAATCTAACAGATACTCAAGATTCTTCCAAACATGTCAGCTATAAAGAATGTTGGAGTTTAAGTGCCTGATCTTCCTTAGGGACAGCAATTCCAGGTCTTAGAGCAGCCATAAGCATTTCGCTGTGGGAAATCTGGCCCAGCTGCCAAATTCCACAAACGTTATTTGCAGCTGCAGAACCAAAATGCCCAAGTGTGCAGTATGATTCCACTGCAAAACTACAGGATCAAATGCCTTCTTGGGAAGACAGATTCAAGTCTCCTCCCGAGATACTTGCCTGAAGATTGGTTGGATTTCAACTTTTCTTCTTTTTCAGCTTCAGAACCTGCAGCCAGTTGGGTGAGGAAGTTTCTGATCTGAAAATCAGAAAATGGTTAAAAAATAAGAATGGGAAAAAATAAGGGCCACAATGTGAATGTAATGTTGAATTATATTATAAAAATGTAGAACCCATGAAAGAATGAAGAACTTGATTTACAGTTCATGGGCAGCAACTAAGATGATTCTTTTACTTTGGCAGAAAGATTTCATGCCATCCTGGATAGAAGATGCAACTTAATTAAAATTTTCTTAGGCTTTGTGCCTAAGGTGGGAGTAGAAGTCACCAGCTCCCAGTTTCTAGCCTAATGCCTTAACCACTACACCAAACTGGCTCTCAAATTTGCTTTAGTTATATGTTATTTTTAATTATAATTTTTGGTATATTCCAGTTTATTTCATTTTGCTCTCTCCACTCTTTTGTTTTTTATTCTCTTTACTTGGTTATTATATTTTTCTCTTCTGTTATTGATGGGAAAATAAAAAAAATAACACAAAATTAATAGTGTGACTCTGTGGTATACAGTATGAAAAGTGATCTTATGGTTTGGAAGCAAGCTGGAGCATGTGTAGATTTTTCTTTTCACGTGACGTAAATGCACAAATGGATCCTCCATTCCACTCCACCCTACCTCGCCTCTCTTCAGAAAATAATTTTCAAATATTGATCTAGTAACCAAGAAGTACCTCTAGAAGGAACATTCAGTATGTCAACTATGCAGACATTCCAGTGCAGACTGAACAAAAATATCATAACATTTATATGTATTTCTTTTCCACCTTTGTTTACTAAAGCAGAGGTCTCCAACCTTGGCCACTTTAAGCCTGGAGGACTTCAACTCCCAGAATGCAGCTTTGCTGGCCATTCCCCAGCCAGCAAAGCTGAATGCTGGGAGTTGAAGTCCTCCAGGCTTAAAGCGGCCAAGGTTGGAGACCTCTGTACTAAAGCATACTGAAGGGAGTTATAATAAAGCCCAGTATAATAATACAAACCATAAACAGAAATCAATAAAATAAATCAAAGCAACAGCTTAATGAAAAACTTGATTTGTGAATGCTCTCTAAAGCAATCTACTTTCTGAAAGGCAGACAACGAAGAAACCAAACATGCCCTTTGAGGGCTCCTCTGCACATTTGTTTTTTGTGCCTTCAATCAGTGTCGACTCCTGGCAACTGCCTGGAAGAATTCTTGAAGTTTTTTTGGCAAGGGTTTTCGGAAGTGGTTTACCATTGCCTCCTTCCTAGAGCTGAAGAGAATGACTGACCAAGGTAACGCAGCTGGCTTTGTGCCCAAGACAGGCCTAAAACTTACAGTCTCCTGGTTTCTAAACTAGTATCTTAACCACTACACCAAACTGGCTCTGCACATTAGTGCCCCACCAACCATTTTTATTAGTCATATTTATTTTATTAGTCATATTTCTATGCCGCCCACTCTCCGAGGACTCTGGGCGGCTTACACCAAAGACAGTATACTAAATAGCATATTGCCCTCAACAATCTGGGTCCTCATTTTACCCACCTCGGCAGGATGGAAGGCTGAGTCAACCTTGAGCCAGTGAGATTTGATCCGCTGATCTGCTGAACTAGCAGTCAGCTGAAGTAGCTGCAGTACTGCAATCTAACCACTGCGCTACCTCGGCTCTTCCATTTCTCAAGGACAGGAACAAACCAAGTCAACTTCAAGCCAGCCCCAGCTCTCCATAAAGGCAAACACTGCTTGTCTTGTCTTTCTCTGAATCAAAATTTTTTCTGACTTCTCCTGGCAGAAGTGCAACTTGTCAGAGTTTCTTGCAAAAATTAAATCCAGAAGCACACACAGAAAACTGATTCAGCTGGATTCATTAATTTCTTTATATGCATAATAATATATGAAGTAAATTTACAACACCAACAGCAGATTCAGAGTTTCATTTCAGCAGAGCAGACAAGCATGCTCACTCTGGTTTCAGTTTCTCTTTCTCTGCACAGAATCATAAGCTGCAGACTAAGACACGCCCTGGCTCCAGTCTGTCTCAGCTCCCAATTGGCTGACTTAGTTGCTATGCCTATTCATTGGCTGACCTTGTTACCATGTCTTCCCAGTCATAAATATTCTGACACGATTGAGTTGTCTGCCTGCTCTGCCTCAGTTCACTGTGGGTAAATGCCATCACTTTAATTTTGCTATGGCAGAAACACCACCCTCCCTGCACTCACTGATTCTGCCCACTATGCCTATTTCATCCTGAGCTGCTAACCTTCCAGCTCCCTCTTGAAAGTACCTTCCTTTGCTGGACTGGTTTCTGTATGCTTGCTCTAAAGACCTTTTTTTTTCAGGTTGCTCAGTGCATTTCATTGTGACATTCCATATAGAACCAGAGCAGACTAAAGTAGAACCAGAGTATGGATAAGTTTATCATCATCATCATCATCATCCAAAACTAATTTTTCTTCCAGAAGGCTTGGACCCTCGAACTCCAACCAATAATTAACAATATTCCTAGATATGTGGCATTATTGACAAATCGCACCACTATGAATATGCTTCTGAAGTGGTACTGGTCTTGAACTAACAAGACATTGCAAAGCTTAAGCAAAGAATTCCAGATTGAATTTAGTCAAATTTCTACAAGGGCTAAGCTAAGAAACTATAAGAAAAAGTTCCTGAAAACGTGCACGGCTCACAAATACCATAGAGATTCCAAGTTAATCTCATGTGATAGTTCTCATCAGTAGTTCTCAAAGTAGTTTCAAAAAGAACCCCTTTGCAGGAGGACTTTGCCCTTGTAGTAGGGCTGGCACTGAATCACTGGTGAAACCCATTCCCTGCCTAGCAGAGTACTATGTTCATCACTTGCTGTCACACAAGGATCCTAGAAGAGGGGTCCCCAACCCCCGGTCCATGGACTGGCACCAGTCCATGGTATGCCGGAAATAAGCAAAGCCTCATCTGTGGGTTGCAGGCAGCAAGTGAAACCAAACCCCCTCCAGTCTATGGAAAAATCTCTCCATGGAACCGGTTCCTGATGCCCAAAAAGTTGGGGCCCACTGTCCTAAAATACTGAAGCCAAATTTGTTTCTGTAGCCTCCAGGATTCCTTTACTTGTAATTCTCCAGTCCCTCCTCTTATACAACCATACCTACCCTGCGGATTTATCTGGCTTAGGTGGCAGCACCAGAGGCTTCCCACTAGTGCTGCCCATCTTGCAGGATTTAGAACGTTGTACAGGAGCCTCCTTTACATCACCTTGTGGTTCCACTTCCTCAGCGGAGCGGTTTCTCCCTCGCAATTTAGCCTATGATCAAGAGCAAAAGAATTAAAAGCAGGCCCCGGCAAAGCTCCTAACTTTTGCTAACAAGCTATCCCATACTTCCTCTCCCAGTTCTTTATTATTATCCTCTTACTTTCATTATCCCTTAACAGATTGAGGAGATCAGATGCTTGGGTCCTTTTTATACCTTAATCTCCCAATCCCACAGGCAAAATTGATTTCAATTTGGGATGATCTTAACAGTCCAGTTTCCAGAAACCAATCTGACAATATATTCTAATTTCTTCTGTTTTGTCCTCACTTCCCTTTACACCTTACCTTCAAAGCTGAAGGATTGAGGCCTGGGAAGAGGGCTACCTTTATCCCTTTGGACAATGGAGAGCTTCGTGACTTCTTGCTCTTTGACTCCTCATGGACTTCTTCATCAGAGACTGCAGAAACTAATTGGGGCTCTGGGGAAGGGTGAAGAGAGAAAAATCCACAAAAATTAATGCACAATGAAGCATACTCCCTAAAACCAAAACAATGCCAGAGAAGTTAGTAAAATTTTGGAGCCTATAATAAAGGTTCAAAGCACATTTGAAACTGTGATTACTTAAAAAAATTATCCCTTGCCTCCAATTCTCCTCTATTTTTAGATTGCTTTTATTTATTTTTTTTATTTTTAGACTATTTCTAGAACATTAGAGAAGAGACGTGCCTTCATGGACTCCTTCAAATATCAAGTACAACGATGGCATTAGAAAAGAATAGATTTCAGAACTTCAGTAAATCATTAATAATTAACTATGATTGGTAAGTTCTAACTTAGGGCAAAATATAGATGGTGCCTTCTTTTGGAAACAGGTAAATCCATAACTAACAGTTAACTAAATGGTATGTGAGAATGATCTTGGGAGACAGGAGGAAGAGCTGCACACTAGGCAAAGGTCATATAAGAAGTCGTCGAGCCCACAGAAGGAATGGCGGTGTGGCAAACACCTCAGAAAGGATCTCTCTAGTTTCTTGAACTATAAAAGCAAGGGGGAGGGGGGGGAAGAGATGTACTTTCATTTATGTTAATGAAACCTTCAAATAAAGATAGGGCTACTACTCCTGGCTCTGGACTACCTCACAAGGCTGACATTAACATACACAATAGCTTCAAAGGAACATGATGCACACAAATAACAGAACCAAGGAAAACATATAGACACAACACATAACGCTGGTAACAAAAATCAGTAGTTCATCCCCTGGTAGCATTTTACCTGTAGAATCTCTGAACATCCAGCTGTTCCTGTCATTCTCTAACACAGTACCTCCTGCTCGGGTGACTGGGGCTCGATGACCCCGCTTGCGGCCCAAATTTGCACGGTCCCGATGTGCACTATTATCCAGAATTTCCGTATCCTGAAAGCATACAGAAGTCAAAACATGATGTATTCTTAAAATGGTGTTCTTTAGGATTTAATTACTAAATTACTGCTACTACCATAACTCCCATATTGCTCCACCAATGTTACCATAGAGCCTTCTTATCTTACAAGTAGCCACCTCTGGTAGTACTTGCCTCCATGAAAGTGAATTTTTCTCTCGTTAATGCTTCAGCTCTCTCGGAAGCACAATCAACCTGGGAAATAGGTTGTATGGCTTGACTTTCACTTTGCCTTTCAGGTGGCTGGCTCCCATTTCCACTGTTCAGCTGGCTGTTGTCACCATCCGTGTCAGATAAAACCTCTCCTACATCCTCCAATGGGAATGGAGATGGCCTGATCTTTTCAGCTGCTGGCACCAGCTCACTGGGCAAGTTATTCAGCTTCCTCTCTTCTTCCGAACGGCAGCTATGGAAGGAGGCAGGCCTCCTCTGCTGGACCTCTGGTCTGTTGGCACTACTGGAAACCATTCCTTCCAGCAGGCAGCTGGGACTGGACAGGCGCTGACTATGGCATTTTCTGCTTCAGTTTAAGATAAAGAGACAAAGTAGAATTCTTAACAAGGTTTCATTTTATTAGTTTGCTCTACTTGCTTCTCTGCCATCAATGTGCCCCAAGTTCAGCTGCTCCCTTTTTAAAAAAATGCTTTCTGACTGTAAGAGAGTAATGAAAATGTATGTATGACTGAGCTGCACAGTCAAAGGGAGAGGGAGGACTTTCCAGATATAATAAAGAGATATCCTGAAGTGGACAAGAGAGGATTCAAACATACACTCATCAATAAAAAAAGCAGTATAAGCATATTGAATATGAACCATTACAAAAATTGTGAATCTTTTATGACGCTGTACCACTTCAAAAATGCACGTAAGATTAAAAAAAAATCCAAGACAATGAAATATTACACAGAAAGCAGAAGAACAGAAAAATGTATACTTCATCTTACCCCCAAGTGAAATATAATAGTGACTTTATAAGTGTGACTTCCATAGTGAACTATAACTCTTACATCAACCCTCTTTATATGTAGTTTGTAACTCACAAGCTTAAAAGATCCTGGCTTAAAACCTTCTTGACTTTTTTTCCCCAGAACAGCCAAACAATAGATACCGATACTGTGCATCAAGCATAGAAATGTTAAATCCCCACTCTATTCAATGGGGCTGCAATTCTAAAGTCTTCAACTTTACCGGACTCCCGAATGGCCACTTGTTATAAGAACCATTGGTCTAATGGTGATAGCATACAATATTCAGGCCCATTCTAGGTGAGGAGAAAATGAAAATAACAATGGTTAGGGAACGCTGTATTGAAACAAAAGGCAGAATTCAGTAAAGTCTTAATTAAGGAGTTAGAATGAAGTTTGAAATGCAAATATATTCCTACACTTTATGTTGTCTATGAAGTTTAGAATTTTTTTAGTCAGATGCTTTAATATGGAAAATGGAAGACAGACTGCACAAATCTTAAAGATGAAGAGAAATGAAAGACAAGAAATTTTTTCCAGAGAATTTTTTATGTTGAATAAATTACTATCACCTTTAACCATGAAAAGATTTTGAAGACTGAGGGTTTTAAAGGTTCAAATACCAAGAAAGAAATTTTCAACATGTATAGCAATTTATACAAATGTAGTTAGCACTGTCCACCTAGCAATTTGAAAGCATGCAAATGTGAGTAGATAAATAGGTACCACTTTGGTGGGAAGTAACAGCGTTCCGTGCGCCTTTGGCCTAGATTCACACTGGCCACAGGACCACGGAAATTGTCTTCTGACAATGCTGGATCCCTCAGCCAAGAAACAGAGATGAGCAGCGTGCCCCAATGCTGGACATGACTGACAGGGAAACCTTTACCTTTTACCTTTAGTCAGCACTACAATTCTGTATCAAAAGTTGTATTCTCTACTTATGGAAGACTCTTTGTGTCCTGTGCTTGTAAGACATTTTATGAAGGGAGTCTTACAATATAAAAGGCAGTAATCCACATTTTCTGTCAGCCGCTCAGAGTTATTTAAGATGGGCAGCCATCTTTTAAATAAATAAAATAAAATATGTATCCATTGTCTGATAGCTAATTGATTCCATTCTTTATATAGTGTTTGCCATAACACTCCTCTAACCACTAGTCTAATAGCAAACTGAAAGCCCATCTGATTCTACGTATGCAACACTAAATTTGGCATGATATGTAAAGTAGCAGTTCAGGATTCTTTCTAAAGGTTATTATGCTCTTAATCTGATTATACAAAAATGGACATCACTCTCCTAAAAAGTCTCAGGGATAGGGAAAACATTTTTCTTTTTTTTCTTTTTGGCAGATTAGAATTAAATCTTTCTCTTCTCCCTTACTCGCTCCGTCATTTTATTCTGAAAATAATTTCCTCCTGGGCAGCTTTCCTTTAACTGTTACTATTGCATTATGTATATGCAACAGTATATACAACCTGTTAATATGACAGGAAAAACTAGTTATGATTTCTCAGAATTACAGTCTGGAGGGTGACTGAGAGGGAAGGACTGACATAATCAATGCAGAGTGAATCTTGACAATTGTTTACATTAAGTTGCCAAAACATACCTCTCAATATAGGGTTATTGCACAATTTGAAAATATCCTACCAATCCAGATTTGAGTTGGAAAGAGAAGCAGGATGGCCTGAACATTATTTAGGCAGCTTCCTCTTCCATGTCTATTCAAACCAACTCAACCAGTACTTCTTCTGAATAAGAGCTCTTACTCATCTTTAAAACTGTATGTACCGTGTTTCCCCGAAAATAAGACCCTGTCTTATATTTTTTTGAACTCCAAAATAAGTGCTTGGCCTTATTTTCAGGGACGTCTTATTATTTGGGGGCATGTGGAGGAAACCAGAGGAAATGGCGGGGACCGGCTGTGCATACTTTTAAATATTTTCAGGGAGGGCTTATTTTCAGGGGGGGCTTATTTTAGCACATGAGCTCAAAAACCCGATTGGGCTTATTATCAGGGGATGTCTTATTTTCGGGGAAACAGGGTATGTGTGTCCTTGATCATCATGTTTTGTATCTCCTTGCTCCTTTACAGAAGCCAAAGGAATATCTTTAAGCATCTTTTAGCAAATGAATATCTTTAAGCCTCATGAACTGCATGATGGCAATTTTGAATTATTTAAAATTGATTTAACTTTTCCTCAATATCTAGAAATACACAAACATAATTTGATGACATCAAGAATGTACCACATTTTTATTGTTATGTAAAAGGACCAATAGATTTCTTTACAAAATTATGTAGAAGCACTTTCTCATATGCTCTTCCTTTTATAATAATGTCAAGCAGTGAGGGCGTTCTGGAAGAATGAGCCAAGAATCTATATGCCTTATTCCATGCAGTGAGATGAATTCCTCTAACAGTAGGATACAGCAAAAAAATTGATTATTAGCCACAGAAAATGAGGTATAAACATGAATGGTGCATACATTATGCAAGCTGAAAATGGGCCCAATGTCAGTGCAAGACTGAGAAAAAGAGAATGACAGAGTAAGTGAACTATAGAATAGCGGACTATAATTCTGCCTCCCTGTCGTTAACTTATTTTCAAAAATGTTATTTCTTCAATAAAAGTAATAGTCATGGTTCCAGAATTGAGAATCTCATAGGGTAGTTCTGTTCCACTACTTTGGCAAGAGAGAAAATTGTTCCATATTTTTTACCACCCAGATTATTTTTCCCTTTGGATGTGTTACCTCAGAGCAATTTACTAAATATAAAATAAACACCACCTCCTCAGGAAAGTTGGGGAACTGCTGCTGCAACATTACTCCACACAGCTGCTCTAAACCTTCAGCCATACGTAACCTCCATCAAGGTCCAGGGGTTCAACAGGAAAGATATATTAAGGTCATGTCAGGATATGGTTCAGTGAACATTTACATTAGCTATGAGTCCTTGCAATGCACTGCCTGTTATCATCAGTCTTGCAACATTACATTATACTTTTTTTTTTTACTGGAAACTGTGTGATATTTCATGCAGAGTAGCATAAGTCGCAGTAGATCAAAACTGGAATGTGAGGAAGGGTGCTAATGAAACTAATCATTGAGAAGCTGTCATATAATAAGATCCATGATCAGGAAAATAGGAAAGTCAATGATAGTCAAAATATGTACATTAAAAAGAAATAATCTCATTATCGTCTTAAGAGAATGGATTCTGAAGGTCCTTGGTGTTACTAATACTTTATAAATTTTGAGAATTTATGCACTTGCTAGAAGAATGCAGAAGAAATGTGACACTATTAGCCAGAAATTACTGACTAATCTAGCTCTTTAACTATCATCTATCAAGGTTTCAGAATCAAAATTCAAGCATTGTGGAAAATATCAGCAAGGCCAAGGTGAGATGTGGGTCTTATTGTAAGTAAAATATGCCAAGAAGAGATAAAATTGAACAAGAATACATTATAGGAAGAAGAAGAATGGATATTATCTTGCATTTACCTCAGAGAATACAAGAACGAGACAGGAGAGATTACCTCAGAGAGAAAGAGGTGGCTGATATTGTGCAAAAAAGCCTAGAATCTGCAGATATAGACAACTGAATGGAATTTAGAAAGTATTATTTATTTATTATTATTTATTATTAAAATTTATATGCCACCTTCTCCCGTAGGACTCGGGGCGGCTCACACAATAAAAACCACAACAATAAAATACTAAAAACCAATCCAAATTTAAAATCCCTAAAGTTAAAAGCCTCATAGTCGGTCAGGGAATTTGCTGAAAAAGCCATGTCTTCAGGCCAGCGTGGAAAGTGCGGAGATCAGGAGCTGTCCGGAGCTCAGTGGGTAACCCATTCCAGAGGGTCGGTGCGGCCACAGAGAACGCCCTCATCCTGCGGGTCGCCTGCCGACATTGTCTGGCCGACGGCACCCAGAGGAGGGCAGCTCTATGAGAACGCACTGGGCGGTGGGAGGCCGGTAGGAGGTGGTCCTGCAAGTACCTCAGGCCCATGCCATGAAGGGCTTTATAGGTAAGTGCCAGCACCTTGAAGCGGATCCGGAAGTGCCAGCCAGTGCAGCTCGCGCAGGAGAGGTGTTGCACGTGAGTAACGGGAAGCTCCTATAACAACCCACGCGGCGGCATTCTGGACCAGCTGGAGCCTCCGGGTGCATCCCAAGGGTAGCCCCATGTAGAGGGGTTGCAATAATCCAACTGAGATATGAGAGCTTGAATGACTGTGCCGAGGGCATCCCTGTCTAGGAAAGGCCCCAACTGGTGCACTAGGCGAACCTGTGCAAAAGCCCCCCTTGTCACGGCTGTTAGATGATCCACCAAGGACAGCCGTGAATCAAGGACGACACCAAGATTGCGAGTCCTTTCAGAGGGAGTAAGCAACTCCCCTCCCATCAAAAGTGACAGGGTGACTAGATCAGGAGATGCCAGGATCCACAGCCACTCGGTCTTGGAAGGGTTGAGTCTGAGCCTGTTTCTACCCATCCAGACCTGTACCGCCTCCAGGCACTTAGACATCACGGAAAGGGCATCCCTGGGTTGATCCGGGGTGGAGATGTATAATTGGCTATCATCAGCGTACTGATGATACCTCACCCCAAAACTATGAATTATCTCACCCAGCGGCTTCATGTAGATGTTAAAGAGCAGTGGGGAGAGAACCGACCCCTGTGGTACCCCACAAGTGAGAGGTCTCGGAGAGGATCTCTGACTCCCCGTCCAAACAAACTGCGTATGGCCCGAGAGGTAGGAGGAGAACCACTGTAAAACAGTGCCCCCCACTCCCAACCCCCGGAGCCATCGCAGTAGGATACCATGGTCGATGGTATCAAAAGCCGCTGAGAGGTCAAGTAGCACCAGAATGGAGGAACAACCCCCATCCCAGGCCCACCAGAGATCATTCACCAGGGTGACCAATGCCGTTTCCGTGCTGTGGCCGCACCTGAAACCCGATTGGTACGGGTCTAGGTAATCAGTTTCCTCCAGGAATTGTGGAAGTTGGTAGGCCACCAGGGCCTCAACAACCTTCACTACAAAGCGAAGGTTGGAGACAGGATGAAAATTGTTTAAGGAGGCCGGATCCAGCGTTGGCTTCTTGAGGAGGGGATGCACCACTGCCTCCTTAAGAACGGCAGGGAAGACCCCATCCCTCAAAGAAGCGTTAGTAATCGCCCGGATCCAGTCTCCAGTCCCCTCTCTGGTTGCCACAACAAACCAGGAGGGACATGGGTCCAACAAACATATGGAGGTTTCCAACCTACCCACAATCCTGTCCACTTCATCTATGGAAACAGGGTCAAACTCAACCCAGATGTCACCTTCAAGACTTGCTCCCATTTCGTCAGATTCTGCCCAGTCAGTCTAACCCCGTCCGGATCTGAGCGACTTTGTCTTGCAGAAATTGTACAAAATCCTCAGCACTGCCTTGTAAAGGGTCCTCCCTTGTTCCCTGATTGAGAAGAGAGCGGGTCACTTGAAACAAGGCTGCTGGGCGATTTTCTGCAGACGCAATGAGAGCAGTGAAATAATCCCGTTTCGCCGCTTCCATCGCCACAAGGTAAGACCTAATATGGGTTCTTAGCTGTGTTCGATCAGATTCGGAATGGGAAGATATCCAACGGCCCTCTAGGCGTCTCTTCCGACTCTTATAAAGTCCCCTTACCATCTCTTCTGCAGAACATGGCGTCTACCCAAGACAAAACAGTACACTGGATGAACTATTGATCATTCAACAGCAAATGGAACAGCTCTTGCAGAAAACCCGAAACTAACTTTGCACATGTGATCATTTGGAACAAGTCAAACTGACATCTGTGTATTCATTTTGCAGCAATGTTGGTATCTTTTTTACATTTTTCCAAGTAAAAAAAATCAGAGCAGTGTTAACTGTAACTACTAAATCTACAATTGGGGCTTTTGGCCAGATTAGATAGAGTGCCAGAAAGCACAGCTTCAATACTCATTAGATAACATTATTTCTCTATGCCTGGCTCTCTCAGCAGTAACAAAAAGCATATATATTTGCTTTCCACTTGTGGCTATCCAGTCACTCTTACTTTTTCCCTATCTTATTATTTAATGGACAATTTGTGGATACATATATGATTTTAAGCATCAGTTACAGTGGTGGATTGCTACCGGTTCGCCCCAGATCGGGCGAACCAGTGGCGGCAGTAGTGGGAGGCTCTGCCCACCTGCCTGGACGTCTCTGCACATGCGCAGATGCTTCTGCACATGTGCAGAAGTGAGCACTCACTCATGCACGTGCCCATGAGCAAACTGGTAGCGGCCGAAATTGAAACCCACTACTGATCAGTTCTCAATGACCCTAGCTAGCAATTGTACTTTAGCAACAAGTGAAAAGTACAAGTTATTTCCCACTTGGCTTAAAATAGCGTTTCTCAGCCTGCGCATTAATCAGAGATATGGCGTTCGATTTCTAGAATTTCAATTAATCATAGCCTTACTGATAATTCTGGAAATTAAAATCACACATCTTTGTGTCCAGTTGGGTATAGACAAAATTTTTGTTTTAGACAAAAATAAAATTGACATAGCAACCAACTGAATTGTGAACTGAATTGTATTTCCACAGAACTGCAATATGAGCATTGCAGATTTGGGCTCTTCCAATGCTGTCTGACTTTCAGAGTAAGTTGCAACTTATTTCATCAAGTATACATTACAAAGAACTATATAGCACTGTGTAGGCCAATAACTGGTTACTTGTGGTAATGAAAGGAATTACACCCAAGCACAGTAAGATATCAGCAATTACTCATTCACCATAGTTGATTAATAAATGAATGCAAGAACAAAATTAATTGCTATTTTAATTCCTTGTGTTAGTCCATTCATTCCTTCTTTGCATCTCAACTATTAAATAATTGTAACAGCTTTTACCTCTCTCCACATACTGGTGTTGCTCCTTGATGCTGCATCACATCATCTTCCAAACCAGTAGCCCCCAAAGGACGGCTCTCATCCCTATATGCCACTTCAGCCCCATCCAAAGCCTTGGGTCTCAAATCAGATACATCTGTCTTTTCACTGTCAGATACATCCATATTGTTAATTAAATCTGCTTGTCCAACATCAGGTTTTCTGTCTTCTTCTGCATTCACTGATCTTGTATTTGATGAGGCAGATGAAGTTTCCACGCCAAAAGGAAGGACCCAATCAAGGTGCTTCTCTGCAGGTTTTTTATAAGCTTCCAAACTCTCAACTTTTAAGTCACCGGAGATAGCCAATTCTCCAGTGTCAAGATGTTGAGTCCATTCAGGTTCACCTTCTCCAATTCCTCGGGGTTCGTCCATGACCAAATTTGTTAAATTCCCAGCCTGATGTATTAGGTTGTCAGTTGATTCCTCTAAATTGACTGTGACTTTTTGATCAGACAAATCTAATGAGCCAAATCCAGCTATTAGATCCTGTCCTGTAGTATCATTCTGTTCACTTTCTGAGAACTTAGAGTCTTTGATCCAATCTCCTCTACCAGTAGTATCCTCTTGTGGTTCAAATTTACCCAGGCAGTATTCATCAGGCCAGATTGGTCTTCGGGCATAGAATTCTTGATTATCCGCCTCCATTTGAGAGTTACTCCCTTTGGTGCCACCATCTATTTCAATTCTACAACCTATCTCACCATCGTATTCTTTAGCTCCATCAGATTTACCAGCACTGAACTCAACAACTTGGTTTTGGGCAATTTCTGTATCACATCTACTAGGCGAGTCAGACTGGTTGACATTCAGTTTTGATTCTGGATAACTGCCATCATCAAAGCCATATGTATCTGGTCCCTGCTGAAAACTAAGCTGAACTTCTGGACGGTTCTGAGGTTCACTAGACAGTTCCATTTGATGGGCAGTGAACTCTCTTCGTGGTTGACTAGTACCGCTACCAGAATCAGATTCACTAGACCAGCCTAAATGGCTGGCACTGAACACAGAACCTGGGGTGCTGTCATCTGAATGTTTGACTCTGAACTCTGTTTCCAGCTGGCTCTCAATAGTGTACTCGATAGGTACTTTTGCCGATTCAGGGCTGACATCTGATTCTGGACAACTGACATTTTCCATATGATATTTGGACCAGTCAGTTGTTTCAGCAGCAGCATCCTGATATTGGCTGCTCCAATCTGTCTTCTCAACTGCAACAAACTCATTGCTCTGTTGATCACTGCCAGCGTGGCAGAGACTAGGCCAGCCGGGCTTCCTCATATAGGGTTCTGTGTGCTGATCCTCAGTAGTACTCATGTTGTATGTGCTACTCCAATTTGATTCCTCATTTGGATGATCAGCACCATGGCTACCATAAGAAGCAAGCCACTCTTCTTGCACTGGACTGGAACTGCCCAGTAATGGTGATCCTCCAGCCCATTCTTGCTGGCTAGTACCAAATTCCATATCCTGACTTTTGGCACTACCAACAGTGTATGAGTTTGGCCAGTCCTGTGAGCCAGTGCCAAACTCTCGATCCTGTTCTGTTTCTCCGAGCCATTTAACTTTGGTCACATCAGCAGTCCAATCCACACGAAAGGTGTCAGAACGATCAGCACCTACAATGCCAAACTCGCTATGAAGGTCCTTCCGTGACCATCCCAGAAGATCCTAAAAAATAAGATAAAAGAGGAAAAAAACAAGGCAAAGGGGAAAATGTCATGAGATTCTTACGGACAAAGGGTTGGGATAATAAATTAGAGGGATGTGAATCATAAGAAGTACAAATTATACAAAGTGAAGAAAAATAATCTAGGAACTATTCACATTTTACTTTTTTAAAAAAATCAATATATTTTAGCAAAAGTCCATATTTTGCACACACAAGATCCTAGTTTCAGCCTGTATACAGGTAATCCTCAACTTATGATAACTGAGCCCAAAATTTCTGATGCTAAGCAAGACATTGTTAATTGAGTTTTGCTCCATTTTATGATCTTTCTTGCCAGAGTTGTTGTGTGAATCACTGTGACTGTTAAGTTAGTTACATGGTTGTTAAGTGAATCTGGCTTCCCCCTTGACTTTGCTTGTCAGAAGATCGCAAAAGGGGATCCCATGACCCCAGAACACTGCAACTGTCATAAATAAGAACCAGTTGCCAAGCATCTGAATATTGATCATATGACCATGGGGATGGATGCTGCAACAGTCATGTGAAAACTGGTCAAGTCACTTTTTTCAGTGCTATTGTTAATGTGAATGGTCATTAAACGACCAGTTGAGAACTACCTGGAGCTGGAAAAGACCTTTGACAGAAATTTTTAAATCATTTAGATATTAAAGAGTTAAAAATGTGCCGTTCTCCAAATATTGCTGAACTATAATTCACAGCAATTTCGTAATGGGCAATGTTACTGGAGCTGCTCAGATTTATAGTTCAGTATAATGAGAACAACAAATTCCCCACCGTGCATATGAACCACTAACTTTCAACTGGTGAGCCAGGATCAACAACTAGAACAGTCTATCATATAAATGTTTGGTGAAACCTTCAAGATTTGATCCAAAAGTCAAGATTAATTAATTAAGATTAAAAATAAAAATTAGCCCCCGTTGTGAAAAGTCTAAATTACTGATGAGACAATACTAAATTAGATGGACAAAGGGGCTCTGACTTTTCACAGTAACTTTCTACATTCCCAAGCTACACATGAGCTGTTTGTTAATGGAAGCCACTTCCCACAGTAAGACACTACTATCTCTACATGTAATTCATGTATTATGATCCAATTTACAGTTACACATGTATCAATAGGTTTGAAAGCTACATCCAATCATACATAGATGCAGTATATTACAAATACCAAAGACACAACTAATTCTCATGTTCTGAAATAGAAAAGCAGTATGATGTATAAAAATGAAAGGATAAAATATGCCAATAAAAATAAGCAATCATCTTTAAGGAATAATTAATATATTTTGGCAAGACACAAGGGAAAGTATAGAGAAGTTTATATTGTGAAGAGAGATTGCAGCAGCCAATATCATGAATTTCCATTCAAATTTCAATTTGGACAATTAATCCAATGGAAATTAATTGTCCTAAATCTATCAACCCACTTGATTTTTCAGCTTTCACGACTACATCAATGGGCCCTTAATGGAATAGTCTCACTCAATAATTGACGTAATGTATATAACTTAAGTCCTTCTTAACTAAGAACAACTACATTCACTTTTGAACAAGACTGTAATGGATCCAAACCAGGGGTGAAATCTAGCAGATTCTGACAGGTTCTGGAGAACCGGTAGCGCAAATTTCAAGTAGTTTGGACAACCAGCAAATACCACCTCTGGCTGGCCCCCGAGTGGTGTGGGAACGGAGATTTTGCAATATCCTTCCCCCAGGAGTGGGGAGGGAATGGGGATTTTGCAGTATCCTTCCCCTACCATGCCCAAGCCACGCCCACCAAGCCACACCATGCTCACGCCCACAGAACCGGTAGTAAAAAAATTTGGATTTCACCACTGATCCAAACTATAACTTCTTAATAATCAAGAACTCCAAGAAAAGAGAATTGGATCTGGGAAGAGGAAAATTAACTTCTCCCAGATGACTGGAGGATTATCACATATGGCAGCACCTTTTGACTCAGCCTCTGCTCTTGTACATTCTGCAGCCACTCAACCAGTTTAACTACTTTGTAGCTTATTCAAAAAAAGGCAGCCTGCTGCTCTTAAAGACAAGCCCTGGCTCAGTCATCTACCTGGGCAGGAATGTTTACTCATCTAAACATGTTTGTGTCCATTTAACGCCTTCTATGCCATGTTCTTAGGCAATGAGGAAGTTTGATTCCAGTAAGATCTTCTAGTTCTTTTTGAATAGAGCACTGCCTTCCATAAAATTAATACTGAGTACAATGTTTTTACCTGTGGCCCTGTGGGGTCTTCTACCTTGGATGTACTTCTTTTCTTTGTATCATCAGCGCTAGGTGGAGGAGATGCCAGAAGTTCATCTAACCAATGTGAACTAGAACCAGGTTCAACTCCACCCAGTAGGTCAGAGTTCCCCATCTTGGCTTCCTGTGCCATACCCAGGGCATCACATTCTTCCTGACAGGTATCAGCTGTCTGTACCTGGGCACTTTCTGAGAACAAGATGCAAGGCTCTGCAGGAGGAGCAGTTTCCTCTACACTTGGTAATGGCTCCATTGCTCGTAGAGCCTCTTCCTCATGGTTTGGGGGAAACTGGATGAAATCATCAGGATCCTCTTGAAAAGTAACCTCTTCAGCCACCACAGGGCCCTTTAGATTAGGGCTACCAATGTTTCTCTGAACAGACGGACCACCAGGTGCTGACAACTCAAGAGTAGATTGGGTTTCTAGCTGCCCCTCAATCTTCTTCCAGTTCATTTCAGATTCCTTATTGGCACTGTGCTCACTAGCCTCAGTCTCCTCCTCTTTCCCGATTTGTCCCTCTGAACGTGCGTCTTGATATGATCCTTGAATGGGAGGAATCTCTCCAACCAATTCTGCTTCCAAAAGGTTGTCATCATCGTGTTCCTGAATGGGAGAGTTGGGAGGAGATACTAGTCTCTTCCCACCCAATTCCAGTCCCTGATTAGGGAATGACCATTCAAATGACTGTGACAGACTCCAACTAGACTCTCCTCCTAAAGTCTGCTCTACAGATGGGTCCTTCTCTCTTGGCAGTGCAGCTAAGGAACCTCCTAGTTCTTCCCTGATCATTTTTTTATCCTGTGGTTGCACCACCCCCTCTGAAGCACGCCGTTGATTTAGCAGGGGAGCCTTCTTCTCAAGAGGAAGAATTTGTGCTTGATTTTTGAGATAATCTTTCCCCCTGTTGAGTAGGGTGTCTGGTATGCATGAAGGGGACCCTGGAGGCTGATCAGAACAAACATGGCACTTTGAAAGAATGCTAGGGGAGCCTGGGGATTCTGAGACTCCTGTAAGACATTGGTGAGACTGCAGATTATATTCAATGGGCGGATGGATCAAATTGGCAGTATGCTCAGGGAGAAGGGGGACCTCAGGGTATCTTGCAGAAACATCTGCCAAGTCTGAAAGCAAGGACTGTCCTGGAGAAGTCTTAATAGGGGATCCTGGAGGCCAGGGATCTGCAATGGTTACAGGGGGGTCTGCAAACTGAACGTGACTGACAGAGTCTACCAGAGGACTTCTGGAGGATTTAGCAGATCCATCAGGAGAGCCTGGTGGAAGCAAAGCTTCGCTACATGGGACATCTGTTGGAAGGTATGGAGCACCAGGGGGTTGGGTTGTTTCAGAAGGGGCATCAGGAGATCCAGGTGTGACTCTGGAAGAGAACTTGGTCTGGGGGAAAGAGACACACAGGAAGAAATTAAATTAATTTTTTTCCCTGAAAACTTCCAAAACAATCTAGCAAAATCTTAGAACTTGATCATCTTGCATCCTATAAACCAAGAATTATTATTTAGAATATATTGCAAGACTATCTGGCTCAATTATATCCCTTTTCCTTAAATCACTCAATGTGCAGCATCTTCCTGCTTTTACACATCAAAAACAACCTTGAAAGCCCCTCTCCAAAGTATCACCCCTATATTGTTAAAGCCAGATAATGAAATGGGAAGAGTGGAACAAGAAGGGAAAAAGAGAAGCTGAAGAAATCAGTCAACATTGTGCAGTAACAACAAAAATGCATGCCCCACCCACTCAGCCTTTGCCTTCTTTGATTAGATTTATAAAAAGAGAGAGAGCGAGAAAGCGTGCAATACAAAGCAGAGCTAAATAAAACACACCCAATGAGCTGATGGCTCTCTTTCCTGAAGTAAGGCAAATGGAGTTAATCATTACCATCACCCATTCAGAGCAACCTGCAAGAGGCTGCTGTGCCTTCTCTACTAGCGAATTTGGCTACAGGCCGAGCAGTGGGAACTGTTTCATACATACCTGGCAGGTCATTGAACTACATACTCTGAGTCACAACTGCTCCCTTCCCTCTGGCCATGGCCCCATAACTTTATATTAGCTTTGGTTCTCTCTGTGTAGTTAACTTGGGCTTTTTTTTTTAAGACCTGAAGAAACACTGCTCTATTCTTCCTTGCTTGGACATGAAGTGGTTAGTTAAAAAAAAAAGAAGTACTGAAATAACTACCTAGACTCTCATAATCTACTAACCAGCATAGCTAAGATTTTTGCACTCTGGGTAATGCCATTCAGGATGGGAAAATATAAATTACAGGTGATAACATCTAACACAGCTAGCAGAGCTGAATATTTCATTTTGAAACATCAAGCACCTGGACATATTGGCATATAGAATTGTTTCTTTGTTTACAGTGCCATAACCTATGCCCCAAAATGCAACAGGTTTGGGCTAAGATAACCAATATTGATGCATGAAAAGTTCTCTGCTAGGGTTACTTCTTCTTGAAGAGAAGCATTAGTAGAGAAAGGAGACACGCACCCTACAGGGAGGGAGCCTGGAAGGAGAGAGGTGGCAGATACCCCTGAGACAGAAGAGAGCCTGGAAGGAGAGAGACCAATGGAGGAATTGCCGAGCTGCAGATAACTCACACCAGGAGAAGACGGTGGACTGCTGGATTCAAGTTGGTTTCTTTCACAGCTCACGCTAGGCTGGCTGGAGCTGCTAACAGAAAGATGTATTATCATTACAGAACAAAATCACCCTCTATTATTCTATTATTATAAAGGCAGGATGAATACCAAGTAAATCACCAACCACAAAAACCAGAAATAAGGATCCTGAATCTAAAGCACATATAGCCAATCTGGAGCCATCAAAGGTCTTTCAGAGGACCACTGCTTACCTTAAACTCTTTGGATTGTGAGTTTCTCCACATACGTACTACCATAGCCATTATACTAAGGAAGTGGTTATGTGAAGATGACACTCATAAGTTGTTGCACAAGCTTCCAAAAACTGAGAAGAATCATCTTCTTCCTCACCATCTTCAAAGATAAAGAGTGGAGTGACTTAAAAGTTCCTCCAATTTAAACTATCCTGAATATCACAATTTTTTTTCATTTCTAGCACTAGTGGGAAACAGCCACTTCATTTACATCTTCTTGCTGCTCCAGGCACAAGGGGGTGTCCAAAGGCATCTCAAAGCCCATAAAAATGGACCATCCCCATTTTAAGGGCATTGTGCCTATCACATGTATAATCTACTTAACAATGAAAAAACTATTCATGCCTAATCTAAATAAATGGATTATACTGTTAAATGCAAAAATTAAAGGCATGATGCCAAACACACGTGCAATCTACATAAGAATGAGGAAGCTCTGATCTAAATGAACTGATTTGAATGAAATTTTAAGTCTTGCTGAATATTCCAAGCATCTTCTATTTTATCAGATATCATCTCCTCTACCTTATCAACAAATCACTTAGATCTCTTGCAACCCTATATTCTTTATATCTGTGATTTGGCAAAGATGGAACTATGAAAAATATGCTCAATTCCAGACATGATTAGTCAGAGAAAAGTCACATCAAATCAAATGAGATGATCCAAGTATAGATATATAGGAGGGCTAGAATCTTAAAAATGTAGCAACCTATTATTTTATTCTTAAAACATTTGCCCCCGCTAATGCCAAATGTAAAAGAAGAAAAAAAAGAAACTGTCAGATACATTTCGTGCATTAATTTCATTTTTCTTGGAATGCTAGCACTAGAACACCTATTAATCTATTAATCTCTGTTCTCAGAATGTACTTGATGAGTCACACAGCAAAGCTGAACTTTCAAGGCTAGTCAGAATGGTCTACTGTGATTATATGAACCTCACCTGTCTGTAGGAAGGAAAATCTCATTTCTTTTGACCTCTGTTTCTGGCTGTTGAGATTCAGACGCATGCTGCTCATTTAAGCTCCCGTTTTCTTCCTTTAATTCCTTGTTCCTTGACAAACTCCCCTCCTTAATTTCACAGGAGACTCGGTAAACAGACCCTTCAGGATCTGTTCCTACTCCTTCTTCTCCACTGGAACTTCTCCGGAAAGTAAAATAACCCTTAGGCCCTAGGTGAACAGCTGAACCACCATCTTGGCTGAAGAAAGAACGTACTAGCCGAGGCCGGTCAAAGCTGGGTGAACTCTCACTGGGTTTTTCTATTTTGGCCAAGATTTCCTCCACTGTGGTCCCAGGAAAACGTTCTGGCTTAGTTGCTACTGGCACCGGTTTCACTTTGAAGGGGAGTGTGCATTTGGCTACACTAGAAGATTCTCTACATTCCTCCTCAGAAGCTCTTTCAATAGCACTGGATTTTTTTGTGGGCTCAGCATCTTCTTTATCTTCAGATGACTTGCTTGTAGTGGAGAAAAAAGATGGAACCTCTTTCCCATTGGTAACTTCTCTTGGAGAGCACTTCAGGTTAAAGGAAAGGCGCTTTACAGCACTGCCAGCTCCACTGCTGTATGGCTTAGGCCCAGCCAACAAATTGATCTTCTCTGCAGAAGGCACCTCAGAAAGTGTCTGGCGCAGTCCAGGCATAGGCTTCACTGGCACAGCTGGCTTAGGAAGAACGCAAGGCTTGGGTTTCACAGGTGGCTTTGGACGGGCGTCCCCTGAGAGAAGCATTTAATAAGAAATGGTTACCATATGGCCATTAAATTATAAGGCTCCAATACAAGAATTCTTAGCCTAAATTAGTGTTACTAAAGCCCTTTACGCTTAGTAACACTAAATATTTCCCAATTTTCAGGGGATATTATTGAATCTGTGCTCTATCCTAAGGAAAGGTTTAATGCTCCACTATCTTCCTGGCAAGCCTAGAGTAGCTTGCTTCTGAAAAGATTTAAGTCCTCTCATCTTTTTAGCAGTGGAAGCTTGTTCAGAGATTACAAGAATCTTATGATTAGACAAGTGCAATAATATGCATGTATTTCAGACATCATTGTTTTTCTCTAATAAAAAGCTGTAAGCAAAATTGAGCTAAAAATGGAATGATAGCAATGTGGAGAGGGGAATAAAGTGGGCATAATTTGTTAACATTCGCCATGAAGACTGTATGCAACCTGGGATCCAGGTCACGCTGAACAGTTTACCAAGCCTGCAATTCCCAGGTGACAAAGAAAAATACAGCATAGCCCATGAAAGACCCTGTGGACTGCATTTTAAAGTTCAAGAGTCTCAGGCTAAAAAGTAAGATCAATCCTTGATAGGACCACCAAATTCACATGGTTAAAGCTCATGGTGGATTATATCATTTTACAGCAATTGCCTTTTTTTTTCCCCCTTCGTTTTCCAAAACCATTTACCTGAAAGTCCTGTTTATCCAATGTAGGCAAAACATTTTAAACCAATTTAAATGTTCTTATTGTGATTGGATAACAATACATGAACCCATTACTCAAAGAAAAATAAATTTGTATCCATTTTAATGTTGGGTTTACCCAGGTATAGGGAGCACTGCTTTAGACTATAGGAAGAGTGAACTGTTAAGAATCCTAGTTTGTGTCCTGAAAGAAGTAACAACAAAAAAAATCTTCCTGAACCTAAAACATGGAATTAAAGTGTCTTTTATTTAGTGTTTAATATTTCAGAGGTGGGAAGGAGAATTATGCATACATCAGAAAATGTCTTCCCATATGTACAATTTGCAATGCCACAGAAAGAGCCATTTCATATAACATTCAGCACTTTATTCTTAGGCGAAACACTCCCTTATTATCAATAGAAAAACCTGGCCGGTTGCCATGTGGTAAGGAATCCATTTCTGCTGTCCTTTGGATATACCTATCTCAGAGCTGCTTGAGGGTGGTTTAGAGTCTTTACGGCCATTGGCAGTGGTAATGGAAAAGGAAGAACACAGCGACTGAGGCTTAGAATCCATCACATCAGGCAGCGACTCAGAAGTCAGCATAAAGGCCAGCCCCTAGGACACACACAGACAGAGGCACAAAAAGGAGGTTAGGCAATTTGCAAAATCCTCTCAAGAGATAACCAAGGCTTCTTATCAGATGGCACAGCACTGATATTAAATCACCAAAATGAAATTTCCCCAATACTTTTGCTTACTATTTTTAGCTAGGTTTTAGCTTTAATATGAGGTACCATTCCTTGTCTTTCTTTGGGAGGGAGGGAGGGAGGGAGGGAGGGAGGGAGGGAGGGAGGGAGAATGAGAATATATCATTTTAGGCCACTCCCAGGACAGGCTGGAACAAGGATGAAGGGAGCACAACTCTCACAAGCAACCAGCCCATGACTCACACTGAAAGTAGAAAACCTCAAATGCATCAGGGTTTAGGTTTTCTAACCTATGCTGCTTCCCTGTTCAGCACAGTACTTGCACCACCTTCGTCGCACCCTCTCCTCCTCTGCCAACTTGCTATTCTCTCCATTTAATGCCGAATTTGCCTTTTCCACCCCTCTGCTAATCTTTCTTTCTTTCTGCTGTCAGCTCTTGTCATTTCGCCACAGCACTCCCATTTGGCTGCTTTTTTAATCTGAACCATTCTCCTCCTTCCAAGTTCCTTTCAGCTACCTCCCTCTTCCCCCCCATCTCACCCCCCACCCCCCCGGCCCCAGTAATGGGAGAAATTCAGCTCAGCGCCATCCCAGCTGTACATGTTCCCAACCAGACTGTGCAGGGCAAGGAGTAAACATCTGGAGTGCTTCCCCTCTCCTGATTTCTCAATCACTTGGCAGAGCCACTGGAATTCAATGAGGTAAAGCTGGGGCCTGCTCCCATCACTACAGCAACGACCTCCCACTAGATTTCAACAATGGGCCAAACTCTCTCTAAGAAGGGAAACATCATTACGAAGAGTGTGTGTAGCAGAAACTGTTCCAATTGGCTATATTCGAAACAGAAATGGACTCAGAATGAGGCCACAGAAGGGCTCATGAAGAGCTCTCCTTTAGTCGGATAGGAAAAAAAACTGTCACAGTGGACAAAGGGAGAACAAGGTATCATTGAAACACTGTAAAGACACCCCCATTCTCAGTCTACGTCTTGGGGATCAGCAAGCAACTTCTTCCATGCTTGAATGAAGGAGACTGAAGAACAGACTGGCAGCACTCTGCTTGCTGCTTAGCCCTTCATCTCATCCCTTAGTATCTACAAACCAACCTCTTTTGCAGATAACACAGATTCAAGTTGAATCTTTCCATTACCAATATACAGGTAGTCCTTGTTTAGAAACCAGAATTGGGACCAGAAACTCGATCATTAAACGAAGCAGTTGCTAAGTGAAACCTCACATACTTATGTTCTTACTTCAGCTTTCCTTGGCCTTACAAGATGTGCAAAGATTGTGTATGCAATCAGAAACTTAGTTAAAATTACTTAGTTATATTATTACTACTATTCTCAGTACATGTGTTATTACATTATTATTATTGTTATTAGTTCATGTGTTAATATTTATTACTATTTTCTAGTTGGCTTTTTTTCTCTCTGTCTTGTAAATGGTACACCCTGACAATACACTGTATTCAAAAATGTTTATGAATAAAATAATAATATTTTTTTTAAAAAAGATTGTGTATGCGAGGACTGGTTATAAAGTTACTTTTTTTATCACACTGTAACAGTCATTAAACAAGGCAGTAGCTAGACAAGAACTTATCTGTACTTTCTATAGCCTTTTCTCTCTTCTTAATATTAATTCCAATTATGCAAAGACTTGGCTCTTGAAATACTATCCAATACATACTATTCAATCTGTTTTAATCTATAAAGACACACAGCAGTTATGATGGTTGGAATTTCTGGATTGTAGTCCCAACGTATCTACACAATCGGGTTGCAGAAAACATTTGTCAACCAGGCTAAAACTGACAAACATTTCAGTGTGCAAAATCTAAGGTAATGTAGCAGCATTTTATCAAGCAGTCCAGCCAGTGCACACATAAGGTTAATCTACATAAATGTTACCCGTCTCTGAAAAGTAATGTATTTGGAGAAAGAGAGAAATGCATTCATGTTATTAGGTGACTTACTTTTCTCCCTGCGCTGAAAATAATGTTATCCATATAAAATAAGTATGAAGTAACTTTCAAAGAGGAAGTACATACTTCGGGAAAATATGCACAATGAGTAAACAAAGAACCAGGAAAAAAAAAAACTCTGTTTGGCTGAGAATATCACATGATGAAAAGAATTTATTGAGTTTTTGAATAGGCAGAAATTATCACAGCAAAATTCTTTTCCTCAGAGTTTTTCATGTTACAAGAACCCTGGGGGTGGGGGTCGAGGGATGAAAGGAAGCTTTCTTTCATACGTCTTCTACATTTTGCCTTGAAAGCCTTTAAAATCTAACCCTAACCCCGACTTTTCTATGCAGGTAGTCCTCAATGTACAACCTTTTGCATAATGACCATTCAAAATTACAACGGCACTGAAAAAAGTGACTTATGACCAGTTTTCACAGTTATGACAATTGCAGCATCCCTACAGTCACATGATCATACTTTAGGTGCTGGGCAACCAGCATGTATTTACAATGGTTGCAGCATCCTGGGGTCCTGGAATTGTTATCTGCAACCTTCTTAGGGAGCATCTGACAAGCAAAGTCAATAAGAGAAACCAGATTGACTTAATGACCCCTTGATTCACTCAACAACTTTACTGATTCGCTTAACAATCATAGCAAAAAAAAAAAGGTTGTAAAATGAGACATGACTCACTTAGCAATTGTATTGCTTAGCAATGGAAATTTTGAGTTCAATTGTGATCTTAGGTTGAGGACTACCTGTAAGTACTTTCTCATAGAAAAAAAGGTTGGGTGTGTGTGTGTAAAATTACTTGTAACGGATCTTCAAATAAAATTTTTGGCCAAGGAAATACATCGTATTATCTAAATGAGCCTTGGGCTACAGTGATGAAAAGTTGATATGCAGAAAATAAATGTGTAGAATTGTAGTAAGCTACAAGGACCTAAGAAAGATAGGAAGATTCAGTGTGCAAAGAAAAAAAAAAGGTTGTTTCTAAAGCAGAGTAATTATTGCCTTCTATATAGAAATGTTCATTATGCTTCCTTAGAATTTGGTGATGTAAGGCAAACTTATATCCCTCTGTTTAGGGAACCGAAACAGAGGGGCAGTGATTTAGCCAAGGCATATAAATTAAGTAATAGCTAAGCACAATGTTCAACTGAAGCATCTAAATCCATCTAGTGATTACATGACAAGCAATTGGAGAAAGAAGAGTTTCCTAGAACTTGAATCAGAATCAACACCTACTGCAACTTGAGACATTGCAACTTTAAATTACACAAGAACCCCTTCCCCCTCCCATTGGGATTATAATAAGGATCTGGTTGAGAAAATCCTGGGGAACAAGCAAAGAGCAGAGAAAATATAGAAAGAAGAAACTTGAGACACAGAGACGCCAAAAGATATATGTAAGAAGGCAGCAAGTGCCAAAATTGAACCAAGAAATAGAAATGCCCAAAGGCCGCTGTTAAACATCTACATAAACTCCTGTTGTAAAACGTTCATACCTCCAAGATATTCAATAAACATCTCCTACAGAAAAATCCAGAGAAGACGCATCTTGCAGGCCTTCTCTACACTACTGGTGGATTAAGCATCCATGACCATCATCATAATTATCCCAGTATAACTTGTGATCACCTAGTTCAAAACCAATTTCTATTGAGCAGAGATGGGGACATTTGGCCTGCAGGTAGTTTAGATGTCAACTCTGTCTGCACAGGCAATGAGCATGATAAAGTATGATAATCCAACAATATCTACAAGGCTAAATCTCCTTTCTTTACTAAGAGGGCCACTGACACAGACAATTCTGTACAATGCTTCTTATACTAGATGCCTTCTCCAACATAAAGTCTTGTTCCTTACTTGCTCCCAGGAATTTAAGTTTCCCTGAATTATTGCATTCTAGTTTTTGTTTTGTTTTTTTAAATACTGATCAACAATAATTGAAATATCTATTATAATATAGGAATAAACCTTCTATTGCAATATATTTTTTCTTACAAGCTTGTACTGAACTAACCTAGTCGTTCCATTTGGTTTGAAAATATGACTCACAATGTGTAAACTCTGCCTCTTACGACTCTAAGGAGTGTCCCTGCACTCTGTTCTAAATGCAAACTAGCCAGATTTTGAAGCTCTAACAAAGACAAAGAATTGGGTGAAATTAACAAGCCCCTATTCATTTTAGGTACATTTATCTCCAAAACCACAACTGAGATTGATAATTTTTCCACTGTACTTTAAAAAAATCAGAGCTATCATTTATTTATATAAGCTTTCTTCAGGAGTGGATGGACATAGAAACTTGCTAAACATTTCCCCCATCTTCAGCAATTCTATGCTGAAAGGAAGACATAGATAAAAGTAGAAACTCTTGCCAAAAAAATAGGTAAAATTGAATTCTCCTTCCACAGAATGTTAGCAGCCACTTGGGAGGCCTTATAGGGCTGAGTGGATTGGAGTTCCTTCCATAGTAGCGATAGGTACTGCAGATTTGGAAAATAAATGATGTTTTTTCAGCACAACTATCTCTTCTGAAAGTGCTTCATTATGTGGGAACTCATCTTGTTCAATTAGTACTCAACCAGTACTCTCATTGTATATCTCATCATCTAAAAGTATTCCTGCTTTGGTCACATTTCTCATAAAGGAATGAGGCAATGAGGTTATTTCTTCATTGATAGAAAGTAATGACAATGGTCCTCTCTTCTAAAGAGGCACATCTGGCGGGACCCAGAAGAAAGGCCTTCCCAATGGTGGCTCCTTCCCTTTGGAATATCATCTCCACAGAAATTAGTCTGCCTTCCGCTTTGACACTCTTTTTGCAAGGCCCTAAGATCTGGTTTTGCCAATGGGGAACCTAGAGTGAAATGGAGTCCACCAAGTGGTTTGATTAATTGCTGACACAGGGAGGGCGTGTGTGTGTGTAAAATTTTTACTGTTTGTAAATTAGGTTTTTACTTTTTATAAGCCATCCAGTGACACTGAGAGTGAGTGAGTGGCTATATAAATTCTCTAAGTAAATTAATTAATAAAAAGAGAAAGAAGTTATCACCATGTCTTTCAAGAGCCCTGCAATACAGTCTGAACTATAATATACATTCAAGTAAATCCCTTGCCATTTATGGATTCTTGTTTTACCTATTATCCTTTCTATTTATAAAATGTTGGCAGATAGGGCATTAATCTCTATTATATGTGTGAAAAGTTTAGATGTAAAAGCAGCCTTCCTATAAAGTTTTTATTTTTATTTTTCATAAACACATTTACATGTACAGTCTTTTCCATCATTTTTCATTCATCTTTTCTTTTAACTTTCATTTTTAATTTTTACTTTTTCAGGGCTGCTCTTTTACCCTTTACCTTTACTCCCAGTTTAGGAAGCAGCCTTCCTAAACTGGGGGAATTTCTAGATGTGCGTGCACCAACTCTCAGACTTTTCCACTCAGAAAGGCCACTGACAAGAAATCTAGTGGGAATTGAAGCCCATACACCTGGATGATGCCCATGGTTAAAGACTGCAAAAGAATCTCAGCATGACCACAGTACACACACACACACAATTGTTATAAGAACAAGGATTAAAAGCTCTCATGGGATGGTTAACCAAGAGGGGCCTCCTTAGGGAAAGGACAGCGGTAGAGAAGTAGAGAAAAATAAGTAGGTGCAGATGGACTTTTTAAAAATTGCAAGAATATGGGTTTTAGATGAAACCAGACTGGCTTAATAAAAACCCAAGCATAAATTTTACGCTAAAGACTGTTAGGCTTATTTTAACATCGCTTTTCATATAACACTCTTCCAAAGCAGTTTACGTTTGCCAAAAGAGAAAGGCCCTGCCCACTAGTTCACAACCCAAAAAGACACACACAAGAGACAGGGAGTGGAAAGGAAGAGCAATATGCTGGCATTGATATGTAATTTAAATGGGTTGATCTTGGCTTCCAGAAATTCTCCCTTACAAAGCAATATGTGCCTCTTGTTCCTTCAGCTGAAAGGAACACCAAAGTGTTACCCTTCCAGTCTCCAGATAACTGTCCTTGGGATCTGATGTTCCTTCTGGTTGGTGGAGAAACCAGTCTCTTGAGCCACTCCCCCCTTGTTGTGGGCTTTTTTCCCCCTTCTGGGAAGGAACAATTGGTGGCTCTTTTAGTTCAAACAGATTTCTGAGTAACAGATCCAAATAAAAACAGGGCAGATGTAGGAGGTTATCATAAGGTTTTGAAAGCAAAGTGAAAAAGCTGCCTAAAGATCAAAGGATGCAATTCTCTTAAGCAGATAAGAAGATGGTTTTAAAAACTGGAAGATGTGGAGGATTTTCTAGCAAGTAATTTACTCAAGAAGACAAAGAGAATAGATTATTCCTATCAGAGAAGGAGCTGCATTGTAAACAACTGGTTCCTCACAAAAGGCCGAAATGATGATGCCAAAATGTCATTTGAAGAATTATCCTTGGCTGACTCAAACCACTCTTCCCCCAAGAAAGGCAGGGACTGGGAAAGAACGTGCTTCAAGAACAGGTTCAGAGGGTGTATTTTAGGGTCACACAGCCTTTCTGCATTAATTGCTATTCAGTAAGTTTTAAAAGGAGGTGTGTGTAACCTGGAACGTCAGTCAAGAGAGGGAGGAGTGGTTGGAGAGAGGTTGCAAAGTACTCCAGGCAGGAGGAGGAGGAAGAGGAAAGGGAGAGATTTAAAAATAAAACCGACCCCAGCTACAGGAAAAGGAGGCACCATAAGGGTCCAAATTTCGGTGAAAAATCAGGGCAAGGAACAGGCGCCGGGAGCCCAGGCGACCCACAAAGTAGCGCAGCCCCCATACCATATGGCACCAACCTCACTGGCCTTCCCGCTGCAGCCAGTCCGCCATCCTTGCGCCCTTGCTATGAGCCGGTCAGGTCTTCAGAGCAGGCCTTTTACAAACCCTTGCAGCAACTACGCTCTGCAGAACAGATCGCCGCTGCGGTGACTCGCCTCGACTCGCCTCCTTCGTAACCCTCCCGTCCCGTCCCGTTTTCAGGATTCCCAACACTTAAAACATCTGGGGTGGTAGTGTCGGCTTCCCCTCCCCCCCCCTTTTTTTTTCACATGCGTTCGCCGTACCTTCGGGCTCTTTCCCCCTTTCTTGCACCCCTTATCCCCCACCCTCCGGCCTCCACCCCTTCCCCCCTACCTCTCCCGCTCGGAGCCTCCAGCCACTTTCTGCAAGCCGAAATTTCCACGCGCGGGATGCGAGAAGAGCCACGCAGCTCCCCACCTTCTCGGGGAGGGGAGGGGGGGCGTCGGCGAACGGGTTCTTACCAAGCTTCGCAATCCGGGGCCCGACGGAGGCTCTGGCGATCCTCTCGCTCTTTGCATATTCATGACGTTCCCTATCAAGGCCCAGGCTGGCCCCGCCCTCTCTAATTCATATTCATATCCGCGGAGACACCCAACCCCACGTGTCACAGCCTGGAGGCCAGAGTGGTTAAGGGAAAGGCCGGGCTAGCGAAGGGAGTCTCAGCTTACGTTGGACGGGAACCCGTTGCCTGCCGCCTTATTAAGGAAAAAAACTGGTCTCCGAGAACGGCTGAAGGGTGGGGCCGTGCGGATGCGCCTCCCTTTTGTAACCTGAAGCAATTCTTGCAACGATTTCTCCCCGCCCGCTAGAAGCATGGATGCTAACGAGCCTGTGATTTGCATTTGAAGTATGCGCAATAAATACGCGATGCTCATTCTGTTCTCCTGGAGTTATGACTAATGAGCAAAACTTTGAGAGCAAGTCCCTGCCCGCGCAAGGCTCCAACCCACGCAGCTTTTCTTATTCGATAAGTACCTGTGTGTGTGTGTGTGTATACGCACACACACATATATACTGGTACTTGTCGAATAGGAAAAGCTTGCGGGTTGGAGGCTATACTAACTGCGTTACTGATTTCCACTCCCCGCTACACCACACCCACCCCAAAAGGAAGGCGGTCCCTTGTTCCTTAAAGCCCCGCCCAGATACCGATGATCGCAACTCTACGGGGTGAGGCTCCTGCTCTGGGATCTCAGACGGGGAGGTTTCGGACTGAAAAATGTACTTAGTAATAGTCTGCCCGGGCAAGTATTTTGGGACAGAGACTGGCTGGGACGTCACTCTTTCATATTTCTTCTCTTTTAGGCTAGACTCCATAGTCTCTAAAATGAGTTAGCAATAGCACTTAGACTTATATACCTATTCACGGGGCTTTACAGTCCTCTCTAAGCAGTTTACAGAGTCAGCATATGCCCCCCAAAAGTCTGGGCCCTCAGTTTGCCGACCTCAGAAAGAGGATGAGTCAACCTTGAGCCTGTGGGACTCAAACTGTTGGCAGCAGACAGTCAGAAGAATTAGCCTGCAATGCTACATTCTAACCACTACACCAACACAGTTCTTACATTTGAGTTACTTTTGGGAAAGCCCATTTTCCAGGGGTGTCAAATTCAAGGCTCTGGAGCCGGATCCAGCCCTCTGGGTGCTTAGAACTGGCCCATGGGGCTGCCCTGGAAAGAGCGAAGGACCAGCCCGCAGTGCCTCTGCCAGCGAAAATGGAACTTGCGAGGCCGGTGGGCGACCTCCCAAGCTCTGTTTTCGCTGGCAGAGGATTGCAGGAGGTCGTCCCAGCCGAAAACGGAGCTCGGGAGCCCATATTCGCTGGCAGAGCGCTCTGGGCACCACAGGTCCCCTCCCCTGACACAAGTGGCATCATGCTGGTCACACCCACCCTGACCCCTTGGAGTCAAACACAACCCTTATGCAGCCCTCAATGAAATCGAGTTTGACACCCCTGCCATATGCAGTACATGTGAGCTGTTAACTTACTCCCTTCTTATTAGCAAGGACCGCTGAACCACATTAAGCCCGTTGCATTTTAGCATTGTGTGTTGCATAAACTCAGCCTCTGTTAACTAATCTTAGCAGTAGCCAATTTGTTGTGTGCCATCAGGTTGGTGTGGACTCAATTACCAGTAGCCAGATTATCTCTGGGGATTATCTCCGTGGGGGTGAATCATTGGCCCCCACGGAAAGGGCTGGCAACTTGGGCGTCCTCCTGGATTCACGGCTGTCTTTAGAAGAGCACTTGACGGCCATGACCAGGAGGATTTTTCATCAGGTTCGCCTGATCCGCCAGTTGCGTCCCTTTCTAGATCGGGACTCCCTACACACAGTCACTCATGCCCTTGTCACCTCTTGTCTGGACTATTGTAACGCTCTCTACATGGGGCTCCCCTTGAGGTGCACTCGGAGGCTCCAACTGGCGCAGAGTGCAGCCACGCGGGTGGTTATGGGAGCAACGTGGAGTTCCCATGTAACACCTCTCCTGCGCGAGCTGCACTGGCTCCCGGTGGTCTTCTGAGTGCGCTTCAAGGTTCTGGTTATCACCTTTAAAGCGCTCCATGGCTTAGGACCTGGTTATCTACGGGACTGCCTGCTACCACCAATAGCCTCCCACCGGCCAGTACGCTCCCATAGAGAGGGACTCCTCCGGGTGCCGTTGGCCAAACAATGTCGACTGGCGGCCCCTAGGGGGAGAACCTTCTCTGTGGGGGCACCTACGATCTGGAACAAGCTCCCCCCGGAGATACGGAGGATCCCAGATCTGTGCACCTTCCGTCGCGCACTTAAGACATTTTTATTTCATCAAGCTGACCTGGCCTAAATCTTCTCCCCTTTTAAATATAAATTTTAATTTGTTTTAAATTATGGGGTATTTTAAATTCAGCCAAATTATTTAATTCGTTTTTAATCTATTTTAAATTTTTGTATTTATGTGTTTTATCTTGTGGCTGTTCACCGCCCTGAGTCCTTCGGGAGAAGGGCGGTATAGAAATTTAATAAAATAAATAAAAAAATAAATCTCTGGGATGATCTGTCCCCAACCTGGCCCTACAGGTTTACCAATGGTAGATCCATCAATCTTGTACAGTAACTCAATGCATTCATCTGCTGATGGTACCTCAGGTTTATAGTTAGATCTTCACATAATGTGTCCAAAATGTGATAACTTGAGTCTGATCATTTATCCCTTGAGTTAGAGTTTTGAATTGATTTGTTCTATGAGCCATTTGTTTATTTTCATAGCTTTCCATAGTGTTCACATTGGTTTTCTGCAACACCAAAGTTCAAAAACATTTAATATTCTTTCTGTCCCATTTGTTCAAAAGCCAACATGGGAAACCATTGCTAGCCCGATTCTGATCTTTGTATAGACACATCCAGGCATCTGAATAGTTTCCCCAAGGCCTTCATTCCTACTCTTAGTCTGTGGCATATCTCTGCACTGCTAGTTCCTTTACTGTTGTTAGTCCAAGAAAATTACAAAATGCCTATTTCCTGCATTTGTCTCAACGTTCAGTCAATCTAGATCTCCTTACCCACTAAATGCTGTGGGTAGCACATTTTCTATATTTTCCATGTTTTCAGTATTTTTTTTTTTATTTGATTCTCTCAGACATTTCTTCCATAAACTTTGTATATGTGCTGACTGGTACATTTGCAGTTTGTGATTTTGCAATTTATGGCCAGTTCTTCCCTTTGTATCCACCTAATTTGCTGAAAATTCCAATGTCCCAATTATCTGTATCAAAATTAAAGGCAATGCTTCCTTCTTCATTGCTTTGCTAGCTTTCCAACTCCAAATGATTCTCTTCCAGCATTTATAATCCTTTGGAGAGTCCACTCTGAAAAGTCCAGATTCCAATAGTGTTTCTTCCAAAGTGGATCTCCATTGTTACTTGTTCTTGAGGAACCTCTATCAGCAAATTCAACCTTAAGCGCCTTCTGGACTACATAACTCATGCTTAGTAAAATGGAGTTCAGATTTATCTATGTCTTGCTGTTTGCTTCAGTTGACAAAACAGCTCATAGAAGCAAAAGATGAAACAGTCCCCAACACCTACTCTATGGTGTTATATTCTGCTAGAGTTAAAACATTATTCATATTTTCAGGACCGTGCTGTAGAAACAGGTGGGGAAATGTCTCATTTAGTTCAGTTGTGTGCTTATTTCTAGCTATGTTTGTATACAATCACAGCCCTAATTGTTGTATTGGGAAAGTAATACATTCCATCATTCTCCCACACCGCACATGCTGGCAGGTGCTACTCTTGGTAGTACAACAGCTGCTGGACCAAATTACCTTCCCTGATATAATTTTTTAAAATGTCATTATTTTCTCATATTTCTATTTTGTTGCTGTGTAAATTAGTTACAAAAGATTCTGAAAGAGATCTAAGAAACAGAAATCTACTGCTCTTTCATTAACATTTCTGAAACCAATCCATCGCTTGGCCTTCAGTCCCATCTGCCTGTAAAGTACGGTTTATCTGTTGCTATTGAAAATAACTTTTTCCCTTTCTTTTCCTTGTCATGTATACTTATCAGCCCATTGTTCCCTCTGGAAGGGTACAAAAGATTAGGACTGAACAACACTTCAAATTCAGGGGAAAAGATAGATTGGAGTTCCCACGAGTGCACATATAGTATCTGTCTGCAGCTGTTTAAACCAAGTACATTTTTCCTGGCATTGTATTGCAGCTGCAGAAAGCAGTCTTTGAAACCAGGAAAAGGTACAGGTTCTTTAAGGAGCTATTGACAAATGACACCCTGCTATATCACAGAATCTCTGATGTAGAGTCAGCCTCAAATGTGACTCTACTCTTGGCCATATTTCAGTATTCTTATTGAGGTTACTATAATGCACATTTAGGGTTCCACGGGCTTTACCCACATTATTTCAGAAATTCATGAAGCAAACAATGACAGTTGGACCTTGGACTTGGACACTGGAGGGAGCTGGACATCCCTCCAGACTATGAGGGACTATATCAGTGGTGAAATCCAAATTTTTTTACTACCGGTTCTGTGGGCGTGGCTTGGTAGGTGTGGTGTGGTGTGGTGTGGTGTGGCTTGGTGGGCGTGACTTGGGCATGGCAGGGGAAGAATACTGCAAAATCTCCATTCCCACCCCACTCCAGGGGAAGGATACTGCAAAATCCCCATTCCCTCCCCACTCCTGGGGGAAGGATATTGCAAAATCTCCATTCCCACCCCATTCTGGGGCCAGCCAGAGGTGGCATTTGCCAGTTCTCCAAACTGCTCAAAATTTCCACTACCGGTTCTCCGAACTACTCAAAATTTCCGCTACCGGTTCTCCAGAACCTGTCAGAACCTGCTGGATTTCACTCCTGGACTATATGTAGGAAACTACATGGTTTGGAAACTAAATCAAGTATAATAAAAAATGTCTGGAGAATTTACCTATTAGATGTTTGTAAAGATTATGATTTTAGACATGCACTACAGTTGTGAACTGTTATTACATATGGCAGAAACTGGCAGCCATATTTTCAAAATATGCTGTAAATAGCAGGGAAAAACACATGGCTAATTGTCTTTTCCTTTTTATATGCAATATGAAGATACTGTATATTTAAGAAGCCATAATACTATATAAAGGTGGCCACCAGATGGAGACTTAGCACCTTAAAATGGGTTTTTAAACTTTTTCAGACCACAGATGCTATTAGTTGGGGGAAGGTTGGTATTCCTGGAAACCCTAGTCAAGAGGCCAAGTTCTAATGATGGAAAATTGGCTGGGACTGAGTAAATTATTTTTTTTTTCTCTGAGTCTCTCATAGAATCCCATTAAGTTCTCACAAGAACCCATTTTGAGGAACCCTTAAAGGAGTGCTTCAATCAGGCTCTATATTCTTGGTGATTTCACAGGCAGATGTGTCTGTGACATTTTCTTGACATGACCTTGGATCCCTTTTTAAAGTCAGCTGGAAGTGACTATCTAACACTGAGCCCTCTGTTATAAGATTTTGGTAATTACACTCCTTATCATCATCACAGTCATTTGTTTAGTCTTACTTTCTTCTTCATTCCTGCCAACTGTCCTCCGTTCTCTTTTCCCCATAAATACAAATGCTTTCACTGCTAACAAACACAAGATGAAGAAAACTACCAGCAAAAAGCAAGGTAAGCAGTTCTGTCAAGCAGAACGACATCTTTGTATTCTGTTGAGTGTGAATTCTCTGATGCCTGACAAATACCTCCCAGGGGGAACCTAAAAGTAATTCACAAAGGGAGGAGGGCTAGATTTATTTATTTGCAATATTTATAACCTATCCTAATGCTAAAGAATTGCGGGTCTCATCTAGCGAATATATCACAAAGAGGAAAAAAAATTACAGCAAATTCCTCTACTCAACAAACATATGATAATTACCCCTTGCCAGCCCTTTGAGATAAGCCAGGTCAGGAAACAGACACTACTAGGATTCATCTTATTGTTACAGGGTATAATAACAATATCTTGAAATCCTGCCAGAGTTTCCCTCTGCCCCTTCTTATCCCAACAGAATCAAAGTCAGGTTATTTTGAGCCACTTTCTCATGCTCTCTCCTTTCCCAGGAGCTGAAAGGTTATGTATTGTCTCTTATTAGCTAACAGCTCTTGCATACTTCAACTTCATTTCTGTTTTCCTCTACACCCGCAATCAAATCAGCTGGGGCAGGGGTGAAATCCAGCAGGTTCTGGAGAACCGGTAATGGAAATTTTGAGCAGTTTGGAGAACTGGCAAATACCACCTCTGGCTGGCCCCACAGTGGGGTGGGAATGGAGATTTTGCAATATCCTTCCCCTGCCACACCCACCAAGCCACACCACGCCCACCAAGCCACGCCCACAGAACCAGTAGTAAAAAAATTTGGATTTCACTGAGCTGGGGCAAAAGTTTTATTGAAATAGCATTGCTTTCACTTATATGTATGTATGTATGTATATATGTATGTATGTATGTATGTGTGTGTTTGTTTTTTATTTTTATTTATTTATTTGTTTATTATTTATTTATTTATTTATTTATTTGTTCGATTTATATGCCGCCCTTCTCCAGAGACTCAGGGCGGCTTACAATGAGTTAAGCAATAGCCTTCATACTTTTGTATATACCTGCTTAGTAGGGCTTTCACCCCCCCCCCCAGCGGTGTTCCTTTTTATACAAAGTCAGCTTATTGCCCCCACAAACTGGGTCCTCATTTTACCTACCTCGGAAGGATGGAAGGCTAAGTCAACCTTGAGCCTGGTGAGATTTGAACTTGCAGTAATTGCAGGCAGCTGGTTCTACTTAATAGCACTTTAGTCTGCTGTGCCACCAAGGCTCATTGTAGTTAGAAGGATGTAGTAGCTAAGAAGGATGCATCTCTGGGAACAGGGTATTCCAGAAGTGGAGCTGCCATGGAGAAGACTGTCTTCTGGTTCTTGCCACCCTGCCCCAGTATTTTCCTGAGGTTGGGATTTTAAACAGGCCTTCCTTAAATGATCAGATCAGCAAATTTAGTTCTGGTAAGGTATAGCCTCATGCAGCTGGTGCTGGACCAAAAAGAGACTTTCTAAGTGTGAACCAGCACTTTCAACTGAGCCTGGAAACCTACTAGAAATCAATGTGGTGACTTCAGAATTGGTATTATTCTATACTGGAGAGTTGTTCTACCAGTTATCCCACAGACTACTGCATTTTGTATCTGCTGCAGTTCTTCTCCAAAGACAGTCCTGGGTATAGTGCATTACAGCAATCTAATCAGGTGATGATCCAGGTGTAACTTATCAATTTTTATTTATTATTTATTTATTAATTTTATTTCTATACCGCCCTTCTCCCAAAGGACTCAGGACGGTGTACAGCCTGATTAAAAGCACAAAGACAGACAAAATTTAAAAATAATTAAAATTATTAAATGATAGGCTCAATTTAAAACCCCAAATTTAAAATCCCATTTTTAAAAACCAATTAAAATCTTTACCTTGATAGCCCAGCCTGGCTATCAACAAGGTTGTGAGGGCACAACGAAATACACGGAGATCAGAGATTTTACGAATTTCTGGGGGCAGTTCATTCCAAAGGGCAGGGGCTCCCACAGAGGAGGCCCTCCCCCTGGGTGTTGCCAGCCGACATAGTTTGGCCAATGGCACCCTGAGGAGACCCTCTCTGTGGGAGCGGACTGGCCGGTGGGAGGCTACTGGTGGCAGAAGACTGTCTCGAAGGTATCCAGGTCCAATGCCATGGAGCACTTTAAAGGTGGTAACCAACACCTTGAATCGCACCCAGAAGACCACTGGGAGCCAGTGCAGGAGGGGTGTCACGTGGGCACAATGAGTCAATGTCAGGACATCCTTGAATGGGGTTGTACTGTGAGCCAGAGTTGGACAAAAGATTCACTGACCATGTTTCTATCTGCTGTTTGAGTAGCAACTAACAGTCCAACAGGATGCACCTTCCCCCTCCCCAATTTTGAGCTACATTTTTCAGGGATTACTCCATCCAAAGTAACTACTAGAGCCAGTGTTATGAGATGATTTACAGGTTTACTGATGCAACATTGTCTTCTTAATTCAAACTTGTTTTAGTCCAATCAACCCTTGCAAACCTTCAACCCAGGTTCAGGATTATTATGGCATCTTCAGTTTGTCCTGCAATATCAAAATATGTAGGAATGAAATAATGAATAATCTTTCTCCAGGAGTTTGTATAGACATTGAGCAGCATGGGTGGAGCCCAGAGCCCTATGGGATTCTATATTAGCATTCCCATTGGGTCAAGCTCTTTCCTTTCGTGACCACTGACTGGAATTAACTATTTAGCAAGAGCAAAACTGCAATAAAATACAGATAGTCCTTGACCTATGACCACAATTGAGCCCAACATTTCGGTTGTTAAGTGAGACATTTATTAAGTGAGTTTTGCCCTATGTTACAACCTTTCTTGCCACAATTGTTAAGCAAATCACTGCAGTTGATACATTAGTAATACGGTTGTTAAGTGAATCTGGCTTCCCCATTGATTTTGCTTGTCAAAAAGTTGTGAAAGGGGATCATATGACTGTCACACTCGGCCTCGCTGAATACCCCTGCAAGGTCTTGGTACTGGTTTGCGTTACAAGCGGTGGTGGGTGCGGCTGCCAATTGCTTTGCTGCACCTTCTGGGAGGGACCCTTGTGTTGGTGGTGTTTTCTTCTGTAGTGGAGGGCTGCTTTGGGGTTTCAGCGTGGGAAGGAATTCTTCTGGTCGGGGCGGCAGGGGTTGGGGCCCCTTTGCTATCCTCAGCCTGCGGGTTCCCTCTTGCCACCAAATGATTGGGCCCCATTTGTCGAGCCATGAGAGTCCCAATATGACTGGTTCTGTCATCTTGGGGGCTATTATGAAGCGGATTGTCTCCCAGTGATCTGCGAGTTCTAGTCTCACGGGTTCAGTCAAGTGTGTGGCGTACGTTCCTCCCACTAGGGACCCATCAACTTGCTCGAAGCGAATTGGTTGTTTGAGCTGTTTAGCTCGGATTCCCAATTTTAGAACTGTGGGTAGGTTGATTAGGCACCGTGTGCTACCCGAGTCTATTAGGGCTTGGAAAGTCTCTTGGGCCCCTGTTTTGGGGGCTGTTAGGCGTATGGGGAAAAGAAAAGGATGGACGGGTCCACTCACCATCGGGTCATCCTCCCCTTCGTCTTCCGTGTCATAGGGTTCGGGGAACTGATCTCCCTCATCTGGGATTCCTCTGGTTTCGGTCAGATGAGCGAAAAACTCAGGGATTTGGGGAGCTTCCTGCGGTACGTGGGTGACGCCCTTGGGCCCTCGTTCCGGTCGTGCTTTGGGCGGTGGAGCTGGTCCCGGTCTAGGCGTTCCACATCTTGCTGCTATGTGGCCGCTTCCTCCACATCTGTAGCATTTCAGTGGGCTCCGTGGGGCAGTTGGTCTGTAGGAGGGCTGTGATGTTGGGGTTTCTCGTCTGTTGAGTGGCCCCTGGTCTGGTCGGCCTCTCTCCTTTCCCTCTGGTGGTTTTGACGTGTCACTCGCCCGCAGCCCTCTGTCGACTTTTATCGCTACCTGGAACCATTCAGCGAGTCGGTTTGGGATGTCACGATAGGCAGTCACTTGGGAAATTTTTTTATCTAGGCTTGTTCTAAAAAAATACACCAGCAATCGCTCTGGTAGGGGAGGCAGTGTCCCAATGACTCTCCTGAATTCATGGATATGCTCTCTGATAGGCTTCCCCCTCTGCATTAGGTTTCTGAGCTCGTCTTCCACATAGGGGTCCTCCTCCTCCTCCTCATAACGGGCTCTCAATAGTTGCAAGAACCCATCCGCATTTTGTAGCTGGGGGGCCCTGTATTTGTAGAGTGATGCTGACCACCTCTTTGCTTCTCCCTCCAGCCCTTCCGAGATAGCATTTACTAGGGCTCTGGGGAAAGGGTAGAGGTGTCCAAACCGCTCTATGTATATCTCAGCTGAATCGAGGAATTGGGCGAGGTTGTCTGGGTCACCATCGAACTTCCCTCTGAACTGGGGTGGCTCCTCCCTCTCTGCCCTCTCCTCTCTGTGCTGAGCTCTGGAGGGCCAGCCCTGGTGTTGATAGTCCTCTGCCTCGTCTCTCATCCTGGGGTGGGGAGGTGCTGCCTTGTCTGGGCTTCGCTGCCATTCCCATCCCCAGCTCGCCCTTCCCAATTCACTTAGGGGTTTTTCTTTATCTTTTACCTTTGCAAAAGGGGATTCTGCCTTTAAGGCTTTTGGCACAGTCCCCGGGTACTTATCTGCTTCACGTTTCTTTGCTTGAAGTTCTGCGGGGAGGGAAGGTGGAGAAAGTTGAACCTTTGTATTTTCCAAGTTGGCTGGAATCACGACCGCTTCTGCTCCTCCCGTTTCTTGAAGCAGGCTTTCCTCCGATAGCTTGGCTTCAGCCATAGTCCGTCCGACCAGATGTCTGGGAGGGAACGGGATGATTTAAACTCAGCCAGCCTGGATTTGGAGGAGAGTTTGGCTGTCTGTCAGGTTTCGGTGCTATCTTGAATAATCTTCATTCTCAAACGCAAACTCTAATGAATCACTTTTATTTTTAAGAATAGCCGAGTCCGACATTCCTGATTTCATTTTTGCAGCCAAACTGGCCCCTCCTTCCAACCCCCTCCTCTTCCGCTCTCCAACCCCAATGTCCCATTGGCCATCATGCAGATCCATCTCTACCTCCCGGCACGTTCTTTTCACAGGAATGTAGCCCCCATCCTCGTCTCCCAGGAAACACTATCTGTACATACAAAACTAGGTAAAAGTTCATCTTGTTATGTCAGCGCTGGAAGAGAGCCTAATTTGGAACGCTGACAATGACCTTGGGACACAGCAACGGTCATAAGTATGAACCAGTTGCCAAGCATCTGAATTTTGATCATGTGATCATGGGCATGCTGCAAAGGTATCATACGTGTGAAAAATGGTTGTAGGTCACTTTTTTCAGTACTGCTTTAACTTTGAATGGTCACTAAATGAATTGTTGTAAGATGAGGACTCCTTGTAGTACCCATGACTCCCAAACCTTGTAGTCTATCCAGGATTCCACAATTGATGTGAGAAAAGCCAACACATCTGGGAAAAGAAACTCTAAAATCTGGCCCAGAAGGCAGCATTGGCAAACTACTTTTATATTGTCATCAAGAAAAATACATCGGCATAGACTTGATTAATGCTGTGATTTATTACATTTGTTTTTCTATTGTATATTTTTGATTACTCAAAGGCTGTAACATTGAGATACATTTGGATGCCAGATGTTGAGACACCACCAATGGTGGGTTGCTCCTGATTCGGTCCAGTTCTTGCGAACTGGTAGTAAATGTGGTGGGAGGCTCCGCCTACCCGGCCGGACATCATCAAGGATGATCTGCACATACTCCCTTTGTGAACTGGTAGCGGAGGTAAATAGAACCCACCCCTGGACACTTCCCACCACTACCCCAAGTTGGAAAGTCACTCCTACAGTATTTGAGAAGATCTGGAGATGATAATGTATCCAGACTAAAGACACAGAGAGTAGTCTGTTTACTGATGGCACCAATAATGAAAAGTTCTTCATTTTGCAAAGACCTCATTGTATCTATGAAGAAATGTA